>NC_092874.1:481582744-481910244 GCF_028372415.1 Notamacropus eugenii | reverse complement strand
AACACAGGTGATGTGACATTGGAAGATTAATACTCAGGTCAGTCAATCAATAAACATTTCTTGTTGTTTGTCCTTCACTCTGGAAGAGGACCATGTCGTCAGGGAGGGGAAGCCATGACGTTCGAGTGAATTGGATTTAAGTGAGGGAGGCTGTGCCAGGTCACCAGCCTCACTGTCTCCTCCAGAGCCATCTGGGGCCAGTGACCAGATATGGATCAGGATGTTGTGGGGAACCTTGGCCTCCTACTACATTCTAGGCACTGGATCAGTGGAGGGGGCACAAAGAAGGATAAAAGACAGCCCCTACCTTCATGGGTAGGCAACATGCAATCAATTAGATAGAAGATAAAGCAAAAGTAATAAACACAGGGAAAGCACTGGAACCAAAAGGGAGGGCTTGGAAAAGATTTCCTGAAGAAGGCAAGATTTCATCTGGTACTTGATGGAAGCCAGAGGCAGAGGTGAGAAGGGAGAGAATTCTAAACATGGGGGAGAAAATACCTGGAATCTGAAAATGGAGTGCTTTGTTGGAGGGGCAAGAAGGTCAATGTCATCAAATCACAGTGTTTGTGTATGTGTGTGTGCGTGGTGTGTATGAGTATGTGTGTGTACGTGTGTGGGTATGTGTATATATGTAGTATGTGTGTGTGGTGTGTATGTGAATGTGGTGTGTGGTGTATGTGGTGTGTGTGTGAATATGTGTGGACATGTCTGTGTATATGTGTGTAGTGTGCATGTGTGTGATGTGTACATGTGTGATGTGTATTGTGTGGTGTGTATGTGTGTGTGTGTGTGGTACGTGTGCATGTGTGGTGTGAGTGTGTGGGTATGTTTGCACACACACATAGTAGTATGGAAAGAGGTGTAGGTATAAGAAGGGACCTGGTTATGAAGGACTTTTACACCAGGGCATTTTATATTTGATCCTGAAAGGAGAACAAGCACTTATTCAGTACTCCTGTGTACCAGGCAGTGGGCTGAGCCCTTCACCAGTATTACCTCATTGATCCCAGCTGGGAGGTCGCTGTTCATATTTTCTCCACTTTACGGTTAAACTGCCTGAGGCAGATGGGTTAAATGACCTGCCCAGGGTCACACAGCTAGGATGAATCCAAGGCTGGATTTGGAAATCTTGAGTCTTTTTGCCTCCAGGCCCAGTGGCCTAACCAGTGTACCACCTACCTACCCAAGGTGACAGGGAACCACTGGGGTTTACTGAATAGGGGGTGACATGATTAGATCTATGTTTGAGAAAGATTCATTGGAGAGCTGAGTGGAGGATGGGAAGTTGTCACATTGCAAGTTACCCATGCCAGGCCAGAAGATTTCTTTTTGTTTTGTTTTGTTGTTGTTTTGGTTTGTTTTTTTTTAATTTAAATTTATTTATTTTTAGTATACAACATTCAGTTCCATAAGCTTTTGAGTTTCAATCTTTCTCCCCCTCCCTCCTCTCCTCTACCCTCCCCAAGACGGTGTGCAATCTGATAGAGGTTCTACATATACATTTATGTTAAACATATTTTTGCATTGGTCATGTTGTAAAGAATTATTATGACCAGTGGAATGAACCATGAGAAAGAAGAAACGAAATAAAACAGAAAAGAAAGGGAGCAAATGGTATGCTTGGATCTCATTCTGACGCCATAGTTCTTTTCCTGGATGTGGATGGCATTTTCCATCATGAGCCTTTGAGAATCTTGCATTCCTGAAAAGAGCCAAGTCTATCGGTTAGTCATTACACACTGTGGCTATAACTGTGTACAGTGTTCTCCTGGTTCTGTTCTTCTCATTCAGCATCAGTTCATATAAGTCTTTCCAGGTTTTTCTAAAGTCTGTCTGCTCCTCATTTCTTCTGGCACAATAGTATTCCATTACATTCCTATACCACAACTTGTTCAGTCATTCCCCAACTGATGGGCATCCCCTCCATTTCCAATTCTTTTAAACCAGAGGATTTCAAGAAGCGTGTAGCTTAAACTCAAAGACTGTCTTTCATCTTTCATGTAATACTTTATTCTAAGAACAGATAGTACGAGTCCCTGAGTGCTGCAAGCTGATCAGGACAGTGTGGGTCCTGGAGCAGGGCTACTTGAAGTATATCCTACCTAGGAATCATCACTGGAACAGACACCAGAACTGCAAGTCTTCCAAGAGGCCCCATTAGCACTAGCAAGTCTGTGGGATTAGAGGGGTTTTCATCACTTGTCATGTTCCCCTTTCCAAGTTTCGTTAGTCCAATTTGGTGGCTCAGGAACCCAGACTGAGAGCAAAATCTGCTGGTCACAGAACTTCCTTCCTCTGGGTCCTTTGTAGTAGACTGGTGATGATGGGGGCACTCTCTATCATTCTGTGCAACAGGGCTTTATGCTTTCTCCCCAAACAGAAGGTAAACTTGAGGAAAGGACCTGCTTCATCTTTGGCATTGGTAACTCCGTATCTGTTGTACACTTAGGACATTATTTTTTAAACAAGTTTAAGACTTTCTATTTTCCCTATGACAGTGCTGGTCGTATCTCCTTGTACCCCAGCACCCAGCTGCCCAGAGTAGCATAGTAGTCACTGAGTAAACATTAGCTGAATATAATTGAATCATCCTAAAGCTAACCTTCTTAACCTAGGATTCGTAGACCTCTCAAGGGCTCAAGGGTAGATTCTGGAGGGGGAGGAGTGGGGCTATGAATTTGTTACTTTAAAAAAAAAAGAAAATAAATTCAATCTAATTGATTTCCTTTGCAAAGTCTGCATAAATATATTTTATACATTAAAAATATGATTCTGAGGGGGTTAGAGGTCCATTAACTTCACCAGACCACAGCCAAAGGGATTTCCATGCCACCAAAAAATGTTAAGATCTCCTGCCCTAAAGGAATCTTGAATTTTCAAAGAAAATGAACTTTTAGTATTCGCCATTTCTAGTGCAGCCCTCTGAAATCGAAGAAATAGCTATCAGCATCAGAAAATCCCAAATCACAGATACCCAAGGGCCATGATATGGGCTTCTATTGCTCAGTGCACCTGGACAGACTATAGGATTTCTGCCCTTTACCTGGGCTGAGGGATGCAGGGCCCTGAGGGGGCAAAAGCTCTTGGGGCAGAAGGGAGTAGTTACATTGAAGATTCCATAAACTCAACATGAACTAGCAGTGTAATAGGGCAACCTACAAAGTGAATGCAATCTTTATCTGCAGAGAGACAGAGATGTTCTAAGACCTAAGGAGTTTTCTTATCTTTAGTGGGTTATCTCAGGCTTCACCAACCATGGACTGACTGACTCCCCATACTAGAGGTCTTCACACAAAGGCTGTGTTGTGACATAATCAGTTATCGGACACATAGCAGAGAGGATTCTTATTCAGATAGGAGTTGGACCACATGGCCACTGGGTCCCTTCCAGTGCTGAGATTCTCAACAGAGATTGGGAAACATCCCGAGTTACAGTGTTGGGGAGCAAGGTTATAGAATGAGATCATATATTGATAGAATCCCCAGCTCTTTTCAAGTGTCCTCTACTATTCAAAACCTTTCCTGATCTACCTACAATTGTTAGTTCACCCTGAAATTATTTTGTCAATTTGGCAAGCTTTTATTAAGAGTCTACTTTTTATTTTACATTAAGAACCTATATTTATTAAGAACCTACTAAATACACACATATACTAAAAAAATGCAAGATGATAGGAATAAATGGATACAGTCCCTGACCTCAAGAAGCTTCCATTCTATTGGAATTGTATTGCTGTTATTTATCTGGGTTATGCATTTCTTTAACTGTAATATACATAGCACACCCACCCACCCAATAGAATGTAATCTCCTTGAAGACTAGAGTTGGTTCATTTTCATTTCCATGCCCTTAGCATTTAGAACATAGCTGGTGTAGTGAATACCTGAATGAATGACTAGACTGAGAGTTGGGAGGGATCTTAAGGGCCACCTAGTGGAATCCCTCATTTTAGAAAGTAGGAAACTGCAAAAGGCTAAATGATTTGCCCCAAGCCATGAAGCTCTTAGAGGTATCAACATGGCATAAGTCAGGGAACAATTAACTAGCCCTTAGCAAAATGGCAGGTGCTGTCATGCTACATCTCCTTCCCTGCAAGAGATCTAGCTACCACATGCCTGCAAAACCCCTGCTCTAGCTGAGCGTCGTGATGGCCGGGAGCCTGAGCACAGAGGGGGGAGGGTACACATGGCTGGCTGAAACAACCTGGACCCACGGTGAAGACAAACACTGACCATAATCTGAGTAAGAAAAAACCCACTTTCAGGACTTGTCTGAGGTTCCTTGGAAGCCTCTCAATCCATCTTCAGCCTGGCTCAGTCTTCTTGCAGAATGGGAGCAAACTCAGAGGAGACATGGCCCAGAATGGTCTTTGGTCTCATCACTGCACCATTGGCTGATGGGCCACCTTCCTTTAAGGGGCAAGGTCGATCTCAGACTCCTGATGAGCATGCTCCATTCAGAGGTCTCTGTTAGTCACTGCAATGAGGAAAGGGTATTGGGAGCTCAACGTTCAGCCTGGTTTATGTCGTTCATCCTTTGAATATGGCTCTGAAGATTAGAGTGACTTGTGATATCCTGTTTTTCTAACATTTCTTCACCAACCTCAGGATATGTTGCAGAGTTGGGTGTGGGCTCTTTTTTTTTCTTGAGTTATTGTTTCATATAATTCTGCATAAGAAATCAGGATGGTCTAATTTCAGGCACTCCCAGAATATGGGAAAGGAGACCCAAAGCCCCATACCCCAGCTTTATCCAAATCCAGGTTCAATTTGGGTGTTGGCTTTTTGAGTGAAAGGTGGAAGGGAGAGAGATTGTTTTGTTTTAATGACTTGGGTGTGGAGGGGTTTGGTTATCTGTTGCCTAGGAAATGTTCTCCAGCTAAAAGATCCTTGCCCATGTCAGCTGCTAAATAGAGATTCCAGGGTCCTCTCATTAATTCTACATTAACTTGGTGACTTGCAATAGCCCTTCAGCCTATAATTCCAACTTGCTCATTCTGATCTCAAAAAGACAACATCCCTGTGCCTTGGGAAACTGCAGGAATCCCAGCTCTATATGGCCATATGTCTTCTGAAGCATTGCAGGTAGAGGAGCTATGGAAGGAAGGGAAGGTGATGTCTCTATCATCCATGATGATGGAGTCAGGAAACACAAAGAGAATGCCATCTCAGCCAAGGTCTTCATCAAACATTTTCTCGGAATCACGGATAGAGAGTCAAACTGAATGGTTTGTACTAATCAAGATGTTTTGCATTAGCAGTTATAGTACATGGGCAGCACACATCTAGGTGCTTTAAGGAATATCATTCATGACCCCTTCAAAGAGTCTACAATCCAGTGGATGAGCTAAGACTGACACACATTAGTAAACAGGGCAAGTGAGTAGATAATGAAGTGCCAAGACTTGACACAGTATTTTCATAGGCTTCTGGGAGCAATTAATCAACAAGCATTTATTAAGCACCTGTTGTGTAAGTCACCTAATCCTGTTTGCCTCAGTTTCCTTATCTGATAAATGAGCTGGAGAAGGAAATGGCAAACCACTCCAGATCTTTGCCAAGAAAACCTCAAATGGGGTCATGAGGAGTCAGCCACGACTGAAAAATGACAACTGTGTACCAGGGAGCATACAGGGACAGGGGACAGGGAACGATGGCGACGATGATGACGATGATGGTGACAACAATAATGATAATGATGATGATAAGATGAAGCTCATTATTATGCAAAACATTTCTACAGGGCTTAAAGTTTGCAAAGTACTTTAAATACACTCTCTCAATGAACCCATCCAGCTGAGAGGGAGGAGCTATGGTTATCCTCATTGAACAGATGAGAGAAGTGAGGCTCACAGTAGCAACCTAACCACTATCAGTCATACTGCAGGTAAATAACTGAGGTAGGATTTTAACCCACTTGACTCCAAATCCCACACTTCATGTCCCACACTAGGAGGATGGAGAGTCTCCTAGATGAGGATGATGAAAAGCTTGGCCAAAGACTTTCAATCTGACAAGGGCCCCCAAAGATCAGAACTTTCCAAAATGGATCTCATATATGAAGTAGGACCAAAGAACTACTAGCAGACTTGAAGAAACAGGCATGGACAAGTCCTGTGAGAAGGGCCTATTGGTCTCCAAAGGCATAAGGGATTACTGAGAGCCAGTAGCTAGAATGAGATGTCCCAAACTCTTAATTGCTATAAGATACAAGAAATAATGATATGCTATTATTTGATGACTCACTGTATCTGTACTTTTGTCAAGAGCCAATAAAGTGAATTGGGATATCATGGCTTATTGTGTAACAGAATGATGTAATGTCCTTAGTCTGACCTAAGCAGAATAATCTTCTATAGTAAATCTCTCTCTCTCTCTCTCTCTCTCTCTCTCTCTCTCTCTCTCTCTCTCTCTCTCTCTCTCTCTCTCCTTTCCTCTCTCTCTCTTTACTTTCTCTCACTCTCGCATGTATATCAGACATTCACAGGATCATGGATTTAAAACTGCATAGGACCTTAGAGAGTCAAATATCCAGCCCTCTCATTTTATAAATGTTAAGAGAAGGTAAGAGATTTGTCCAAAGTCACATAGAAAGTAAGTAGAGGAAATGAGATTTGAACGCTGGTCCTATGAATCTGAATCCACCATTCCCCAATGTGCTGCACTGCATGCATCTCTAGTTTTTTTTTTGCTTAAAGCATGGCTTTCTTTCTGAATGTAAGGTTGCATCATTTCTTCTTCTTGCCTGATAGTTCATTGACATGTTAGATCATAGAATCTTGAAGTTCAAAGGAACCATCTAGTACATCCCCTTCTTTTGCTAGTAAGGGTCAGAGTCCCAGAGAAGAAACATGATTTCTTCTGCCATTTTCAGAAAGGCTGACTTTATTGAGATTTTATTGGCTCTTTCCCCACTACATTCAGCATCCAAATCAGATCTATGTATGTATGTTATTAGAATAAGGTGATTGACATGCAAGGTTTTCTGTGTCCTGTTGTTCATGCAACATTGACTCTGCAGGAGTATTGACAAATACCTCATTTGTCAGTGATGCAACGGGCAGGATCATGCTTTCCTGAAGGCGGTGGTTTGCTCTGGGTCTGAAACTCAAGAAAACACAAAAGCAGATGGAATTGTTTGGTTTGGATTTCTTGTTCTTTCAAAGCAAATCAGTGCATGTTATGAAAGAAACCTCAAGTACCATTCAAGCATGAGGAATTAAAATGGCCCCCAAAATCCAAGCACAGTTCATTTGGGACTGGTCTGTCTATCCTTTTTGTGAGGTTTATCAAGCTTCCCCAGAGAATTCTAAACACTGTGAATCCATCAAACAAAATGAAAGCGCCTGGATTACCAAAAAATGACATGCATTTATACTAAATCATACCGACAATGTTTTTAGCTTTGTTTGGATAGTTCCTGCACATCCCCCATCTTGGAAGAGAGATCATCCCAATCTTTGAGGAATACATGTTGGACTTCAAAAGCCCTCATGGCAGGCATTCGTTTACCCCAGTCAGTAACTGTGTCTTCATAAAGGAGGGTGGCTTGTGTCTACTGTATAAGCATTGAAACTCCTTACCTGATTGGACAAGAATTAACACCCTGGGACCTAGGAAGAAAGTAGAAATGCTACTGGTGAATGATATCTTAGGCCAACCAGAAAATGGAAATGCCAAATGACTTAAAAGAAGAAAGCCAGTGGCAAGGATTTGCTAATGTGGTATCCAATCATTTGGGGGCTCAATCAAGAAGAGGGGTTGACCCAGACCTCTTCAAGTGGATGTGGCATCCTTGTCTATCCTTTTCAGAGGACTATTCTTTGTGCACTCAAAGTAAAGGTCCTCTGAGTTTCTGAAATGGTTCAGTCTCATGAAAACAGTTGAAAAGCATTGACAGTAGTGGAGCTGCCTAGGCATTGCATAAGATTTCTCTAGTTGCCAACATTATTGTGAGCTAAAGCACAATAAGAATAATTATTTGGGCAGGCACTAATGGAGCTCTCTTCTTAAGGACTATCATGATTTATGTACCATGACCCTGCTGGGCAATGGGGGATAAACCAGTCAGAGAACAAAGAGTTGGCTTAAAGGCAAAGTTTGAACATTTCCTTTCCCAGGTTCCATTACAATTGTGTACCCTTCTAAGATGTGCCCTTTGAAGAAAGAAGTGAAAATGAGGCACCATGTACTTTTGAGTGTTGTTGGCTTTTTCTGTTTCACAGAGGGCCAGACAAGGCAGGGATGGGGGTAGGGTGGCAATGAGAGGATTTTCTAGTCATCACAGCCCATTGGATAATGCAGTAGTGGAGATTGTTTGCTAGTGTTCACATGGATACTGTTTGGAGCATGAATTCCAATTCAGGAAATGTCAGTCATGGAATGGATGATAAAGTTACTCGTTAAATGGTGACTGAATGATCCTTGAAGAGTTTGGGGTGAGAAGTTAGGATGTGAGGCCTACAGGAATATTAGTCACACAAGGCAAGAAACTTCTATTCATGTAAGTAGCAGTGAAGCCAGGGATAAAAAAGGAGAACCTACTACATAAAGTGGGAGCTCCAGAGTTCAGGAAAAAGGAAATCATTCATTAAGAAAATAGAGCAAGTAACAACATATCCCCAGAGTCACCATGAATTGGCTCTGCGAGCTGCTTCTTGTATACTTTCCTTTGCTAAAAGGTGCCACCCTAGACTCCCATTCCTGGGCTTCCATGGATGGTGTTTGCTATTAGAGGGAGATGGGGGGTTCCTCATAAAGTCCCTCTTCCTAGCTGGCCTCCCCCTATTCCCTTTGCCCTCCAACCAAGTTTCTTTGTGGAATATCAGGATTTGTCTAGGTCTCCAGAGATGGGGGTAAAAGGCCCAAATTCCCAAGGAGTCATTCAGGCTAACAGTATCAAATCGAGGACAGCCTTCATCCTCTGTACACACTTTTCAAAAAAAAATTCCAGTTCTGAAAATGAAGAATGTGATTGAAAGTGTCAAACACCACAGCTCGTAGTCCCTGCTCCAATACAGGCAGGATTCATGCCTAAACCAAAGTCTCCACTCACAACGTCATCTCCTGAAATTTACGCTCTGCCACAGACCCCTTTTCAATACTTACTCCATTCAGAGTTCAGCGATGGTGAAAGCCCAAGCATGGAGCAAAATTTCCACTAACTTCTGTTTTCACCTATGGCTCCTTTTCCTCAGAGAATCCCAATGAACATGACCCCTGAGGTCTTGGGAAACAAAGCCTCTCACTTGGTCTGGAGTAAACAGGCCCTGACATCTCTTCCACCCACGTTTCCAGGCAGAGGGGTGGATGAAGGGAACTTCTTCTCTCTTCCAAAAACAGGGATGTGAACTTGGAGATCCAGGACAGGCCAGGACAGTTTAGAATCCTGCCATGAACATGGTACAATGCCTGATGAGCCAGAAATTCAGATCTTAGGGGAGGTGATTGCTAATCATTCCCTGACTGTGTAAAATGGTGATACAACTGTAAACAGTCAGTGGGGGATGAGGTAGGGGGTGGAGGCGGGGTGGAAGCCTATTAAAGGAACATGCCACAGGGCAAACTATCTATTTCTGGTATTCTAATGTGTCCCATCACACAAGCTGAGTCACTCCCCACCAGCAATGGAATCTGGGTGCTGTTTCTTTTAGGAAGGGCCTCTCCAACTTTTGGGAAACAACATTTCACAGTAAAGAGACAACATGTCATAGTGGAGGGAGATCTGGTCCTGGGGTCAAGAAGATAAGGGCTCAAGTGCCATACCAGACACAAACCTTGTGACGCTCGGCACGTGTCTTGGCCTCTTGGTGTCCCAAGCAGAGCAGTAGCAATCTGCCTTGGGAGATGAAGTTTCTGACTGGAAGTTCCCCTCACTGAGGAAGTCATGGATCCTTTTACAGAATAAATCTATGAAGACAGAGTTTAGATCTAGACACCAAGAGCAATTTCACTTCATTGATGAAAAGCATGAGGCTTATGCAGAATTGGGGGTTGTGGCCAAGGTCTCACATGGAGCAGGAAAAGGGAAACATGTCAGGTCCTGTCTCCAGCTCCAAGGGCCCATGCTCCCTCTAAGCATCACCTCAAGCCCTGGGCATCTCTGAGTGAAATAAACCCCATTACAGGAACCATTGTTGTAATGAATATGATCACAAGGAGCCCCAAAGCTGTTAACTCATTTGTGTGACTTAGCTGTGTCCTCCCAAAGCCACAGTCTTTGAAGGATTGCCCTCTTCCCATGTGTCTCTAGCCTGGATTGGAGCTATTTCTGCTTCCCGATGGGTTGACACCAGTCATACCATGGGACCCTCCAAAGGGGGCAAGATGTTTTGCCAGAACACAGCATCTAGTCTTTTCCTCCATGAGCTGGTATGGTGGATACCCCAGGCAGGCAGGAGACTCATTGAGGGAGAACAGCTCCCCACTGAGGCAGTTGACTTGAAGACCTAAAGTACTGAAACAGGGGCACTGAAAGTAGAGTGTCGAAGCCCACACAGCTAATTAACAATAGCTCCTGGCTTGGAGACCGAATCTGCTGCAGTAACTGTGGGCAAGAATGAGAAAGCCATAGCACCACCAATCTTTAGGATGACAAGGAGCCTTAGATATCTCCAAGTCTTTCCATAGCTCTGCAGTAGAACAGTCTAGAAGCAAAACCATCAACAACATGGAGGATTCCAATTGAATGGTCTTTGGAACACCCTTTTTGGCTTCAATCCAATATTCTTAGCTCTCTATTCTTTCCTTTTTTTACCAACTAAAGCATTAGCACTCCACTCTCCAACAACTTCGGATTTAATTACATGGCATTTAAAAAATATTTATTCTGCGCATACTGATCGATGTACCTGATGTGTCCCGTTAGAATGTAAGTTTTCTGTAAGTACGGATTGTTTCATTCTTTGTAACCGTACCCCTGGTTCCCAGCACAATGCCTGGCATACATTTACTGATTAGTTGATGTATAACCCCATTAGATGATAGAAAGCCCCAATATCGTCAAGAATCTCCTACAGAAGCCAGTATCCTATGCACCAATGGGGGTTATAAGTGCACCCACCCAAAATTCTGGGAAAACCACCCCACTTGATGGACTCCCTCTGGCCACAAGGCCCCCAGGCAGCTTTGACATGAAAGAATTCTAGAAAGGGGAGCAGAGCATCCTCACAAATGATCCTATGACTCCGTTCCGGTCTCAGAGGATGTTCAGCGCATAAACCCACTTTCTCTTCATGATTCCTGTCGCTCTGAACTTTCTCCTGGAGTGAGAGTTTGAAGCAAATTCTTTTGCTCCATCTCCTCTTTCATATGTGGGGGGCAAGGAAGATGGCAGTGGGAAACACAGAGAAGGACATCAGAGCAGGAACTCCGATAAAAGAGCAGAACAGGCAGGTGAAGAGAGAAGGTGAGGGAAAAATGAAGAAAGCCCAATTTAGATATGGAGATCCCAAAGGACTAAACACAGACCTATGGGGAGCTTCTAGCACACTCATGCTACCTGGTAGATGGGAGGGGCTCTCTGCCAGGGACTGCTGGAGGGAAAAACCACACCCTTTGTCTGGTTTCTTTAATGAGTATATATGGCAGCGCTACCATGTGCAATGGGTCTGAATGAAGTCATCCATGATTCCCATCCCACAGTGATAGAGCATCCTCTTCTCAGGAAAAAGCAAATTAAGCCACAAAGGAAGCCAGAGGGCTGGCCAAGCATCACAAAGGGAGAGGCTGGCATAGCTCCCACCCCTTCCCCACCCCCAATCATCTGCCCTGTGGTTTTGCACTTTAATTTTATCAAAGGTAAAGCAGAAAAACACCCATTCTCTCTCTGTCTCTCCTCATCTCCTCTCTCTCTCTCCCTCGTCCTCTCCCTCACCTCTTCCCTCCCTCCCTAGCCCCCCTCTTCCTCCCCCTCTTTCACTCTCCTCTCTCTCTCTCCCCCATCCTCTCCCTCACCTCTTCCCTCCCTCCCTAGCCCCCTCTCTTCCTCCCCCTCTTTCACTCTCCTCTCTCCCTCTCCTTCTCCCCATCTCCTCTCTCTCTCTCCCCCTCCTCTCCCTCACCTCTTCCCTCCCTCCCTAGCCCCCCCTCTTCCTCCCTCTCTCTCCCTCTCCTTCTCCCCTTTCTCCTCTCTATCTTCTCTATCTGTGTCTTTGTCGGTATCTTTATTTATTAACAACGTACTTAATTCCTGAGCCTGAATCCTTGCTTAGTGTCCCTGACTTAGAAAGGAACATGGCAGGCCAGGCCCATGGGTGACCGGGGCATGGCAGGGGATTAGGGCACTTAGTCTCAAAGAGACAATGGGAAGACAGGCTGCAGCATTTGATCAACTCTGCAGCATACCCCTCTGTTTCTCCCCCTAATCAGATACTGACCTGCTGGCTGGACATCACACTCCTATAATCACTTCCCGCTCCAGCATGGGATCGTAGAGTCAGAGGCAGAAAGGACCTTAGGGGTCACCAGGTCTAGCAATTGAGGTGAAGCACTATGATCAAAGTTATAGAGAGTCCTGCAGTTGGAGCTGGAAGGGATGCTGGAGGCCACTGAGTCCAATTGAGCCATTTCCCAGAAGAGGGAAGTGATGCCTGGGGAGGTAAAGTGACTTGGCCACAGTCATACAGGTACTAATGGGAAAGCTAGGATCTTCATGTGGGCCCCCTGACTCCACATCTCAAGCACTTTTCACTGCATATGACTTTCTTCTGGGTATTAATGTACAGATGAAGCTCTGACCTTCACTGCACACACATGTACACACACATGTGTACACACACTCACGCACATGCACACACATACTCTCCCCAAAGAAGTTCCCTCACCTGAGGATTTCCCTGTATTAATAACCTCAGGAACCCAGTCCTCCCAGTCCTTAATGATGACTGGGCATCTGACAGTTGGAGAGCAGGGTAAAGAAGTGACTACTATATTAACCAGAGGTTCCAACAAATGGACCAAGAGGAAAAGGAAGGGAGCTGCATCCTTAGGACTCTGTGTAAAATACATAGCAAATGCTCCCCACTTTGCACAAGAGAAACTCCCTTGGGAATTCCCATTCAGATTTTTGCTTTGTGAATACAGAATGAGGGCTAAAGTAGTTGACTGATCCCAGGAATGTTTGTACCCAATTATCTGAGCCTAATGCATTCATTCAGGTGAACCTTCAGCAAGCACTTAGTTACTCAGGGATCTTACTTTCTTAAAATAAAAGAGGAGGGGGAGGGAAAGGAAGTGGAGAGGGAGGAGGAGGAAGAAGAGGGGAAGGGGAAGAAGGAGGAGGAAGGCTCTTATGGATGTTGGGGCTGGTCCCACTCTCTTAGAGAAGGTCTCTGCAGAAGATTGGTCTAATGTCATTTTGATCTCTCACTACCTTGTAAAGAGTCAGAGACCTTGAAAAGTTTTCTCTTGGCCTTAGCAATAGGTCACAGACTTTTTGTAGCACCACATTGCATCATGGAATCAGCCAGTGAGTTCCCCAAGCACTTCCCTAGAGACCTGAGGTGGATGGGTATTGGTCTGACCAAGACATTGTTTATTGATTTCTAACTTCTTGGGGCCAAGACACCACTGGCGGCAGGAATTCTACATTGGCAGATGTGTGCCTTCTAGAAATGACCCTCCCACTTCTCCTTGCCCAGCCTAATTGCCTCCAGCTTTGGAAGCTGGCCTGCCAGAAAGCAGCCAGAATAACCAGTTCATAGCTCCAAGTGGGAGATTGTCATTGAAGAACTAGAAGCACACAAGATTGAGGGGTCCCACCTAACTGAAATCAACAATACTTCTTCCTGTCCCACAAACTAGGGTCTAGACAAAGCCCAGAAACAGAAGGGAGAGAAACTCACCAGCTGCAGAGATCAATAAAGGTGAAGGACAAAGGGACGGATGCCTGACCCCAGTGAGAAAGTCCTTTCCATGACCAGGCCAGGAATTCTTTGGCAGAGATGTCTGTTTGCTCCAAGTTCCATTACACATGGAAGACTAACCCTGAAAGACATAAAATAACATAACGGTAAGGAGTGGAATATCGGACCAAAGTCTGTGAACAGAGTTAACATTTGGGTTAAAAGGGTAGAATAAGTCACAAGAGGGAGAGGGTGGCATGGGGAAAATACAAGGTGTTTGCACCTAGTTACACCTGAAGCCAAGCCGACAGTAGCTACCTGTGGGCACAGGCTCTGGGTCTAGGCAAGGTCAGACACCATCCATTATATTTCAGGCCTGAGGCCAGTGCACAGTCTAGCTATGGCAAAAAAAGGTGGGGGGCGGGGAGAGGCAGGAAGGAGCTGTTGATTCTGGATAATGCACAGGGTTATATTTCTATCACATCAGAATTTTCGGTTGTTCTGACCTTTCAGAGGACAGGATAATGAAAATGAAGTTTGGATTTTATCAGAGATTGATATTTCAAATAAGCCCCATGGTATGCTAGTGGACAAAGGTTTTGAAAGCCCTTGGATCCCTAGTTTTTCCAGATTCTGCAGAATGTCTATAATTTTTTTTGCAAAGAGGAGAGAACTAGCAGAGTGCTATGCCTCTATGAAAAGTTAGTTCCCATACATAGATTCAGATCTACCCATCCTCCAACAAGCCCTATCCACAGACTACTACTGTATTGTATGTACCATCCCAGAGGAAGTACACGCACCTCTACCCAGGCTGCCATATTTGGAATGATGGCAGCAAGGCATCCTTCCCAAAACATCTGTCACCCTGTGACCAGCCCAGCATCAAGCTCTATGACGTTGGCCATTTGGACTGGACTGTAGAGTATGAGAGAACAGACTGTGGAATCATCCTGAAGAGGCCATCTGGGGCCAGATTGTGAGGTTCTTTAAATGTCAACCACAGAAGCTCATACAATGAGCTAAAAGCAGAGGGGCCACTGGAACTTCCTGAGAAGAGTGACAATGGTCGGCCTGTGCTGCAAGATATTCATATGGCAAGGGCACAGAGGGTGGCTAGGAAAGGGAGAGAATGGATGAGGGGAGAATTAGGAGGTGACTGAATTAGGCCAAGTGAGGGGCAATAGGGGCTGAGTGTGATGGTGTAAGTAGAAGGGAAACAAACACAAGATGTGATGAGGTGGGATTAACAAGGTTTCACAACTGGCTGCACATAATGAGGGAAGGAGAGCTAGAAGCCTAGCATAAAGCTCAGATTGTGATCCTGGAGGGGGCAGGAAGAATGAAAGTCTCCAAGAGATGTTTGGGATTGGTTTGGTGGGAAAGGGAAGCTGGCGAGTTCTGTTACAAATCTGGGGACTTTGACATGCTTATGGACCATCAGATGAAGATGTCAGCCAGGCAGTAAGTGATGAAGGACTGGAGCTCAGGAGAGAGATGAGGGCTGGATATATCAATTTGGGAGCAATCTGTGCAGTATAGATGCTAACTGAACCCATGGGGGCTGATGAGACCACCGAGAGAAAGAGCAGAAGCTAAAAAGAAGATCCAGTAGACGATGACGCACCTGCAAAGGAGACCAAGAAGAATCAGTCCCACAGGCAGGAGAACGTAACCAAGCACTGACATGAGCACCTAGGGAGAAGAAGCCATCAAGAAGGGTTGGCACCGGGGTGGGGGTGGGGTGAGGAGCTAGAGTGGCAGATGCTGCAGAGAAATCGAGAAAACAAATACATTTCAATGAATTTCACTGAATCCTGATGGAAATCTTCAAGATGCTCTCCAAAGTGTCAATGCCCTTCCTAAAGCAGGCAACCCAGAACTTGACATATACAAATTTATGCATAATATAGGTATATGTCACATACATATATGACATATCCACATATTATATACACACATATGTGCATTGTGTGTGTTAGCCAGCATTTATATAGCTCGTTAAATCTTGCAAATTGCCTTACATGTTAGCTCATTTGATTCTCACAACAACCCTGTGATACAGGAACTATTATCTACATTATACAGATGAGGAAACAGGCTGAGGGACTTGGCCAGGGTTTGAGGTAGAACTCAAATCTTCTTGATTCGATTGCACTTCTGAGATTCCCACAGTATCCCAGAAGTTGTCTCCCAAGGATAGAGTGCAGTAAAATGCACTCTGCTTCTTGTAAAGCTAAAGATGGCAAGAAGTTTCTGATGACTGTGCAAAGAATCACATTGAACTTGCAGTCCACTGAGACTCCCAGATCATTTTTTCAGACAAACTTCTGCCTAACATTGCCTCCTTCATCTTAAACATGTAAAGCTATTCTTTTAAAACTATTTCTTCAATATCGTGGCATATACAAACTCTTCCAGCATGCCTGGGAAGGTCGGCATCCAGAGCTGGTGACTGAAAACTTCCCTCTTCTCTCAGATCTCTACTCTACCAAATTAATATTCCGGAAACAAATCCATGTTCCTCCCTGCTTAGGAAGCTTGAGTAGTTCTCTAATGCCTCAAAAACAAAAAACAACTACTTCATTCAGGGGGAGAGGGAAGGATAATAAAGAAGTTTGCCCAATAATTTTGTTGTGTTTTTAAACTTCTAGGCAAGTTATGCATAGAAGATCTGCAGTTTCATGTGCAGTCATCTTTTTATTGTATTATGTTATGGAAATGCTTGTTTGATTCCATAAAATGAAAACAAAATTTAATAATAAAAAGAGCAAGGAAGGTTTCCTCAGTCTGGCCACTTCCATCCTTTCTAAGCTTGTTTCATAGGACTCCTCTCTGTTCCAGACAAATTTGCCTCCCAGCTGGTCCCTGATTTGGACATTCCCTCTCATCTTGACTCCCTCTCTGTGCTTGGAATCCTCTGCCTCCTAAAATCCCCTCATTTCCAAGGCTCAGCTCAGGTACCACCTTCTATTTAAGGTTTGACTGATCTCCCCCCCACCACCACCACCATTTCCACATGGGCTTTCTCTCTGCTCATATTACTAATGCATACTTCTCTGTGCGCACGCTACTAAATGCCATCTCCTCCAAACAGAATAGAAGTTCTTTGAGGGCAGTGATTGTGTATACCCCACGGTGTTAGCTATATATGGTGCTTTGCATATTGGAGGGTCTTAAGAAATCTTCACTGAACTGAATTTACAGCACATAGAGGAACTCATTACCTCTTTCCGTCTTTCCTGAGCTTTATCTACCTATTACTTGCTTCGTCCAGTCTTCTAGCAAAAAGATCACCCTCTTTAGCAGAGGAGTACAAAGAAAAATAAAGAGTACTTAGGTTGGAAACAAGTGGGGAATGGCTAACCAAAGGGTGGTGCAGGGACAGAACGGAACGCTCCAAAGCTGTGAGAAATGAGACATCTGATGGCTACAGAGAATGAAGTTTATGAACTGATGCAGAGCCAGGAAAACACTACCCAGTAACTAGAATCATGTCAAGGGAAAGCACAACCACATATCCTTAGAATCGAAGATCAATGTAACAGAAGTATAAAGATCAAGCAGGACTCAAAGGAAAAGATACAGGAAGACACAGGGTGCATGGAGGCAGAAGATCCACAGGATTTTGGATTTTGCAATATATCAATCACTTGTGCTGATTTTTTAAATCTCTTTAAAAATGCTATTTACTATATGGGTTGGCTCTCTGAGAAAGGGTTTGGGAGGGATACAGGGCATAGCTAAAAGGATACAAAAAATAGAAGGCAACAAGAGAAGCTTTAAAAATCTACTCTTTGGGTCTGGCCATTCAACCATTTTCAAATCCACTGAACTTCACTGTCATCTAGTCCCCATTTTCATGTGTCTGCAGAATAAATAACAGGGGGGATTTTGTCAAATGAGCCAACTCTCCAGTCAGGAGAAGGATACAAGAATCGGGGAGTTTTCTAAGTATTTAGAAGTTTGCAGTCCAACTCACAGGGAGAATCCATTGTAGATTCTGAATGACAATGCAAAGAGCTATTTTTAAAAGGCAGAGAAGCAAGGCAAAAGAAGATGGAAAAGGAAAGGCCATTATGGGAGCAAAGGATGCTGCATCATGGCTATTGGTCAAGTCCCTTGGGGGCATCTTGTAATATGTGGTCTAGAACAAGCATCTACATTCTAGACATCAAAAAGACTCTGGCCTAAACTTAAGAAATGAAGACAATGACCCTAGTACTTTTTTTTAACTTCCTCTCTACTTCCTTGTTCCCCTCTCCCAAAATGGATATATTGGGCAGCCATTTATGACTTTTTTCCCTGTTTAAATTTATTCCTTATTCTCATACTGATAGTGTTTTTCTTCACATAAAAATATAATTGATCATTTAAAAAAAAAAAAGAACTGGTTATGCTTTCTCATTTGGAGCTAAGGTCACTGATTCATCCTCTAGCAATAATGATTGCATTAGCTATCTGATCATCATATTTTCTCTAAGAGTTTTAAGAAAATTTAAAAAAGCATGTTGATGGTAATTATTGCACATCTACCTCATCTGCTCCTGACACAGGTCTTCTAGAACCATGACACATATTTGTATTCATGCCCTATCCCCGTCCTTGTTTTCTTCCCATACATGTATCTTTTTCAGACTCAGTTTAATTGGTGACCTCCCTGTGCAGGCTCCTTGGCCTCTTCTGACAAGTCTCTCTGTCTTTCCTCACTGGAATACTTTTCATTTGTATCTTCTGGATTCCTTTGTGTCCTTAATATTCATCATCTTGGTAATACAGTAATAGTCTATAGCTCCCCTAGGCTATGATTCATCCCAGCATTTCCTCTATAGTGGTCAATGCTTCAATCACTACTTCAAGGATTCATGATTTCAACAGAATGGGGACTTAATGAGACCCATCTACGATCTATCAAATTGTCTTTGAGTGAGGATGGCCTATCATTCCTTGGAACTAGCCCTCTCCAATCTTCATGAAGTGGGTCTTTGGACAATAAATGCATGGACATTACATGGTCCATTTACTAGCCTTCAATGGCTGGTAAAACCTAACAGACTTCCGGTTTCATTGGCTTAACATTCAAGGTCACAGTAATAAAGCATCAGAATAAGGCTGGAGTGGAGGATTTTGCTCTTCAAAAATGGGGACACTTCTCCATTTGATTGGTCCGAGATCAGAGTATCATTTTGGGGTGACCATAATTTCTCATCTCTCCTCTCCCTCCCTCCCTTTCTCTCTTTTTCTCTCTCTCCCCATCTCTCTCTCTCTCTCTCTCTCTCTCTCTCTCTCTCTCCTCTTTCTTCTCCCATTCCTCCCTCTCTCCTTCCTCTCCCCTATAGGCCCACTCTTCATCTTTCCTCTTTGTTTTCCTTTTTCCTGCATCTGTGTATATATGTGTATATGTATATGTGTGTGAGTGTATGTAAGTATGTACGTGTGTATACATATACATTAAAGATTATATATTTTTTCCCTCCTTGGCCAATATTTTTTGTTAACCCAAACATCCCACTGCTCTCCTGCCCCACTGCAACTTCTCTATTGTTTCCTTTGCAGTTCTCTGAACCTACTCTTTTGCTGGTTTATGACTTCTCTCTCCTGGGTGGGTTACACTGATATAGTTACTGATCAAAACAAGGTTTCTGCTGCTTTCTATTCCTAAATCAATCCATCATTAAGCATTTATTAATTAACCCCTTATTATACACCAGCCACAGTGCTAGGAGCTAAAGAAACAGACAAAGAAATAAATGTTCTCAGTTTTCAAAAAGTGTCCTTTTTGAACACTTAACTAGTGCATAGGGATAAGGGCTGTCACTGTGAGCTCGCTGGTACAGAGAACTGTCAGATGACAAAACTACCTCTGACATTTCAAGTTTGTACCTTTTCTCCAATTTATAGTCTTAGGCAGTGCCCTAGAGAGGCCAGAGGTCAAGTGACTTACCCAGGGATGCACGTCAGCACAAGTCATAGGAAGGACTTAAATCTGGCTCTTCCCAGTACAAAGGTCAACATACTATGCATTACACTATGCTGCCTTTTGTAGGCACACACACATATACATGCATTTATACACATATGCCTAAATATATAGGATATACAGAATAAATAGACATGAAAATACAAAACAGTAGAAGGTAGCTTGGGAAGGCAGTGCTAGAAGTTGGGAGGATCAGGCAAACCTTTGTGCAGGTGATGCTTGAATTGTTTCAAGGAAAGGGAGGGACTCTGGGAGGCAGAGTGAAGAGCACGGTGAATTTGCCACATTGGGAATGGCAAGGGTAAATTCATAGAGATAAGAGATGTATGTCTAGAACAGAGAGAAGGCCATTTTGGCTGGATTAAAGAATGTGGGAGGGCCATGTGAAGCTGGAAAGATAGGCAGGGGCCTGATTCAAAAAAACTTTAGAAGCTAAGCAGAGTAGGTTTTAGAATTTGCTTTTACTTAGGAGGTGATGAAAAAGTCTCTTCGGTTAACCTTGTTCTTTTCCTGGAGCCTTCACCGGGATTTTTCTATCAACATCTCTCCCAACACTGGTCTTGTCTCTACACATTTCTGAAGTCTTTTTGTTGTGATGAACATTGGAGTATGTGACCTGTCACTCTTCTCTCCCTCATACTCATGCAACATTTCTTTGAATAGAATGGTCATTCTTGGTGGCAGCTAATTCAGGGATGAGGCTGAACTTCTCTTGATTTTTTATATACTTATTTTCCAGTTTTTTCTCTCAATATACATGTTGCATTTGAAAATCTTGTATAATTCACATTAGTGTTCTTTGGAGAAAAAAAATCATTATATATTTTATTGGCTGTTTGTAAAATTATTTCTTTGTTATTGTAGTCTTGGAGTTTGGTGATAGTATGTCTCGGTAAGCTGAATCTGGAACTCATTCCAATTGGCATCTGGTAGATTCTGTCAATCTGATATCTATCTTTTGATTTCAATAATTATGGAAAGCTTTATTGTACAATCTCCAGAAATGTGATTTTTTTTTATGTTTCTTGGCTGTCTGATAACTTCATGATATGTACTCTGAGGCTATCTCTTGAATATCTGTCCTCTAATATCTCTAACCACCTCCATCCCCATCTAGTCAGTTGCCAGATCTTGTCAATTCTACTTCCTTGGCATCTTGCTCATTCATCTCCTTCTCTCCACTCACAAGGCCACCACCCATGTCCTGGTCATCATCAGATTTAACCTGGATAATGGAGATGGCCTCCTCATTGGTGTCATTCTCCAGTCTCCCCTTTTCTACCTAGATTCCACAGATTCTCCAAATTGATATTTCCAAAGCATTTCTGACATCTTTCTACTGCTCAAGAAATTCCAGTTACATCCTTTTGCCCCTGAAATACAAAGCTAGCTCTTCTCTTTGACTCGTAAAGCCTTTTACAGCTTTGGTCCAGGATTATCTTTTTGATCATTTCAAATTCATCCACTTTATGTATGCTAAGATACCTACTTTCTGTTTCTCACACATCGTCCCATCTCCCACCTCTATACGTTTGCAAAGGCTTGTCCAGAATGCTCTCCCTCCTCACTTTTATCTCTTAGGCTCCAAGTTTCCAATAAAGCTCAGCTCAAGTGCTATCTGCAGGAGAATGCCAAGCCAGACATCAACCACTTTCCCCTCTTTCTACTTTATTTCCCACTAGAAATTAACTTTTAAATTGCTTTGTATTTAATTTTTGGTGTTCATGTTCTTACCTACAATAAAATATAAATTTTTTGAAGTAATAAAATATTTCCTTTTAATATTTTTTATCCCCAGCACAGTACTTAGTATAAAACCCAACACATAGTAGGTGCTTAATAAGTGCTTCGTGATTCAGACTGGATTCAGGTAAGCCTCAGAAGAAGTGCAGGTAAGGTCTGGTTCCCCAGTGGGACAACTCACGCTCAATGGATCTTACCATAGTGATATGGATAGTTACAGGTTTGGTTTATAGTTAAAGTTATGGTTTATCTCAATTCATACCCTCTGCTCTGGCATAGTGGTTGAGTATGTCCAAGAAAGGACAAGAAGAGATACAGGGAGGTCTCAGGCAGACTCACGGAGCGGTAAACATGGTGGAAGGAAAGCAAAGAGGCCCTCAGAGGGCAGGGTCTGGTCACTCTGGAGACTCTGAATCCCAGAATGCCAGAGGTGGCTACCAACTTCAACCCAGTACTGAACAAGGATTCCTGCTCTGATCTATCTGAAGAGTGGTCACCAGGGAAGTCTGTGTACACCAGCACACCAAAGAGAGTTCAGAAGAGTTCAGAACTGGAAAGCTGAGTCAATGCACAGCCATGTTCTCTGACCCCAAGACCTCAGGCAGTTTACAACACAGTCCCAAGACACAAGTTTTTAAATCTGTTTTGTTTTCCTTTGTTTTCTCCCCAGAGACAAAGGCAGAAAATACAAGCTCACCAGAGCATTGCAGCTCCTCATTAAACAGTCATCCTGTGTCCTTTTGTTCTCAGTCTCTTCCATCAGACTCAGCTCTCCAATTACATTAGAAACTTCAGAATTCCAGCTCAAAAGCCAGCCCCCCTACACACACACATACACACAGGCACATGAACACACACATGCAGACACATGCACACACTTTTATATATGGATTATGAGTTATATTGGAGTGGGGGAGAGGCTGATGAGCTCATCAGAGCTTGTGGCAGAAGCTTCTGGCCTCCTCCTTTCCCAACTCAGCTACTTTGCCTCCCTAGTGTGGCAACAGGGAAGAGGACCACAGAGATCCTGGCCACTATTTTCCAATTCTCTTCAACATTCCTGAGCTTTAGCATCCCCTACCCACACAGCATCAGCTCACCTGGGACCCTGGGCAGGTAAACATTTGACATATGTGGCCCATGCGTGCAGATCCACTCTAGAAGTCCCCCCCACCCCAGGCCATGGCCCTCTCTCTGCACTTTCCTCATCCCTCCTACCATCCTTTTAATGTCTAGTTCTGAAAAAAGTAACCTAATCAACATTAATCCCTGGAAAGGACATTTCAATTAATTGCTTGATTATGCAAATAACTGTCCAAAACTCTGCTCTGTGACTACTGATATATATTTATGTAATTTTCAAATATATGTACATATGTATGTCTCTTGAGTGATATATATGTACATATATGGAATGCTATGAAGACAACCTGAAGAAAGAAGAGACTTTACCATGCCAGGTATGCCAGGCATGATTTTCTGTTTGCAGATGATCGTGCACTCAATGCAGCCTCTGAAGCTAAAATGCAACAAAGTAGGGACCAATTCTCTGCTGCCTATGCTAATTTTGGCCTAATAATTAACATCAAGAAAACACAGGTGCTCCCTCAGCCATCCACACCATCCATACATGGAACCATCAATTACAACAAATGGAGAAGTTTTGAATGCTGTGGATAAGCTCACTTACCTTGGTAGTGTACTTTCCAGGGATGTCCACATTGACAATGAGGTTGATGCAGCATTGCCAGAGCCAGCAGTATGGGAGAGAAGAGGTATTAGACTGACTACCAAACGGAAGGTCTACAGAGCAGTTGTGTTGACCTTATTGTTATATGCCTATGAAATATGGACAGTCTACCACCACCATGCCAGGAAACTGAATCACTTCCATTTGAACTGTCTGAGGAAGATTCTGAGGATCACCTGGCAGGATAAGGTACCAGACACTGAAGTCCTTGCTCAAGCTCAACTAACAAGCATTCAAACTATGCTTCAGAGAGCGCAACTCCAATGGGCTGGCCACATTGTTTGATTGCCAAATGTATGCTTGCTAAATAGACTATTTTATGAAGAACTCACATGGGGCAGGCGATCACATGGTGGCCAGAAGAAACGATACCAGGACACTCTCAAGGTCTCTCTCAAGAACTTTGGATTTGACTGTGCCACATGGGAGACACTGGCACAGGACCACTCAGCATGGCGTGCCCACATCAGAAAGGGTGCTGTGCTCTATGAGCAAAGCAAAATTGAGACAGCACAACATAAATGTAGGATGCGAAAATTTGGAGTAACCACCCCCAAAATTCATATGAACTATCTGTGCCCAACCTGTGGTAGAGCATTCTGAGCTCATGTTGGTCTGATCAGCCACAGTTGGACACGCAATGGTGAGGCCATTTTGGCCCTCTTCAAAAAGGAAGGACAACAACCAACCAATAAGAAATACCCTAGGGCTGTCCCCTCAGGAACAATTCTAGAATTCTGGGAGAAAGCAACATTCACTCTACTGGACCCAATCTGTGAGTGAGAATTAGCATTTGGGTGAGTGGCCCAGAGTGTGTACTCCACTTGGATTATTGTAGTAACTTCCTGAATCATCTTCCTGCTTCAAGTCTATCCCTTCTACAATTTATGTCCAGTATAGTGGCTTAAATAATCTTCCCAAAGAATCAGTCTGAACATCCTTTACTTAAACACATTCATTTCTGTTACTGCAAAAGACAAGATCTTCCAATCTACTTTGTTTCACAAACAAATTTCCTACATCTTGGTTGAATCATTGGAACTTAAAATCATTTAACACACCCCAAGGAAGTTAATTAAAATTCTTTCATGTCACCTCTGTCAAACTGATTGAAATGATCCACCCAAAGTTTCAGCCTCACTTTGTATCGAAATGAAACCCAGACGGGTCCAAGTTATGTCTTCAAGGAACCTGGGAAGGAGTGAAAAGTGATGTTTCCAGGGAGTCATTATCTGAGTGTTGGCCACACCCTGCCTTCCACCTCAAACAATCAAATCAATTCTCCGAGTCCTTGTCAGAAAACTGCCCTCTAATTATGATTAGCATTGTTTGTGTAGCCACATCCAGATCAATGACATGAATGCCTCCATTTATATCATACACTGTAAAACTATGGTGTTGTCCATGTGTTTAGAGTAAAAGGACTTGGGAGGAGGGTCTTTCACCCCCACTACTCCCTTTCTGTTTGACCTTGAGTGAGCTGTCCCCTGTTTCCTCTTCCTCCATCCAATGAGGGTCTTCTGTTAGATGATCTCTAAACTCCCCAGCAGCTCTAACAGGGCACGGATAATATGTGTATGGAACCCCTCATTACTATGCATACAAAGACCTCATAGATGGGTGATCTAATCCAACCCCTGGCCTCATGATGGGGATACTTTCCATCTGGAAAGCACAAAGCCTCTTTCTTTGGCTTTGTTTAGTTAGCTGAGCCTAAACAGTCTAACGACCCCACCCCAGGGGTGAAGCTCAGGGCTCTGTCTGCACACTTCTGTTTTCCAGTGGTACAAATGTAGTTGTAAAAATATACACGCTACTCATTGTAAACGGGCTCACTGTAGCTGAACTGTAAATAGACGTGTAATTTGCCTGTAAAAATTCACTACTTGACGAAAGGGGGTGTAAAAGCTGTCATGACCTGTAGCACAGATATACTCCAGGAGGACCGGACTTTCTGGCTGGCCTGGTACAGATGCTCCTGACTGGAAGGAAGATGGCAGGCCATCCAGCCTTGTCTGGGGTAAGGCTAGGTGCAGGTTCCAACAGACCACACTGCTTTCCAAACATCGCTGCTAGGAAGCTGGAGCCCTGACTAAGAACTATCAAAGAAAGAAGAGGTTGTTCATGGAAACAGTAAGAAAGTCAAAGAAACCAACTCCAGTGTGGTCACTGTTTTCTCTGTCAAGGAGAAAAGTCTGGGGATCAGAAAGGACTTTGTAGAAATCTTTAGCAGGGAACTCAATCCCATTATCCGTGAAGATGGCAAAGAATCAAAGCATTAGGAAGAAGAAGAGGGAAAGCAGACTGAGCGGGGTGGGGGCACAGGGCACAGAGTGGTATACTTAGTGAGGAAGACCTGAGTTCAAATTATGCCTTTGTCTTTTATTAGCTGTGTGACCCTAGGGAAGTCATTTAGCCTAGCTCAGCCTCCGTTTCCTGAGTTGCCAAAAGGGAATAATAATACCCTCACTTCACAGGGTTGTTGTAAGGATGAGATTATACATGTATATGTTTATGCGTACACATACACATATGCATGTGTGTATATATATTTAACATATACATATATATTATAATCTCTAAAACCTTAAAGTGCTATACAAATTACATATGTATGGATCTATACACACATATCACTTTAGGACCAGGAAAGCATGCTCCATGTAATATTACCTCTGATTCTCCTAACAAGTCCATGAAGTAGGTATTCTAGCTATCTTTTCCCTTTTTACAAATCTGATCATTGAAATTCCGGTAAGTTATGTGATGTTCCCCAGGGCACAGAGATAATGAGATTAGTGGTCATAAGTTGCTGAGTTCTGGCCAGGTGGCTCCACTGATCACAATGTTGGGTATTGAAAGAACTGGCAGGTGTGATTGCTGTGATATTGTCAAGGATATATGAAGAATCATGAAGAATGGCACAGATGCCAGGATCCATCAATCAAACACTCATTTAGTGCTCCCTATGGGCTAGGCACTGTGCTGTGCTAGAGATATAAAGACCAAAAGTTAAATGGTCCCTGTCCTCAAGGGCATTACAATCTAATGGCAGAGACAACAGGCATGCAAGTGGGTCCATACAGAGTATATAGGATGCATCTACACTGAGTAGATGAAAGGTAATCTCAAGGAGAAAAGGCTAAATTTGCAGTTGGGAGAAGTAATAAAGGTCTCATGTGGAAGATACAATTTGAGCTGAGTTTTGAAGGAAGTTCTGGTTGAGGTGAGAGGAGAGGGCATTCCTAGCATGGAGGACAGTGAGTATAAAGGCACAGAGGTTAGAGATAAGACTATTTGTTGTCAAGATCTGCAAGTAAACCAGTGTGCCTAGACCACAGAGTGTGTACAAGAGGGATGGATAAGATAAAGAATGAAACCATCAGAAGAGACCAGGTTGTGAAGAACTTGAATACTGATCAGAGGAGGGGATAAAGAGGTCATATAGGGAAAGAGCAGTGATTCTGGAAGTGGAAGGAGAGCTGTGACATGGGCAGACCTACATTTCAGGAAAATCACTTTGGTACAAATCTGGAGACCAGTCCCTGATCAATTAAAGAAGTGAGGGAAGGGCAAATAACAGTTTGAAAATTAGAGGCTGATGATTTTCATGTTCATCATTGACAAAATTCTGTGATACGTTACTAGGGCTAAATGGAAAAGCTTTCATTTCAACTTAAAAAAACCACCTACTTCCCTTGTACCCAATGGGGGTGGGGGGCAGCTTGGCTAGATGAATGTCTGTCCAGGGGAGAGCAGCCAAGATGGCGACTGTCTTGGGTTTGAGGGTTCGAGACCTTGGTCTTGAGGGCAGTTGAAGGAATTCAAGCAGATGAATATGATTGTTCTCCTCAATACCTGGTGGCATGTAGCACAATGCCTGGTATACAACAAGTGCTTAATCAATGTTGACTTCAAATATTCAAAGGCTGCCATGTAGAAGGGTTATTAGAGCAGAACTAGAAAGTGTGACCAGCAGCCACCCAGGGGCCAACCTCAGCTGAATGTTAGGAGCACCTCCCTCCCTGTTAGCAGAATGGCCTGGTGAGGGTTGCAGAGGGTTCTCTCTCATCGGAGGCATCATCTTGCAGCCTGCTTGTTAGGTGTGTTGTAGAAAGGATTTTGTTCTAGACACTGGTTGGTGTTGATGGCAGTCAAGGTCCCTTCAACCCTGAGACATTGTGACTCCATAAGCATTCAAGATGGGAAACAAAGATTATTGAAAGTTGACCTGACTTCCTCAAGACCAGGCATCCTGGGAGAGTCATTTCCTTTTTTTTGTTTTTTTTTCTTTTTCTGGTCAAGGTAGAAGGTTTAGACAATTTTTTCAACTGGTAGAAGGAG
The DNA here is from genome assembly GCF_028372415.1 of Notamacropus eugenii. Classification (NCBI taxonomy): domain Eukaryota; kingdom Metazoa; phylum Chordata; class Mammalia; order Diprotodontia; family Macropodidae; genus Notamacropus; species Notamacropus eugenii. Next base: position 481,882,580 of record NC_092874.1, on the reverse strand, counting down.
AGATGAATCAACATGAGCCCAATGTCAAGCATGCGTGTGTTGATTTGGGATTGGTTTATCGGCTAAGCAAAAAGGGTAGGAGAGGCAACATGCATTTATGAAGTGCTTTCTACGAGCCAGGGACTATGCTAAGGCCTTGGATACAAACACAAGCCAAAAGACAATCCCTGCCCACCTGGGAGAGACAACACACCAAAGAAAGCTGAGAAGAGAGGAGAAGGCCAGAGGAAGGGGGGCACCCCCTCAGGAACATGTTAGCAAAGTCCTAAGGCTACGGTAGTTAGTGATACATGGATGCCCACTTGGAAGGTCATCTCTCCAGAAGTGCCCACCCCAGAGTTCTTGCACAGGGACTGCTTTTTCTTATCAGTGACATAAGCCAAAGCGGAACAAGGAGCATATAAGCTGGAAGGGACAGATAGCCTGCTGGGTAACAGAAACCAGATCTAAAACTTCAGAACTGGGAGTCAAACGTAATTAGGTGAAACCTTATGGGGATAAACTTGAATGTCTGTATTGAGGTTAAAATGAAAACAATCTCACCAAGGAAGAAGAGGGGAAGCATGGCCAAAGGAAAAAATCATTCCTGTGAAAATGAGTTCTAAGAGATGTGTTTCGGTGGAAAGAGCATGGCTCAAATCGCCCCTCTGCCATTCCTCCGTTTGGGGCTCAGTTTCTTCATTTGTGAAAGAAAGCAGTTGAATTGGACAGTGTCATTGCAGCTCATCATCTCAGAGCCTCCCATGGTACCTTGCATATTGAGGCATTATGGTCCAGTAAGGAAAAAAATCGACTGGAGCTAGAGGCAAAGGTCCTGGATTCAAGTCCTGCTTCTGTCACTAAATAACTGTGATTTTAGGCAAATTACTTAATCTCCATGGGAATCAATTTCTTAATCTGTAAAATGGAAGAGTGAGGTGGGAAAAGGGTCAGAATTAGACCTCAGAGGAGTTGCCTTCCAGCACTAAAGGCATTGACCTTTAACTGCCCTGATATTGGGCACACCAGGTGAGCAAAGTTCCTGCCCTATGGCAACTGCACTTCTCTGCCACTTACAGAGTTGCTTGGGGCACTAAGATATTAAAGTGACTTGCCCAGGTTAACACCCCAGAATGTGTCAGAGGTAAGATCTGAACCCAGGTCTTTTTTTTACTCCAGAGTCAATCCTGACTCCATCAGCCTCACACATAGTAAAGCACTCAAATCCATCAGTGAGTGAGGGGGCGTCTGCCCCAAGCATGTGAAGACTTTCCCAAGTGGAAGTATATGAGAACAATGTGTTCCAATGATTATGAAGGTGCGGGCTGCAGGTGCCATGGAGTCCTTAGCGCATGGTTAGACATGGAAGATGCCAGGGTCATCCACGGCCTCCCAGGCCATCACCAGTCCTCCCAACTTTTGTCCTGTGGCTAGATTTTGACCCATCTGGAAGAGAAAGTGAGGCAGGGGACTTTGTTTGGCCCCACCTTCCTTCAATCCAACTTGCCCAGGGGTCAAGACCCCATGGACATCACTGATTCTTTCCACAAATGAAGCAAAAACAATGTTAACAGTAAAGGCCAAAGCCATGGTTATTGAGCTGAACTGAATTCTTTCCAATTTGCCAGTGGGTAAACCAAGGGGCCAGTGGTGCCTTTCCCAGGGTTACAACACATTTCACCGAGCATCCAAGGCCAAACGGAAAGTCCTCTCTTTCGACATTACAATTCCCCCTTTAAAGATACTCCCTGCCACCTCCACCCCCACTGCACACGCACACTTACACACCTCAGTTTTTTACGAGCCAGGCCTCTAAGATGGATGAGGGCTGCCTGGTCTCTCTTGGGGGTGACGACTCCAAGACAGCAAGAAATGGAGCTACAACTCATGCGCTGGGCCCCCACTTTCCCCACTCTGACTTTGAAGCCCACAGAGCTCTGCACTGTCCCTTTATCTTTGGGGTCAGGCATATTTCATCCTTTCAGAGCCCAGCAGTGTAATGGGATCCCAGGACAGAAGGGAGGGGAAGGGCGGCCGCCGAAACACGGAATTTCCTGCCCACTCCAGGCACGTGTCACCGCCCCAATGTTATTCCAACCTTGTGTTTTATCCTTTAAATTAAACATACAGTAAGTGTTTTGTGTTTTTGCATTTAATTTCCTGGAGTTTTTTTTAAGTGTGTGGGGGTGAAAAGAATAGAAGAGATTCATGGAGAGTTTTATTGTGTACTCAAGAGGCTGCAGTGACATTTGTGGAGCCGATTGGGTCTCCAGAGAAAACTCATAATGAAGGGTTTTTTGTTTTGTTATTTTAGCATGTGCGTTGGGTCCTGAAGCGCACAGAATTATAAAGGCTCCTCAAACCTCACACAATAGCCTGGAGCTAGAGCTTTGGCGCCATTTGGGTTCTGTTGGGTAATTACATCGTCCTGATGTATTTATAGAAACTTGGGGGCTCATGCTGTGTTGGACTGGAGCACCCAGTAAAACCAGAAGTCTTCAGGAAAGGTACCTGGGTCGCTCAAAAGCATGGCCAGGGAGTGAGGAGAGATATGGCCATCTTTTCTCACAACGAATCCTTCTCAATTTATCTGCATCCGACACTGTGCCCTCCCTGCTCTTCTTGGGTGCTCTCTCCACTCTCTTGGTTCACCTTCTACCAGCTTGACCACTCTTTCTCAATCTCCTTTGCTGGATCCTCCTCTGGATCAGGAGCCCTACCTGTGGGTGCTCTCCAAAATTCTGTGTTGAGCCCTCTTCTCTCTATTTTTTCTTAGTTATCTCACTGGTTCTGTGGGTTTAAATATCTTCTCTACAAGTTGGCTCCCAGATCTGTACCTCCAGCAACCAACCCCTTCCTGAATGTCTGTGCAGTGTCACCAATTACCTATTAGAGATTTCAAACTGGAGGCATCTCAAAGTCAACATCCCCCAAAGTGATCCCATTATCTTTCCTCCCAAACACTCTCTTCTTCTGAACATGCCAGCTTCTGCCAAAGGCACCACCATCCTTACAGTCTCCCAGGCTCAGAACCTCACCATTAGCCTTGATTCCTCACTTGCCCTTTCTCCACATCCAATCATTGGCCACAACTTACAATTTCACATGGGTCTACTTCTCTCCACTCACACAGGTATACCTTACACCTGCCATTGTCGCTCCTTGCCTGAAGCTCTGACCCTATGGCCCTATGGATTCTCTTTGCTCTCTTCTACCAAGTCTCCTCCATCCTCTGGTTCTTAGATGTCCTAATGGTGTGGGGCCCTACCATAGCCCAAGCTAAAAAACAGACAGCATCTGCTCTCATACCCATCCCCAGCCTTCTGCTAGAAGAGTAGAGAAGTTCTCTGATAGTCTGGGAAATGTCCCCTGGTCCCATGGAGTCACACAGTAAGTGTCTGAGTTCACATGTGAATTCCTGACTCCAAGCCCAGAGCTCTGTCTCCTGGACCATCAAGCTTCCTTGTGGCTCCTGCCTTTTCCTCTTTCCACAAGTTCAAAGTGTAGGGGTGAATTTGAGAAAGTCAAGCCAAACTCTCAGAGAGTGGAAAGGAAAGTTCAAGAAGAAGGAGGCTGGGGGAACTTCGACCCAAACAGCAAACATCAATCTCTAGCATCTTGATTTCCTTGGTAACAGCTGCTAGAGGTGTAGGCAAAACAGGAAAACAGAACCACAACATCTCAGAGATGGAAGAGTCATGGAGGGCTGTGGAATCCATCTCTACAGAGAACAACCCTCTCCACTCCCTAAGAAGCATAGGTCCAGCCTTCACTCTAGCACCTCCATTAATGATCAGTGTCCTGCTTTGGGGAGGGGTGGGGGGGGGGCAGGAAGGGGCAGGAGATGCAGATTCATCCCACTTTTGTTGCCCATCAGGCAGGATGGTTTTTCCCTCCATTATGTCCAAATTGGAATTTTGAAACTCCTACCTCCTGCCCATGGGACTCTCCTCTGGGGCCAAGGAAAGGGAGTTTTCTAAGGACAGTGTTCAGACAGCAATATTAAGTTATATTGTGAGTTATATTGAGGTCTCAGAGGATGCCTACCACACTTTTCCATTGTCTCCTGGAGCTAATTTCAGAGACAAAATAGAAAAGGCATTTGGCCAATGGAAAAGAGCATTAAATTAGGAGTCAGGAGACCTGCATTTTATTCCCATCTGCCTAGGGCCTTCCCAGGATCCCAAAGAGGAGTTGTCCAGCCTCAGGGGGTTGGGTAGCCTCCCATCTGGGAGGAGTGAAAGCTATTTAGGCTGGAAAAGAGGCCTGGAGGGGACGCAATAACTCTATTCAAGTACCTGAAGGATTGCTATATGAAAAAGAGACTAAACTTTTTCAGTTTGGCCCCCTGAGGAAGGAATCAAGAGATATGGGCAGAGGAGGCTCAGTGTGAGGAGACATCTACCACGTGTCCCAAAGAATGGATTACCGTTGAAGACAGTGAGTTCCTTTGCCCTAAATGGAGGTCTCCAAGTAGAAGCTGGATGAGTACTGGCTGGGTGTCTTCCAGTGGGTGGTTTTCCTGATTTTGTCTAGACTGGAAGGCCACTGAGGTCCTTTCTCCCCTAAAATCACATGATTCTTGAACTGTTCAGGCACATGTTCCCTAGTCTCTAGCCCACAGGACGCAGAAGGAGAGGGCTGGGGCTCCTGCTAGCCTAGAGGACTTCCATGCCCTAAAGGAATTGAAATCCCTTTTAAGTGCCTAGCATCAATCAACCAATTAACAAGCTTTTATTAGGTGCCTACCCTGTGTGGGCACTGTGCTAGGCAGGGGGCATACAGAAACAAAGAACAAAACAGTTACCACTTGCAATGAACTTGCATTGGAATAGGGGAGGCAGGAATGTATATAAATGTATATGGCATGAATGTAAGGAGGAGAAATGTGACTCTGTACGAAGTGGATTGTATCCGATAAACACCAGGGGCTTTGGGAGGGAGAGTCCAGGCAATGGGAGGGTCATAAAAGGTGGCACATGGTAAGTGCTTAACAAATGCTCATCCATCCATCTATCCATCCATCCATCCATCCATCCATCCATCCATTTATCCATCCATCCATCCATCCATCCATCCAACGCACAGAGTTCACACATGGTGTAGTCCCTTCATCTGCTGCCCTGAAGCCATGAACTTCCTTGATTTTAACAAAATAAGTAAAATTGCAATAAAACATAATGTTAGTAAGTGGATTTTTTAAGTCAATATGTGGCCCCCAGGGATACTCATGCATTATTTGGTGGCCCCCCATTTCTATTTCAGTTGCATACTACTGGTTGGTGTCTGCCTCAGTCTGCCAGCCATTACAGGTCAGAGGACTTCCAGGCTCCAAAGCCAGCCCTCTTTCTGCCAAAGTAAACCATTCTGCTCATCTTTTTATCACCAAATCATTTCTACATTTAAATCACATCATGGAGCTCATGTCCTGGAAAGACGAACTTCCACATGAAGTCATGGTCCTGTGTGTTCAAAGATCAGCTGTGACCAATGACTGTTCTGGACTATCCTGGAGAGCAGGAATTGGGCAAGAAGTGTGGATGGGAGGAATGTGGATCCTGCTGATTCCATGTAGCATGACATGAAGGACATTAGAAGCACGATGGCTCTGTAACAACAGAGCTGGAGTCACAAAGAAATCGATTCAAATCCTACTTCAGATACTGACTAGCTGCACAATCCTATGCATGCAACACTGAGCCACCCTTCTCCATCTGTAAAATGGGCTAGCTTCATAAACCTTCAATTACCTCAGATATGTGAGTTATATTACGTATTCTAAAATAGATAAGGCATGCAGTGGTACATAGAAAGCCAGGATCAAGCAAATGAAAGATCAAGAACATTTCACAATATTGTTAACAGAAAGTAATAAGAGGTTAGGGGGAAAAGGTCAGGAAATTGGCAGCCAGATGTTCCAAGGTTCATGAAAATTCCTGCCAGTGCCTAGGAAACTGTCGATGGTGGCCTCACCATGACATTTCAGCCTGCCTTTTATGGGCCATTAATTGCAAGAAGGAGGAGTTTTATCTGGTCTTTGGTCTAGGATGAGATAATGTTCTCCATCCTTCCAAAAGTTCCCACCCCAGCTCAGGAAGACAGGAGAAGTAAAGGGCAGGCCAGACCCTGGGATCTATGTGTCAGCTTAGGAGGGGCCTCCTGCCAGAGTCAAAGGTTGGTTCCTAGGGGTTGATTCAAGGAAATGGTACCTTTCTCTTCAAAAACCCAACCCAGAACTGAATGTGTGGGAAGTTGATATTCACAGTCACCACTCCTGGTTTGCTGGCCTGGGCCACAGGAAAAGGGATAAACATTCCCAAAGAGTTTGAATTATTGTCCAATCTGTTCCTTGACTCTCAGAAAACCTCCAAGAGAATCGTGGGGGAGCTCCCACTGAGCAGGACTGAGGTTCATGGCTGTTTAAAAAAAAAAATTTTTTGAAGTCCAGTCCCTTTCTCCAATAGAGTACCTAGAAGTAGATGAGAATCATGGCTCAGCTGACTCGGTGGACCAGTGAGATCTGGTACTCTACCTTCTACAGAACCCATGTGGGGAACATGACCCACAGAGAGTCTCAGAAGTTGTAAGAGGCAAAACAGGGATTTAAACCAAGGTCCTCTGATCTGTTTAAATGCCAAGCTGAGGACATTGTCATTTTTTCCTTTCTACACAGTAGCCAAAATGATGGTTTCTCACATCTGCCACAACATTTGGGAAAAAATAGTAGAACCAGCTTTCATAGACTGGATGGGCTATTTATTGGGTACATGAATCCTGATACCCAGGAGCTCTCATGGAACACAGGATGATGATCACTATAAAAAGCAATTGGACATGAAGTCCTAGAGGGAGAGAACCATGTGGGGCATAGACTCAGATATCATCTCACTCACTTAGAAAATCTCTCCATCAAGGTAGTCCCAATCCACCCACACATGACCTTCCTGGGTAACTCATGCCCACATCTTCCCCTCATCTCTACCAAGGAGTCCACCCAACAGGCTGGAGACTTGCCACACTTCCTCCTGGCATTTTAGAGTTAGCTGTGGAACACTAGGGCTGACCACCTAGTGTCTTTCACCCTTGCCCCATGGTCAGTCCATGTTCTATGCTCACCTTTCATTTCCTCGATGATGCTTGTGGATCCAAATGCTTTTCGGAGTTCCTCATAGGCTGTATGCCACAGATAGCAAGCACACACCAAGCAGGAGCCTCTCCACTGACCTCTGGATGATACCTGCTTTAAAAAAAAATTCTTCAAAGACTGTTGTTTCAGATCTAACAATCAGAGAGCAGCACCAGTGAGATGGTGGATGCTGAACTTCTGTTTATTAGAGACAAAGTGTAGGGCAATAACATTTTGTTCAACTGAATTGAGCTAAACTGAAGCACAATTCAAAATTGTCCCTAGGCCTCTCTGGTTGTTCTCTGTGCATAAAGCCTGTTGGGGAAACTGAGAGCTCTGGGATTTCTAAAGAGCTAAACTCTGTTCTTAAACCAGGGAAAATCTTCATTGTGCTGATGGTTCCCAGAACATTTTCTCTGGACATGCCAACAGCAGAGGAGAGCACTGGCCAGGTTCAATGCTCCTCAGACAGTTTTCCAATGGAATCTTCAAAAATCACCCACAGAATAAAGCTGACTCTTGTACATACATCAAGTATCAGGAGAGCGCAGATGGAAATTGTGTCTCTTTGACTTCAAGTTTCGTTTGTTGTTTCTTGTTTTGGGGTCATTTTGTTTTGTTTTTCCAGGGAAATAATACTACTTAGTAATTCTGAAGCCAACAACATCAGTGAAGGCATGATGGCAGGAAGATTATCCTGTTTTCCTTCTATCTTGGTAGGTTTCTTTCTACCCATGGTAAAAGCATTCCCTTCCTTGGAACACAGTTCCTACGACAAAGCCTTCCTGTTATTTAAGCTTCTGGAAACTAAATTTACAGGAGGCCATTTCTGGAGATGCACATCCCTAAATACTTCCAACTGAGGAGAAATTGTTCCTTGCTTAGGCAGCCGGACCCCAGCTCATCTGGCTGCTAGTTCTTGAGGCAGGGACAGGAGGTGATTGCTGCTCTCTGGGGGCTGCTTAGAGGAAAGGTAACTGGCCTGAAAAGAGGAAGGACAAAATCCTCTGTGCCAATTGAGAAATGAGACCCATTAGAGTCTGGGAAATTTCATTCAATTAAGCAAAGAAAAAAATATATATATATATAATATGTATAGTTATATTCATTTATAGACACATGTGTGTGCATACATATGTGTATATACATATATGAATTTATTTATAAATATAAAACATTAATATATGCAGAAAGACAGAGAGAGAGGGAAAGGGAGAAAGAGGGAGAGAGAACTACAAAATTGAAATGGTAAATAAAGGCCTTGTATAGGAGGTAACATTTGAACTATGCTTTCAAGAAATCTAGGAGTTCCAAGAATCAAGAGCGAAAGAGTGAGGAAAGTTCTTTCTAGACATTAGTACCACACTGGGTAAAGGCATTGTGATGAGAGACGACATTCCCTGTATAGCTAACAAGTCAGTTTGAGAAGAAAAAAAGGCCATAGAAGGGAGGTATATGAAATAAGACTGGAAGAAGGTGGGAGCTAGACTGTGAAGGGTTTTAAATGAGAAGACAAGTGGTTTATATTTTATTTTAGAGGTATTAAAGAGAGACTGAAGATTTTTGAGTGACTAAGGAGACAGGGTTATAATCAGGTTGGCTGTTAGGTTGGAGAATGCATGTGATAGTTATGTGGGAGATGAATTAGGAAAGGGTAAAGAGTCCAAACAAATGACATATATCTCAGCCAAGTCTATCCATCACTATCCTAAAACCACAGGTGACAAACAAACCTCAGGTTTTCTTGAGATTTGGCTGATGAATTTTCTAACTCTAAAATAATTGTTGGTAGATTGATTGGTGTGGCACTGAGTAACTAATTTAATTTAGGTAGAACTGTCATTTTTAATTATTAGTTCAGTCCTTCCATGCACAATTGATATTTTTCCAATTATTTAGATCTGACTTAATTTATATGAAAAGTATTTTGTAATTTTGCTTATATAATTCCTGGGTTGTCTTGGCAGTCGACATCCAAATATTTTATAATGTCTACAGTAACTTTAAATGGTATTTCTTTTTCTATCTCTTGCTGTTGGGCTTTGTTAGTTATATATAGAAATATACATATACATATATATACATACATATATATGTATGTATGTATATATATATATATGTATGTATGTATGTATGTATGTATGTATAAATGCCAGTAATTCATGTGGGTTTATTTTATATATCCTACAACTTTGCTGTTTATTATTTCAAGTAATTTTTATTTGATTCTCTAGGATTCTCTAAATATATCATCATGTCATCTGCAGAGAGAGAGTTCTGTTTCTTCTTTGCCTATTCTAATTCCTTCAATTTCTTTTTCTTCTCTTATTACTATAGCTGACATTTCTAGTCCAATACTGAATAATAGTGGTGATAATGGACATGTTTTTTCACCCCCAATCTTACTAGAAATGCTTCTAACTTATCCCGATTACATATTATGTTTTCTGATGGTTTTAGATAGATGCTACCTGTCATTTTAAGGAAGACTCCATTTATTCCTATGCTCTCTAGTGTTTTTAATAGAAATGGGTATGGTATTTTGTCAAATTCTTTTTCTACATTTCTACATCTCTTAAGATAATCATATGATTGCTATTAGTTTCATTGTTGGTATGATCAATTATGCTGATAGTTTTCCTAATATTGAATATCTGCATTCCTGATATAAATCCTACCTCACCATAATGTATTTTCCTTGAGATGTTACTGTAATCTCTTTCCAAATATTTCACTTAATTTTTTTGCATCTATATTCATTAGGGAAATTGGTCTATAATGTTCTTTCTCTGTTCTGGCTCTTCCTGGTTTAGGTATCAGCACCATATCTATATCATAAAAAGAATTTGGTAAAACTCTTTCTTTAACCTATTTTCCAAAATAGTCTATATAGTATTGAAATTAGTTGCTCTTTAAGTTTTCAGTGGAATTCCCTTGTAAATCCACCTGACCCTAGAGACTGTTTTCTTGGGGAGTTCATTGATAGCTTGTTCATTTTCTATTTCTCAAATGGGGCTAAGTATTTTATTTCCTCCTCTGTTAATCTGGGCAACTTATATTTTGTAAACATGAATCCATTTCATAAGATTATCAAATTTATTGGCATACAGTTGGGCAAAATAGATCCTAATAATTGTTTTGATTTCCTCTTCATTGATGATGAATTCAACCTTTTCATTTTTGATACTGGTAATTTGGTTTTCTTCTTTCTTTTTTTAATCAAATTAACCAAAGGTTTATCTATTAGGTTTTTTTTTTCATAAAACTAACTCCTAGTTTTATTTATTAGTTCAACAGTTTTCTTAATTTAAATTTTATTAGTCCCTCCTTTGGTTTTCAGAATTTCTAATTTGGTACTTAATTGGAGATTTTTAGTTTGATCTTCTTCTAGCAGTTTTTAGTTGCATGCCCAATCCTTTGATTTTTCTTCCTCTATTTTACTCATGTGAGCATTTGGAAAGAACCACTTTCACTGCGTAGCGTAAGTTTAGGATATTGTCTCATTATTGTCATTCACTTGGATCAAGTTATTGCTGTTATGGTTTGTTTGACCTATTCTTTCTTTAGGATTAGATTATTTAGTTTCTAAGTAATTTTGACTCCATCTTTCCACGGCCCTTTATTACACGTAATTTTTATTGCATCATGATCTAAAAAGGATGCATTTAATACTTCTGCCTTTCTGCATCAGATTGTGAGGGTTTTTATGCCATAATAAATTCATTTTATTGTGCAGTCAATTTTTGTGTAGGTGCCACATACCACATTATGTGTCTAGTTATGTGCATGTTGTCTCCCATATTAAAATGTGAGGCAGATGCTGTGTTTTTGCCTTTCCTTGTATCCTCAGCACTTAGCACAGTGCCTGGCACATAATAAGTGCTCAAGAAATGTTTGTGGACTGACTGAGGAAAATAGAGGCAAAAGTGATTGAAGAGAGAGGGGAAGAACATTTCTACCAAAAGCATGGACAGCTAGTCAGATAATAATAGGTCATCTTTGGATGGTGATCTCTGACCTAAGATGGATTCACATATGCCATCTTGTTTGGTCTTCACAAAACATCATTCTCTGGGGTGGAGCCAAGATGGTGGAGTAGAACGACACACGTATGGAAGCTGCCCCCACACAGCCCATAAAACACCTGTAGAGAGGGACTCTCAACAAATTTTGGAGCAGCAGAAGTGAAGAACAACAGAGTGGAAGAGATTTCCAGCCCAGGGTGACCTGAAAGACCCACAGGAAGCATCAGTTGCACTGATGCGGAGGGGAGCTGGGAGTATGGAGCCCAGCCCAGCCTTGACCTCGTGCACACGGCTCATGAGCAGCCCACAAGGGCGGAATCTCCAGTCCTGGAATCCCCGGTCCCAGTAGCAGAGGATCTGCAGATCCCTCAACCCACAGGTGCCAAAGGTCAGTGACAGGGTTTATTCAGGAAGGGAGAAGGGCCTTCACATGGGGCAGGTGGCAGGAGTTCTCAGGGCAGACCCTACAGCAGCCTGAGACCATAGCTGGATTGTAAAAACCCCTGGGGGCTCTGAAGAGCTGAGTCTTGCCTCAGCCCTTTGTAGATGCATTGAGGCAGCTGGTCTTTGTCTCACACTGAATGGTGGCCCTGCCACCACAGCTTGACTGAATCCCACCCCCTCACCCCCCAGTGCTAGCTTGGTGGAACTGGAGGTCAGGTGCCTGTGGAGAGGAAATGCTGCTAAGATTCTGGGCACAAAAATCCTTCCCTGTGCCCAGACCAGTACACACTGGATTGTGCCACCTTGATGGAACTGATATCTTACAGGTCCCCAGAGTATACCCTACTCTTGACAAAGGACCCAAAAGTCAAGTAACTGGTTGGCAAAATGCCCAAAAAAGGGGAAAAAAATAAGACTATAGAAGGTTACTTTCTTGGTGAACAGATATCTCCTCCCATCCTTTCAGATGAAGAAGAACAATGCTTACCATCAGGGAAAGACATAAAACTCAAGGCTTCTGTATCCCAAACATCTAAAATAAATATTCAGTGGGCTCAGGCCATGGAAGGGCTCAAAAAGGATTTTGAAAATCAAGTTAGAGAGGTGGAGGAAAAACTGGGAAGAGAAATGAGAGAGATGCAAGAAAAACATGAAAAGTAGGTCAACACCTTGCTAAAGGAGACCCAAAATATTGCTGAAGAAAATAACACCTTCAAAAATAGGCTAACTCAATTGGCAAAAGAGGTTCAAAAAGCCAATGAGGACAAGAATGCTTTAAAAAGCAGAATTAGCCAAATGGAAAAGGAGGTTCTAAAGCTCACTGAAGAAAATAGTTCTTTAAGACATCATTCTCACTTTCAGATCGTCACACTGCAGGCTCAGAGAGGATCAAGGTTTAAGTTAACTTGACCAAGGTCACAAGGCCTAATGAGTTCACACTTATGTCCTCTAACTCCCAGTATCATCTGTTTCCCTTCTTCCCCTGGCATTCCCTAAGGACTGGAGGGATTTTAAGAGTTCTCTTATTCTTTGGGAAGGAAAAGTGAACTGACAGCATTCATTGTGAGCCTGGTTGTAAGGGGCTGATGTTGCAGATGTGGAAGAGAATTAAGCCTGCAAAGGTCATCTTGCTAGGACCAGGAAATGGGGAAGAGGGTAGTGGAAGTGGAGATAGGACAGCTTACCTGTAGTAGACATGGCGAGTAGACAAGGAAAGGGTTTAGATTTTGGCAGAAATGACAAAGGGCTATAGGAATAAGCATAAGAGATATATGTGCTCTTCCTATACTTCAGAGGCCAGAAGATTTCCCCCACTGGAAGTTAGAGATGCTAGCACAGACAGATATTAACCCAGACAGATGTGGGCTGTAATTAAGTACTCCTTTGGTACGTCCAATGTGCAGAAGAGATATGGAAGATGGGAGCACCATGACAATACAGGACCTGTGTGTCAATGCATGGAGGCTCAGACTGTCTCTTGAAGACCAAGAGAGGAAGTGCATAGACCTAACAGAGTGACAGGAAGTGTTACCTGAGTAGGAAAATGACATTCAATCCATCTCAGGGTCCCATGAAATAGGAACACGAGATCCCCCACTAGAATGTTAGCAAATGGAAGATGGGGCTGGTTTCATCTTCGTCTAGATAGCTCTTGACTCTATCTCAGTGTCTTTTACATAGCAGGCACTTAGTAAATAATTGTGGGATTAAATTGACAGTAATGTAGGCTCCCCTTCCAGAAAGTGGCCTTCAGGAATTTTCCCCAGAATGAAGGGTGAAGGGGCCAGGAGTCGAGAGGCACAGGTTCTGTCATTTGTTACAGTTCATTTTCCTCCAATTTCTGAAATAGCTCATGCTGAAAAAGAAGGACAACTAAAAGATTTGAAGATATCTCATTTGTTGCTCAACATGGACTTGTGATATAAGCAATGCTTGATAGAGTCATGTCAGTGTCCTGTGAGAACACTAAGAATAATCTTATATCTTGATAGACCAAAGGGAAGACAATGGAAATTCACCAATCATTACCTTTGCATTCTACCTTTATCCCTTTAAAGAAGAAAGAGGAAAGAGAAAGAAAAAGAGAGAAGGCAGGAGAGAGAAACAGAAAAAGAGAGATGGGGAAGAGGGGGAAGACTGGGAGAAAGAGTGGAAAAGAGGGAGAGTAGGAGAAGAAAGAAAAGGAAAGGGAGGGGAGAAAGGAGGAAGGAGGAAGGAAGGGAGAGGGGGAGGGAAGAAAAAGAATACTACATTAGTTGTAGAAACAAACCACACCTGAGTTACAGAAACACTTCCAAGACCACCAGAGGGGTGGAATTTTTCTACAGATACACACGGGAAGAGAAGGCTTCTCATCTTTCTGTTCAAAGGCTGGCCAAATTCTATTTGGCAATTGGGGTTAAGTGACTTGCTGAAGGTCACACAACTGGTAAGTGTTAAGTTTCTGAGGTCATATTTGAACTCACATCTTCCTGACTCCAGGGCCAGTGCTCTATTCAGTCACCACCTAGCTGCCCCTCAAATTCTAAATTAACGAGCAATCATTATTCTATATTATTACAAAGAGAAGACAGTAGGTCCTGGTGGTCTGACTACAAGATCCAGAGCCAGGAACTCAAAGTCCTAATTTCTTCCAAGTAATATCCAGTTTGAATAAAGATGGACAACCTGTCCAACAGCTCACAGACCTCAGGAAGAATTAGAATGATGAGATTGCGTGCCTCAACATCCTTTGTATGTAGAACAGCTCCTTGAACAGAGTCACAGTTTAAATCATTGAACTGAAAAATCGAAGTTCACCTTAATTCTTGACTCTTCAGTCTTTCCTATAAACACCAGGGACTACTTGACACGAAGCACTGGTCCCATTCACGTGCCATATTTCCCCTCTTAGGCACTGGTTTTCAAAGAAGTAACCCTCCTGAAGTAGTAGAATGACAACCTCTCCCCTGAACCCCACTTTTTATCCTAGAAGGTAGTGTTTCTATTTTTCCAGAGCTGGAACCCATTCCCCACGGATGGGAGGAAGGAAACAGAAAAAATTGGAAGAGCTCACTGCCCATATCCTGACCACAGACTGCTCAGAGACCTCAGGTACCATTTACCAAATCACTGAAGGTCATGATGAACGGGATCTCAACAGCTATCTAATTCAACTCATACCAACAAAGGAATTTCTCCTAAAACATCCAACAAGGGACCACCCAGTCTTTGCTCTAAGTTTTCCAATAAAGGGGAACCTACTGGCCTTGAAGCAGCCCAGTCCAACCTTGGAGAGCTGTAATGGTAATCAATTCAATTCAATTCCACTCGTTTTAATAAAATATTTTCTATGTTCTAAAGCTAGGCTCTTGTCCAAGCATAAAGAGACCCTGAGCTCAAATGGGACCGGGGGGGGGGGAGTGTATTATTATATTTTTTCAGAAAATTTACAGGTCCCTCCATGTCAGTTTTCCACATCTTGAGCCAAGATAGGATTCCTGGAACTGTTCTAGCCAAAGTAGCGGATGAAGAGAACACAAGGGCAGCTTTGGGGCCCAGGCCCTCATGATCTCTGGGCACTTAAGGATGGTCTTTGAGGGCATCCTAAATCCCCACAAGGACTTGGGGGACAGGCTAGAAACAGATCTTTGGGTTCTAGGTCTCTCTCTAAGTCCCCCCAACACACTTGGGAAATTCAAGCTTCCTCCTTAACGGTTGGCAGGGGCCCACATTACCCTGGTCAGCAAGGTGAGGTGTGGGTTAATGGGAGGACAGGCCACCAGCTGGCTGCCCCAAACTCCAGGAAGCAGAGAGAAGTAGCACACCCAGCCCTCCCTCCATGTTCCTGTAAGAAGTGAAACGCCACCCTTGGCCAACACCAAGACAATCTGCCGCCCTGCAAGCGTCTGAGCAGCAGGAAATTGTCCATTGAATAAACCAGTTTATGTTGGCTCGACTGCAGAAATAATTAGGGCAAGCTCTTATTTCTCTAAACTTTCACCAATTACTGAATTTTTCCCTGAAGTTTCCAACAGTAGGAGTGGGTCTTGTCCTCCTTGGAAGGCCCATGGTAGAGCCCACTGGCCCTCTGAAGCCAAGGTGCACTACCACCTTCAGCCACTGGGCTTTGAAAAAGGAAGAACCAGGTTGAACAGTGGCCTCTAGTCTATTCAATGGGCACTGATTGGAGGAATTAGGAATATTAGCTTACAGAAGAAAAGACTCAGGGGGAAAATGATAGTCAACTTCAAGCATTTCAAAGGCTGCCACGTGGAGCCACAAGACTCATTCTCATTGTCCCCAAAGGGTAGATTTAGGAGCAATGGGTGAAAGTTGTACACAGGTAAATTGAGGCCCAAGGTCAGGAAAAACTTCTTTATGACCAGAGATCTCCAAAAATGACCTGGGTTGCTGAATAAATGTTGTTGGATTTTCTGGTTGCGTCAGGAGTGCGCAAGTCCCTCTTATGGGGAAGTCACCAAGCAAAGTCTGGATGAGTACCTTTGAGGTATGTTCTCAAGGAAACTGTGTCTCCCAAAGGAGTGCCTTGAAAAAGCCACTGACATCTCTCCCGCTGTTGAAATTCGAGGATTCTAAGGCAGCTGGGAATTTCAAGCTGCGTGTTTCCTTTTCTCACTAATTCCTTCTGTTTGGGTTTTGTGCCTTTTAGTAACAGACATTTTAGGAAATGCTCATAAGGGCTGCAAAATCCTAGATCTCCAACTCTGCCATCCCAGGACCCTGCTCTGCTCTTAAAGTTACTGAGGACCCCTATGTTAGTATTCACCATATTAGATACTGAAACATCTTAGTATTATTTCTAAGGAACTAGGTAAGCAGGTTTAGAGTACCAGATCTGAAGTCAGGAAGACTCATTTTCCTGAGTTCAAATTTGGCCTCACATACTTACAAACTGTGTGATCCTGGGCAAGTCTCTTAACCCTGTTGCCTCAGTATCTGCATCTGTCAAATGAACTGGTGAAGGAAATAACAAACCACTCCAGTATCTTTACCAAGAAAACCCTAAATAGGGTCATGAAATAGGGTCATAACTGAAATGATTGAATGAGAAAAATATTATTATGAGAATAATTGATTCCATGACCCCTTCAAAGGCTATAGGGACCCCAAAGGGTCCCCAGACCATACTTGACAAACTACTGATCTCGTCCAAACCACTTATTTTGCAGATGAAGAAACTGAGTCTAAGTGAAATGACCCCAAATCATTTAGCTCTAAGTATCAGATTCAGATTGGAAGCCAGGTCCTTGACTCCAGAATCAGCGTTCTTTCCAATCTCCCCTTCTTTTGACTCAAAGCTGTCTTAACTGGTCTTTTTCTCATTGATAGTGAGGTAGAACAATACTTCAAGCAACTGCTCAGAGAACATGCATCCTTGCTTCTAAATGCCTGTTGGCCATTTGGACTACTTCTTCAATGGACCGCTGGGCTATTTCTAGCAATTCCTTCTAAATGTTTACCATATTTTCCATCTGCTTTGGTAGAAAGAATACTGGACTTCCATAGAGAAAGACTTGAGTTTCAATTCCACTCCTGCCATTGACTCACTGCATGACTCTGGCAATCCCTTTATCTCTCTGAGTCAGTTCCCCAATCCATAAAATAAGGATGGTAGTAGTACTTCCCTCACAATGTTGATGTGAGCCTGAAAAGAGATAATGCTGCTAAGCTCTATAGCCACTGGTGCTCATGGGACGATGTCTCTGAAGTCACATGAATTGAGGGAAGCAGAAGAATGCTAGGCATAGAAACAACAGAAGAATGCAAAAACTAATGGAAGCAGAAATGACAGAATGGCACACAGAGGAAAGAATCAGAGAAATTCATTTTTCAATGTAAATGGTTGTAAATGCTGGTTTATTTTGCTTTGCTGGGGTCCAACATTATATGCGGAGTGAGTTATTCCTAATAAAAAATGGACCTTGAGCTCCCCCAGAAAACTCCTCAGTGGGTCCCAGCCAAAGGAGAGGTGTTTCTGGTCTCTGGAGGACTCCTGTCACTGCTGCAAAATGAGGTCAGGCCATTTCTCTGACTCACCAGTTTGCCTTATCCCAGTTTGTTGCTTGAATTTCCCACAAAAGAGTGCCCTTCACAGAACATTCCACCAACTAGATTCAAGCCCTGGGCCTGAACAAAGGTCCATAGGTAGGGGCTAAGCCAGAGAGCAGCGTCACCCATGCTGGCCTTGCCTGTTCTCAAATGCAGCAAAGGGAAGAGCAGTTCCAGTAGTCTGGCTTAGAGGAGGGCAATGGGGACATTCTCCTCCCTGATCTGGGAAGGAGTTTGGGGGCCCAAGTTTATTACTGATGGTGTTTCTTCACCTGCTACAACTAAAGAATGGGATGCTCACATGTAACTCATCCTTCTAAGGGGTGTCAGTAGGGAGAAGGTGCATCCTAAATGAATGAGACCAAGCCTGGGATGAGAGACATATTACAGAAGCAAACTCATGATGTTTGTCTGAAACTCCTAAGAAGGTGGTTCTATGGCCCTTTTCCTAACAGTTACAACCTTTTGATACAGAGACCAGTAGGAGGGCAAAGACTCAGTTATCCTGCTATTGCCACCCTAAGCAAGAACCTCTGGTGTGAGACATTTATCTAAGTGCCCTCTAAATCTACTGAAGCTTGGTTTGCTCTTTTAGATTGTTGAATTGGGGGCATTGGGGCAGGAAGAGATGATTGACATAGGGTGAAAGATTGATAGAAATATAGCAGCTGATCTTTGGAGGAGAAGTAGAGTAACCCTTCATGCTCTCAGTGGTTCTGACATGAAACTGGCACGAACCATTCTGTTCACTTGCCTTCATCGGCGCAGCTCCCCCTTCCTCCAGTGCTCTGTGCGGACTTACTCCTCAATGGATAGCAATCTCTAATCTCCTCTCATTCATGCCATCCTTGCAATCTTTCTGGAATACTTAAAAGCATTTTAATTCATGTCATTTGCTTTTCCCCCCACATTCCTCCTTCTGCCCTTCCCAGAGAGTTGTTCTGTGTAACAAACAGTGTTTTTTAGAGACTAAAAAGAAAAAAGAGGAAATCAGCACTAAAGATCAATACCTCGGTAAAGTCTGAAAACATGAGCAGTGTCCAACAGATGAGGACCTCCCCCCTCCACACAGGGGTGTATTGGAGTGTTCTTTCAAATATCTCCTTTTTGGGGGAGGGGAGGGTTTCATGCTGGATCTTTCCAATTTGACTATGTTTACTCTGGATTGATGGTTGTGGGTGTGGTTGTCCTTTCCATTTGCATGGTTTTAGTTACCTGTAGATTGTTTTTCTAACTGTCCACTTCACTCTGCCTCCATTCATAAAGCTCTTTCCATACTTGTCCATATGCATCAGATTCATCATTTCTTACAGCCTAATAATATTCCATCACATTCAAGGACCACAATTTGTTTAGCCATTCCCTATTTCACATTTACTTTGTTTCCAATTCTTTGCTATCACAGAAGTGCTGCTAGAAGTATTTTGGAGCATAAAGGGACTTTCCTCTTATTGGTGGCTTCCTTGGTGTATAAGCCCAGTAATGGAATCTCGGAGTCAAAGGGTTGGAATATTTTAGACACTTTGTTTGCATGATTTCAAATGACTTTCCAACATGGAAAACAAATGCTTAGACTTATTTCCTGGTGGATAACATTCTCTCATCTCCTCCTACCCCACCCCCACCCTTAGGATACTGAATCCTGGACCACCTAAATGCAAACTCAGCGCTCCAACCCCACCCCCCATTCAGTGTTCCAGTTCTCATCTTTCCACGCCTTCCACTGTGCCCTCTGGAATGCTTAGTCTATAATTTACAAACTTCCCTTTATTTCACATTACTTCCCTGCCTGCTCTTTTTGTCCTCTGACTCTCCCTGAGCTCTGCCTCCTCCTGGATATTACCTCCTTGGGCTTCCTTTCCAGAATGGGTTGCAGCTTCTTTCAAAGTCTCTGACTTATGCATCTGAAGTGGGGAAATAGGCTACTCCTTGCCTCCTCCATACCAATTCCAGTTTTCTCACCAGTGCCATCACTTAGCAACCTCTCATTTGTTGAGGTTCATTATGTTCTTATTTATTTTAGATTTCATATTCTGGTGATTTGTACCCACTGGCTTCCAGGACATCCTCTCTCCTTTCTCAATAAGGTCAGTGCCTGGTTCATAGTATTCCTCTCCATGCTGTCTCCTCTTATACTAGGGAGCTTCAGTATACATGTTGACATTCCTTCAAATACTCTTACTTACCAATCCCTTAATCTACTCAACTCTTATGACCTGCCTACACCAAGGATGGCCAGATCCTTGACCTTGCCATTACCCACCAAATATATTATTTCCATAACTATTTACTTTAAAAATCCTTTACCTGATTCTCTCATTCCATCTCTCCTTATGTCTTATTCCTTCCAGACCTATTTTTATCCCCACCACAATCACTACTGCACTTGGGAGAAGGGAGGAGGTAAGAGAAGGAACAGAGCATTTATAGGGTGCCTACTATAGGTCAGGCACTGTGCCAAGTGCTTTACTGCTATTGCCCATTTCATCCTCACAACAATCTTGTGAGGTCGATGCTACTGTCATTCTCATTTTACAGAAGAGGAAGCTGAGGCAACCAGAGGGTCACATAGCTACTCAGTATCTGAGGCTGGATTTGGACTCATGTCTTCCTGATTCCAGGTCCATCAGCTTTAACCACTGTGCCCCTGAGCAGAACCAGACACCAAATCTTCTGTTTAACATTCAACACCCTTCATAAGCTCTCCCCCTCTTGTCAATCTTCTTAAGGCTCACACTCCTATCATATACTCTGCAATTCAGTGAGAGTGGCCTCTTTAATCACAGAACAAGACCCTCCATCTCTTGCATTTTCTCTGGCTACCCCTGGCACAGAAGACTCTCCTTCCTCAATTCTGCTTTCTGGCTTCCTTCAAATCCCAACTGAAGTCCCACCTTCTGCAGGAAGTCTTTCTCTATCTTCTTAATTCTGGTGTTTTACCTTTCATGTCTGTTCATTATTTCTTGCCTATATTTTACTTGGTTGTTTGCATCTTGTCCCTCCCATCAGAATGTGAACTCCTCAGGGGAAGGAATTGTCTTTTCCCTTCTTTTGTAACTCTAGCACTTAGCATCGTGCCTGGCATGTACTAGGCCTTTGATGTCTCTTTTATTGGCTGACAAGCAGGCAATTCAGTTAAGGCACTCAGCTGATTTAACTCCCTTGTGGGATAATCAATGTAGCAGCACCCTGTTTCCTTTTAGATTAATGAGGCAACACCCAAGTTACTACAGAGGGTTAAATGAGGGACCCCATATACCTGAGAATACAGAGGAAACCCATCTCACATGGGCTAGCCCTAGTTTTTTCTCTCTCTATCATGCCCACCAACTGCAAACACATCTGCAATGGTGATACCAGCTTCTCTTTTTAACTGCTGCATTGAGATAGGGTTCTCACTGGCAATCAGGATCCATCTACATAGCTTAGAGTATTGTTCTAGTATAGAAGTCATAGAATGCTAGGTTTTTGATCTTGGAAATAACTTAGAGTTCACAAAGTCCCATTGTGTTGCTCTGAAGATGAAGGAATTGAGCTCTAGAGTGGTAAAGGGACTTGACCAAGGTCAAGAAAATGTCAGAAGGAAGGGCAGAGCCAAGATGCTGGAATACAAGGACTGACCTGCGGTAGCTCTCCTCTCCCCCAATAGCTGATAAAATACCTGCAAAAAATTATTCTAAACAAATTCTAGAGCAGCAGAAGCCACAAAATGACAAAGTGAAAGAGATTTCCAGCCCAGGACAGCCTGGAAGGTCAACAGGAAAGGTCTATCACACCGGGCTCAGAGCAGAGTGCAGTCCAGCCTTGGGAACACTGCATGGCTCAGACAAGACTGGAGCATGCTTCAGGGCACAGAATCATGGGTAGCAACTGTGGTTACCAGATTTCTCAACCCACAAATGCCAAAGACAGCATCAAAGGTCAGTAAGAAAGTTCTTTCACTTGGGTAAGAGGGGAGTGCGTACTTGCCCCAGCCCCAGGGCAGCAGTAGCATCCACTTTGGAAGCCCTGGGCCTAAAGACCCTGAGGGGACTTGAGCAGCTGATCTGGGTCTCAGTTCTGAGTGGCAGTCCTGGGGTAAGGAGGAGTGCTGGCATGGTAGAACTAGTTGTGACTGTGGAGAGGGAATCCTACTCACAGATCCTGGGCAGCAAAGCATGATTGTGGTTGCTCACAGACGAGTGTGCAGGCCAAGAGAGGAATAAACTCCTCTCCCTTGATTGTGCCACCTTGAAGGAACTGAGAATTATATAGTAACTGTCTGGGAAAGTGTCCAAAAAAGGGAAAAAATAAGGGTAGAGAAGGTTACTTTCTTGGTGAAAAGGTATTTTATTCCATCTTTTCAGATGAGGAAGAACAAAGCATACCATCAGAGGAAGACATCAAAGTCAAGTTTCTACATTCAAAATCTCCAAAAAAATATTCAATGTTTTCAGGCCATGGAAGAGCTCAAAAAGGATTTTGAAAATCAAGTATGAAAGGTGAAGGAAAAATTGGGAAGAGAAATGAGAGTGATGCAAGAAAATCATGAAAAGCAAATCAATTGCTTGCTAAAGGAGACCCAAAAAATTGCTGAATAAAATTACACCTTTAAAAATACACTAACCCAAATGGTAAACGAGGTCCAAAAAGCCAGTGAGGAGAAAGATGTTTTAAAAAACAGAATTGGCCAAATGGAAAAAGAGGTTCAAGAGTTCTCTGAAGAAAACAGTTATTTAAAAATTAGAATGGAGCAGATGGAAGCTAATGACTTTATGAGAAACCAAGAAATTATGAAACAAAATGAAAAGAATGAAAAAATAGAAGACAATATGAAATATCTCATAGGAAAAATCACTGACCTGGATCCAGGAAAGATAATTTAAAAATTATTGGTCTACCTGAAAACCATGATGAGAAAAAGAACCTAGACATCATCTTCCAAGAAATTATCAAGGAAAACTTCCCTGATATTCTAGAACCAGAAGGTAAAATAGAAATGGAAAGAATTCACTGATTGCCTCCTGAAAGAGATCCTAAAAATAAAACTTCTAGGAATATTGTAGCCAAATTCCAGAGTTCCCAGGTCAAGGAGAAAATTTGCAAGCAGTCAGAAAGAAACAATTCAAGTATTGTGGAAATACAATCAGGATAATACAGGATTTAGCAGCTTCTACACTAAGGGATCAAAGGGCTTGGAATATGGTATCCCAGAGGTCAAAGGAGATGGAATTAAAACCAAGAATCACCTACCCAGAAAAACTGAACATAATACTTCAGGAGAAAAAAAAAGGAATTTCAGTGAAATAGAGGTCTTCCAAGCATTCCTGTTGAAAAGACCAGAGCTGAATAGAAAATTTGACATTCAAATACAAGAATCAAGGAAAACATGAAAAGGTAAATGGGAAAGAAAATCCTTAAGGAACTCATTAAAGTTGGACTGATTACATTCCTTCATGGAAAGACATTATGTGTAACTCATGAGATCTTTTTCAGTATTAGGGTAGTTAGAAGGAATATATATAGAGAGAGAGAGAGAGGTAAGTGTGCATGGGTATATATGCATGTGTATATTATATACTTGTAGGAATGTGTATGTACATGGGTGTATGCATATATGTATATATGTATACATGTGTACATGTGTATATTGTGTGTATATGTATACATACATATATGTACACACATAGATAGAGGGCACAGTGTCAGCTGAATATGAAGGGAGAACACCTATAAGAATTAAAATTTACTGTTGAATGAAATGTACTAGGAGTAAGAGAAGGGATAGGTAGAATGTAGCAAATCATCTCACATAAAAGAGGGAGGAAAGAGCTTTTACAACGGAGGGGAAGGGGGATAGATGAAAGGAAATAACTGAGCCTTACTCTCTTGGGATTTGGTTTAAGGAGAGAATAACACACACTTAATTGGACATGGGAATCTATTTTGCCCTGCAAGAAGGCAAGAGGGAAGGGGATAGGAGAGGGAAGATAATAGAAGGGACAGCAAATTGGGGAAAGGGATAATCAGAAGCAAATACTATTGTGGAAGGACAGGTCAGGGGAGAGAATGGAATAAATGAAGGGCAGGATAGGACAAAGGGAAATGTGGTTAGTCTTTTACAACATAAATATTATGGCAATGCTTTGCATTGTTACACACGTATGAACTATATTGAATTGCTTGTTTTCTCAATGAGGATGGGTGGGGACAGAGGGAGAGAATATGGAACTCAAAGTTTTAAGAACGAATGTTAAAAATTGTTTTGGCATGCAACTGGAAATTAAAATATACAGGCAATGGAGTGTAGAAATCTATTTTTCCCTAAAGGAAAATAGAGGGGAAAGGGGACAGAAGAAGGGTGGGTAATAGAAGGGAAGATGGACTGGAGGAAGGGATGGATGGGATGCATGATGTCCTGGGGTGGGAGGGTGGGGAGGGTTGGGGAGAAAATTTTGAATTCAAATTCTTATGGAAGTGAATGTTGAGAACTGAAAAATAAATAAATTATATATATTTTTTAAAAAAGATAATGTCAGAGCCAGGATGAGAAACCAACTTTCCAGAATCCAAGTTCCAGACTCTTTCCCCCACACCTGTTTGCCTCCTGCATCAAGCATCCTCATTAGTCTTCTGTGTTGTTGGTGTTTCTAGGTGCCTCCAGAAATCCTTTATTGACTAGGAATAAATTAATAGAAGGAAGGGAATGTATAATGGGAGTAGCAGCCCTCAAGGACCATTAGACTGTGCACTCCATGTTCATCTGGGGATCTCTAGATTTTAGCCATAAGACAAATTCAGTAAATAGTTGCTGAATTAATTAAAGGCAATATTCCCCCAATATTCAGGCTTTAACTTTGTGTATGTGTGCACTTATCTATTCAGTGGGGATAAACCTCTTTATACTAGCCCTCCCCGCCAAAAAAAGATAGAGTGAGAAAGTTGTAGATAGATAGATAAATGGATGGATCAGAAAATTGTACTTCCTTTCTTTTTTTGCTATTAGGAGACCATGGTTGTGGAATTTTGTGTATTCCTTCAGACTTGTTTGATGTGTTAGTTTTGCTGAAATAATTATTTTCTCTTTGTCTAAGGAATGGATCACTGGGAGAGAGAGATGAATGATATAGTTTGAAAGGAAGGTATAAAGGCCAATGTTCTCAATAAGAACTTAATTTTTAAATTTAAAAATAATTTCAGGGGCACTTTTCCTGGTAGCAAAGTACTGTTACCAAAGGTGGATTTTTTAATACTCTAAAAAGAAGTGGAACTTCTTAATTGAAAAATCCATGAAGTGTTGCAGAGAAGATGAAACCTATTGATTTCCTGTCATCAGAAGTGGGGGACTACTAAGGCAGAACGTCGTATGCCTTCTCTTATTTTGACAACGTATCTGGGGGTTTTCTTTTTATAAAGAAGAAAGGTTCTTTTTTTTTCCCCAGGGGGAGGCAGGAAATATCTTCTGTTTCAACACTAATGATGAGTACTTGGTGTATAAAGATCTTATCTGTCCATTTCCAAAATAACTGGTCCTCTTTCACAATGAAAGAAGTCTCCTGGGGAAGGCTTCCTTCCTTGAGTTTCAGTAAATGGAAGGTTTAAAATCTGTGGGTTTTCTGACGTGAGCAAGGTTTTTTTTTCCTTTTTTTAAAAGGGGAAAAGTTCACATGTTAAGTAAGAAACAATTTCTCCCCCTTCTCTAAAACAAACTCTCGGGGTTGTAACAAAACACATCATTTAGAAATTCACGGACAAGCCCAAGGTCCTGCTGCCAGGTTCAGGCTAGACCATGTCTTGCAAAGTGCCAATCGGAGTCTCTGACTTGGAATGTAACTGCTCTGAAATTACTGGTGATTTTCCTTTATTTTTTTCGTATAATCATGAAGCTTAGTTTTAAGAAGTGGTTGCTAATTTTTTTATTCATTTATGTACCGATTCATTTATTTTTCATTTATTGAATTTAGAGGAAACGTAGACTTATGACCACTGCAACATTTCCAAATCTATTTTCTCCATCTGGACACACCCTTCAGCTAAGCAAGGCTTCTGTGTCCAAATGGGGCTCCATTACTGTCTCAAGGTGATTAATCTGCAAAAATGGTTTTCTTTTTTAAAAAAATTGAAGTAGAAGACTTCCACATGAAACACTCTTGAATTGAATCCAGCTGCTGTGTTATACATATAGAAAATCTATGTATGCTCGGGGGAAAGGAGAAGCATTGAGCATTTGGGGAAGAGAACTGTCAATTCTAAAATGGTCCTTCTCTTGGGAAGGGAGAGCAATATGGGCCACAATGTTGGAGATTCTCCAAAGGCTGCACACACTCCATCAGCAAGTAGCCTTTGCATTGGCAGGGACTTATGTCAACTGGGAACCAGGGCTCAGAAGAGCATTTATCAAGGATGAGGGCCTTGAGGGAAATCCAGAAACAAGGGCTCATTCAGAGAAGCACTTCACCAACTAGCTCTCAAGTGCTCTCCCACCAGCTCTCTCCGTGCTGGGCCCAAGGCGCCTCATAGGGTGCACACAGCAGAAAGTAGATTTATGTGAGAAATGCTTCCTTTCGGGCCCAGTGGAAAGGAAAGGGCCAAACTAAACATTTCATATGGAATGATTTCCAAGGTATGGGTGGACAGGCAGGCTATAGCTCAGATTTAGTAGAGACTCATCCCCCTTTTCTTTTAAATGTCACAAAAAGGACCTTAAGTTGCCTAGGACTTGAGCTCCAAGTTTGGGATTTAACAAGAAAGGAAGGTCAGTCAATGGGTATTTATTAAGCTTTTACTATATGCCAGGGAATGCTTATAGGACATAAGCAATTGGGATACAAGGAAAGGCAAAAACATTCTCTGCCCTCACGGGGCTCCCCTCTTCATGGGGGTGACAACATGCAAACAGGTAGATACAATTTATTTACAGGGTAAATAGAAGTAGAAAGGGACTGAGTCATGAAAGACATTAAAAGAAAAACAAAGGTTTAAGATAGACCATCCTGGAAGTAATAAAGAAGAATTTATTGAATAGTTAGGTCACATGCTCAGACCTGTGCTTTAGGAAGATCCATTTTGAACCATTGAATCAAGGATGGATTTCAGTGGGAAGACACTTGAGGCAGGGAGACCAAGCCCAGACAGTTGTAATGGTCCAGGTATGAGGTGATAAGGGCCTGAGCCAGGGTGTAGAAGACATAAGGGGGTGTATATAGGAGATGAAGGTAGAATCCACAGGATTTGGCAAAAGATCAAGTGTCAGAGTTGAGAAAGAGTGAGGTCTAGCAGGCAACACCAGTAGGATGGTGGTTTCCTTGAGAGTAATTCAAAAAGTTAGGGAGAGGCAAACATTTGGGGGAAAACATAATGAATTTCATTTTGGACATGTTGTGTTTAAGATATCTATGTCCATTCCATTTAAGTTATCTAATTAAGGCAAATGGAAATGTGAGTCTAGATTTCAGGAAAGAGATCAGGGCTTGATAAATAAGTTATAATAAATAAGTAAATCACCTTTATAGAGAGGGAAATTAAACACATGGGAACTGAGGAAATCGCCAGGTGGCATAGTATAGAGGAAGGAAGAGAAGAGAGTCTATACAAGCACACTGGGGAAGTTGCTGGACCTGGGGTCAAAGGTTAGAATCCCTGCTCTGCTACTTATGACCTATGCTACCTTAGACAGGTTGCTTCATTTTGGGGGCCCTCAGTTTCCTGATATGCACAATCACAAGTTTGTACTCATTAACTCCTCCCTACTTTAAAACTATGGACTATCCTTTTCTTCTGCTTGGCTAGTGTGCTGGATAACAATCTAACGAATGAGAAAGAGGGGATGAAAGAATAGATGAAGCTCAGATTCACCAGTTTTCCTACCTCCTAGCAGTGGATTTCCTTCATTCTTGAAGATCAAAATGACATCACTTTGGTGGAATCAAGGTACAGTGTGTCCAACTGTGACTGATCAACCAATAAGAGCTCAGAAGGCTTGACCACAGGTCAGGCACAAACAATCCATATGAGCATCCAGAGTGGACATATCTCCAAATATGCTCATCTCATGGCTCAGAAGGCTCTACCCCAAGAGAGGCACAAACAATCCATATGAGCATCTCTAAATTTGCTCATCTCATGGTTGCTGCTTTTTGAGCTACTACAATTCTGTTTGCTCTTGGAGCACAACACCATTTTTGATGTGGACATGCCATAGTGGGCAATCCTGTGTCAGTATCTCCCATGACATGTGATCAGTGTCAAAGCTCTTCAGAGAGACCTTGAAAAAAAAGGTCCTTGTATAGCTTGTTATGACCTCCATGTGAGCACTTGCTTTGTGTGAATTCTCCATAAAATAGTCTTTTAGGCAAACATACTTTTAGCATTCAGACAACATGTTCAGACCATCAGTAGTTGAACTCTTTGCAGTAATTTGAATACTTGGCACTTCAGCTAGAGAGAGGACCTCTGTGTCCAGTATCTTATCTGGCTGAGTTATCTTCACAATATTCCTAAGACAATTCACATGGAAGCAATTGTTTCCTAGCATGGCGCTGGTAGAATGTCCAGGCTTCACAGGCGTACAGCAATGAGGTCAGTATCATGGCTCTGTAGACTTTCATTTTGGTAGGCAGTCTAATACCTCTTCTCTCCCACACTTTCCTTTAGAATCTCTCTTTGGGAGGACTATGTACTAGTAAGATAAGGTGAAAGGAGTCCTAGACTTAGAAGCAAACGTTCTAGGTTACAATTCTACCTTTGATATGAGCTGTGTGAACTTGAGGGATTCACAAGCTCTCTGATTCCTCAATTCATTATGTGTAAAATAATGGGGGCAGGCTCAGTGGCCTCCCCACCCAGCTCCACATCTATTATCCAGTGACCCTGCTTCTCAAAAAAAATCTTAAAAAGATAAGAAGCTGGAGTCTAGACTCTAGACATTATGGTTTCAATTCAAGATAGACTTCCTCTATACTCCTTTTCCATTCCATTTTTTCCCTAGCCTGTGCTGTAGGTATCCATCAAGTACCTCACTAAATTAGTGCCTAGCACTGTGCTAAGAAAATATGAAATGTAGTCCCCTCCTCACAATAGCTTGCGATCTAGGTTGGAAAATAAGACAGATAAGATATAATCAAATGTAAAGTCCAGGTTGCATGGGAGCCAATGAGCGAGAGAGATTCAAAGTGCTCTGGGTGCTATTTTTCCCACGTTTGCATCCTAAGGGTCACTTCCTTGGGGGGATTCAGTAGCTACCTGTAGTTCTGGATTTCTGATAGGATACAGGTTGATTCAGAGTCTTGCACCAGATACTGATTCCTCACAATAGAATCTAAGCAATCCGAGGGCAGGGATAGTTCGATTCTTGTCTTTGAATCCACAATGTCTAATACGGTGCCTGACAGTTTATAAAAATACATGCTTTTTGTTTGGCTGGAATAGGATGGCGCACAGTCCTTTCTTCCTCCTTCTGTCTCTCCTCTCCATCCTTTCTTCCCTTCCCTCCCACCCTCCTTCCTTTCTTCCTTCCTCCCTCCCCACCTCCCTTCCTTCCTTCCTTCCTTCTTTCGTCATTTATTAAACATTTTACTTATTGGTTTATTAAAACAAAACTGCCAGGTGCTGTTCATGAAGCTGGGCACACAAAGACACAAGTGAACCAATGCCTTCTCTCAAGCATTTGGCATTCTATTGGGGTGGGGGACACAACAGAAACCCAAATAATATCGAAGATAAATTGAAAATAAATGCGAGGGGGACATGGCGGTGCACACCAGGGGTCCTTGGTACTGCGAGGTTGAGGCTGATAGAGCCTCTAGAGCTCTCAGCTGTCTTATGTGAACTAATCTGGTTCCTTTCGAGGTCCAGCACCAATAGGCTGAGCCTTCCAGAGCAGGTGTCCTCTAGGTTCAAGGAGGGGAGAACAAGGCCATGGTAAAGCTCTTTGCACAGATCAGTTGTGGGAGCAGGTCTGTGGGTGGTGAGGAGCAAGGGGGCGCGGAGAGGAAAAAAAAGGAAATTCAAAATAATGAGATCTTTTCTAAATCCATCAACAACAGGAAATGTATCAGACATAACATTATCAATTGTAACATGCTGACCTGTATTGTGTTAGCAGCTTCAGGGTCTTCTTGGTGTAACTAAAATAACTTCAGACAAGTTGGGAGGAGGACAGGATAACTCCGCTAACAAGTAGTTTGGTGATTTATGGAATGTTCATTATTTGCTGAGTACAATGAGGGTGGGGTTGATGGGATCAGAAATACTGGACCAGCGCCTGAGACTTCCTTGGGGAGACACAACCAAATTACAAATCCACACCCAAGCAAGTGATGCTACTTCGGATCCATAACACCTTAGGCAAAACAGACTTTCACAACTTCCTCTAACTGGCTGCCAGGCTGTATTCCCTCCCTACTCCAAGCCATCCTGCTTATGGCTGACAGAAAACTGCTCCTGGAAAACATTATTTTGTGCGCATCACTCCCCTGTTCAAAAGCCTCCAAAGACCTCCCCCCTCGTTGCCTATAGCAAACATTCTTCACCTTGTTCGGGCTGTGAACCCTTTAACAATCTTGTAAAGCTCATGGATTCCCTCCTCAACATCGTATCTCTAAATGCCTAAAATAAAATGCAGAGGATCATGAAAAAAACCAATTCTACTGAAAAATGTATTTAAGAAAAGAAACAAATTAAGAATCCCCATTAAAGGTAGCGAGTAATAGCTTTCAGGGAGTGGCTTTCAAGCTAGGTGGAGGTGAGAAGGGGATAATGGAGTGACTGGCATTGAGCAGTGACCTAGGGTGGGATCAGCCAATGAGCCTTACAACAAAGGGCCAGAACCCGGGAGGGCAGGTGCTGAAAGAGAAACAGGGCACAGATGGAGAGTTGGGGACTAGAAGGTGGAGGCCAGGGAGACAGCAATATACAGCACCCATCCAGAGCATCGATTCCAAGACCTTTCTCTCTTCTGGGACTTCACTCTGCATCATACAGGGAAGTCACAGAAGAGAAGGTCTTTGGACTTCCCCAGGTTTGAGTACAAACCTTTTCAGTCTCTTTAAATGTATAAATCAAATCATTTTGGTTTTGAAGCCTTGTGACCCTGAGTACTTTAAAGGAATGTGCAGGCCACCCTTGGGAGAGTGTGAGATATAGAAGTTCCCAGCTTCCACATGAGTGGGGTCAATGAACCAGAGAACTGCAGAGGCCCCCAAACCATACTTAACCCTTAGAATCCAGGGGTAGCCTCAACAAGGCTTCTCACCTCAGGCATCATCTACTCCAAGTCACCTTTGGTGATTCCCCAGCTAGAGAGGATCCCTCTCTCTCTCATCCTTTACTTTTTCTCTTCCTAACATGTATAAGTTGCTTTCTTCATCTGCCAAGTGGGAATAATAAAACTCTGTAGCACCTACTTCCCTGAGTTGCTGGGAGATTCAAACGTGATCAAATTTGCAAAGTATTTTTCAAACTCTAAAGTGTTCTATAAATTGCTGTTGCCATTAATTTGGGTTAATGAGTCAACCTTCTAACCAGTAAATTTACAGAGGATAGAACTGTTTTTTATTTTTGTTTTTGTAATTCCAGAATCTAGAAGAGTGTTTTGCATGTAGTAGACCCTTAATAAGTTTGTTGAATTGAATTATATTCGAATGAGTTGAATTGAATTGTCTTACAAATTCCTTAAGGGTGGGAGGCATGCGGCAGCCCTCTGTATTCCCAGCTCCCAGCAGGATGGGTAGCAGGATGGCACCCACACTCAAAGAGAGACTGTTGATAATGGCCCACAAATGAAAAGCATGCCAGAGCATAAGAGGATATTTGATGAGGAAATGAGGAGAATAAGTTTTAAGCAGGGAATTAAAGGAAGGCAGGATTGGCATGGACAAACAGGGATGCCAATGGCTGTGATGGTGTCTGTGCAAAGTGGCACAGCTGGATGTGGGAAAACAGCTTTCAGTCACATTTGCCCCAAGTCCAGTCAAGTCATTGCCATCTTGCATTTTTAGAAGATTTTTAGGTTTGGGGGCTGAACTCATTAGATATCTCATTGGATATTAGCAACAACCCTGTGAAGTCCCCCAGGCAGATCTCATTGTTCTTGTTTGGAAAGATGAAGAAACAGGCTCAGGAACTTGCCCCAAACCACACTACTAGAACAAATGTAACCAGGCATTGTCTAAAGCTAGACCATTCTCGAGATCTTGCTATCAATCATTTCCCCTTTTCTAGAATCAGGTTTGCAAATGTCAGGAAGCTGGAAATGCCAGCTAATAGATCAGGAAGCAGATGCCATATCCAAAGGGGTCTGGGCAGCATAAAACACTGGGCAAAGGCTGGAATTCAACAGGGACAGATGAAAGTCTTACTCTTCAAAAGGACCAACTTCATAAATGCACGATGGGGAGACAAGGTGAAGCTGTCTTTAGCCTGAAAAGGATCCTAGGGTGTTAGTGAACCTCAAGCAGAATGTGAGACAGTCATCCCTAAATGCTAATGTGAACTTGGGCTATATTAAATCTATAAGATGCAATGCATCCTGGGATCAGTCCTGGATTCACCTTGCAGGGCTCACACCGATAAGCCAGAGAGAGGGCAAACAGAATGGGACAAGGCCTTGGGACTATGTCATGAGGAATGGTTGAAGGTTGAGGGGAGGCTGATTTAGGAAAAGAGAAGAGTTGGGGGAGAGGATATGAGAGTGGCATTACAGTATCTGAAGAGCTGTTACAAAGGGAGGGAGGATTAGGGTTGTTTGGCTTAGCCCCAGAGGGAAAGAAGCCACAAAGAGGCAAAATTAGGATTACAGTCTGGAAAAACCAAATCTCAACACTCCCTAGAAGTGAGAACCCCCCAAAATGGGATGGCCTGCCCCATGGTCTGGTGGGGGCTGTTTTTCAGCTGAGGGTGGGGTGGGTGGCCTTGAGTTCCCTGCCAACTCTCAGATACCATAATTCTATGATCCTCTAGGTGCTAAACAAGGCCTGCTCACCTTCAAGTGAGGTCAAGAAAAAGGCACAGATACTAACACTCTGCCTGACCTTTCAAGACTTGGATTCTTTTCAACACCCTCTGGAACTGTTTCCTTTAGCTTGGTTTTGGTAGGAAACATTCATTATCAAGTACCAGGGCTCAGGTCCACATACTTTGATTACCTCTGAGCTCTTGGTTGCCATTAGGATGACTGGGAAGGGAGGAAGGGAAATGACTCTCCCAGTGTGCCCAGGCAGGCTGTCCAACCCTCCCATCCATCTAGAGATGGATGAAGGCTTTCCTTCTCTTGCTCAGCTAACAGATAGGTCGGGTCACTTGGCACACAGAGACAGGAGAGGTCACTAGGCTTTGCTGAATCCAGATCTTGGCAACTCTGCCTAACTAAGCAGATCCAAAGTTCCCCCCAGGCTCCATGTTCTGGCTATCAAATTCACCTGGCACCTTGTCAGATCTCTAAAGTGAACAGCTATGTGACTTGCCTATCAGGAAACCATGAGAAGAAATGCCAGGAAAATTAGACTTTACACTCTCACATTGTTGATTCTCCAAACGCCCCAACCCCGAGGTTTCAGGTTAACCTACAAGTTGCGAGGCCACAGGTTCTGTGGGTGACCCTCCACCCAGGCCTGGGAGCAGCAGTTGGGTATGGTCATGGTCAGGCCCCCACATCCACACATTCAGCCAAAATGATAAGGGAAAAGAAGAGGTGTGGGTCAACACCTCCAGAAAAAAAGGGGAAAGACCCTACACAGTATCAACTGAGAACAGGAACAGGACCCACCTTTTGTTTGCAAATGAGGGATCCAAAGACCAAAACGGCTACTAATTGACCTTCCCACACAGCTGGTGAGGAGTGGAGTGGATCTGAAGCCAGGTCCATCTGAGGAACGGTCCATAGACTATGTGCCAACCTGTTCTGATAGCTTATTTTGACAGAGCTGGTCACGTGTTTTCTCTGCCTTCAGACTGCGATTTCAGTCTTTTGCCTTTCTTCATATTTCCAGCACTTAACATGGTGTCTGACACATAGTAGGTACTTAATAAATGCAGGTTGACTTGACTTAACCTGACTTGCTATGCAGCTCTGCCCATCCTTGAAGATTTAAGATTCTCTATATCTTTTTAAAGTTGGGAAATTTGGCAATCCAATCACCTCCTGAATAACATGCTCTCTCTTTTGTTAACAATCCCAAAGCCCACACTCAGCCCCGTAATGGAGCTTCTGACAAGTATGAACTCATAGATCAGACCTGTGGGGCAGGTCATCAAAGTGGTCATTGAACCCAACTCCCTCTTTTTATGGGGGAGTGAAATGAAAACCAAGGAATTTAATCCACTTGCCCAAGGTCACCCAGCTGGTAGTTTCTGAGGTAAAATTTGAACTCATGTCTTCCTGATTCTGAATCCAAGGGATCTATAGTTTCCATAGTGCAGGGAAATCCTCGTAATATTCCAAGGCTCCCAAATGATCCACAACTTCTAAGAGAAGTCCTAGGTAGACCCTGAGACCATAGACATCCTCATGACCCCAAGTCTGGAACTTTATTAACAACAGTTCTCTTCTGCTTCTAAAACTTTTAATAATAAAGCCTGACTTCAATGGGAATCAAAAACAAATTCCTATCAGAGACTGAATAACATTAATTATTATCATTTGCTCAGAAAGGGAGTCAATCATAATTGGCACAGGGCACAGCCTATGCAAAGTCATGGAGGTTGGAGATGGAATGATGTACACCACATTTATCCATCTTCACTTCTATGGCAGCTTTCTCATCTTTCATGATTTCTCAAGGAGAGCTGCCATCACATACTCAAGTTCTTTGAATTTCCTACAATGTCATTATCTAGAACCACATAATTTAAGCTTGTTGAAGCCAGTGAGGTGTTCTCAAATCATCTTATTTTGGAGAATTCAACAAGGAACTATGAAGCAAAAACGTCCTGCAGTTGAGGCTCCTAAGCTTGGGGTCTATCCTGTATGCACAGGATTCCAGGGTCATCTACAGGTATGGAGGCTCAGGAAAGGTTACATGACTAGTCTGAGGTCCCACAGGCAGTCAGCTTTGCAGACAGGACAGAACCTCTGACTCCCAGTCTAACAGGTTTTCCAAAATGGAGTCCCACAGGGTCTGCACGCACCAGGGTGGTAAGGCCTGGCACATCGACTTAGGCTGGAGGACTCCTGGGAGCTGTGGAGATGATGGACTGAGGATGGACAAACTGAAGACAAGGAGACCAATTGGGAGCCCAGCACTGGAGCCCAAGGGAACCATGGGGGATGGCCACAAGGGCAGGGGCAGTGGGAGGGCTTGCTATGGCCTTTTATTCCCTGCTGCTCATTTTTGCTCTATCCTGCCCAGATTGGCAGATTGTTGTTTTGGTCTGAACAAATGCTATTTCAGCACCTGGGCCACCTCCTTTTGTACTTGAGACCCCAAGATGGGCTAGCCTAGTTCAAAGTGCTTCGGTGGCTCCCTATCCCCTTAGAAAAACACAAAACTCATGAACTCCCACTGACGTGTTTACTTATACTAGTCAATCAGAAGGTACAGTTAATTTAAAGGAAAGGTATTAGTGGCAGCAGAGTGAGACAAGCAAAAATAAAACATCTTCCCCCTAAATCTGGGGCTCTCCAGCTCCTCACATTGTCAGAGAAGTGAGCTTGACTGGCAGGTATGGCCAGGGCCCACAGTTTGGGGAGAAGTGCCCCTCTTTCACTCCTGGACTGCCCCTGTTGGACCTGCTCCTCTCTAGTCTGCCATGGTGCTCACTCTGCCAGGCTGGATAATTAATAATAACTCACACTCACATGACTGAGTAAAGTTTTTGCCTACAGTTCTTTGCCTTCTGAGTCTCATTTGAACCTTGCACTGTTCCTGTGAATGGGTATCACCACCTTTTACAGATGAGGAAGCTGATTCTAGGCAGCTGGGAATTGAGGGTACCCCAGATGGTGAAGAACCATAAGTCCTACTCTGTGAGTATTAAAGGAGCTGGAAACATTTATCCTGAAAAAGAAGATTGGAGGGTGGAAGATGTGATAGTCACCTTTAAGTATAAGAAAGGCTAATGCATGGAGGAGAGATGAGCCCAGACTCCAAAGGACTGAACTGGGAGCAGGAGGTGTGAGCTCTGGAGAGGCTGACGAGGTTGACTGTGAGGAAGATCTGGCTAAGGGTCTGAGTCTGTCCAAAGGAGGAGGCAGACAGCCTTCAAGCAGAACTGGCTGACCACTCATCAGCGATATGGGTCATATACAAATGAGGGGGAGTTGGTAGTGTCTGAGGGTTTCCAACCCTGAGCTTCTGGGATTCTGTGACTCAGTCCTTGTCTATGCTGGTAGGCGACTCCATGGCTATGATGCCACTGACTGATTCCACTGACCTTCAAGGACCTCACTGACGCCAGCCTAGGCAGACTTATCTATGACCCAATTACAGAACAGCTCCATGTCTTAGGAGGGGATAGGCTGACATTATTGCACTTTTTGGAGGTCCTTTCCCTCCCCTACAAGTGCATTTTAAAAATAACAAAAACAAAGGAATTAAAATAACCCTATCTGGGTAGGAGGTTCTGATGTCACAGAGGTCAGTCTATTACCTCTACTGCTGTGGGATGCAGCTGACAGATTCCTCTTCCTCCTCCTCCCCCTCCTTGCCCCTCATTGGAGTCTGGGTGGGTTTTCCTCCTTCTAAATCAGAGCATTGAGAGCTAACTCTGCTGAGGTAAGAAGCCCTCCCCCAGAAGCACACCCACACAAGCCCCCACACTACTCACTTCAGCTCATGTCACCTGGGAGCAGCAGTGGAGAGGGGGGTGAATATGTGTGTATGAGTGTGTGTGTGTGTGTGTGTGTGTGTGTGTGTGTGTGTGTGTGAATGCTGCTGTAACTTTCCCTCTGAGCATTTCCATCAGCAAATGAAACCAGAAAACTACACAGAATACTTAATATCTACAAGAACAAGGGCATGGAGACCAAGCCCAAATGACTGCTTCCAGGCAATCAACAAGCACTTATTAGGCACCAACTGTATGCCAGGCACTATGATAGCCACTGTGACTCCAGAGGGGTGAAAATGAAATGGCTCCCACCTTCTAAGTGTTGACCTTCTGGAGAAGAAGGAGGTAGCACATCAAAGAATTCTAGGACCATAGAGAACTCTAAAACTCTGGGGCCATTTAGTCTATCCCCCCCCTTTTACAGACAGAGAAATTAAGGAAAGTCAGAGAAGCTAAGTGATCCCTCAAGGTCACACAGATAGTGCATGCCAGGGGTAGGATCTGAGGCCAGGTCCTCTGATTTCAGTGCCATACACCCCAAGAAGTATGGACAAAATAGAGACAATCCAGGCTGTGCTCATCACTGCCTGGGCTGGCATGGCCCAATCACACGGCACTTCCTTCCACATCTCAGCTCCATCCTCACCCTGGAGGTGGACACAAGGGTCAGATAGTCCTGGGCTGGATGTCAGGTCAAACGTCCCCAAACCAAAGCCCCACAATACTAAGCTATGGGATGTCAGGGTCACCATTGTTGCCTCTGTCCTCTCCTATCCAAATACCATCTTGCATGAGGATTTCTGGGTAATTCCATAGGGAAGGCCAGGCCTTGAGTTCTCGTATAAGAGAATATTAATGCTGAAAGACACCATGGACATCGCTGAGGCCTGTATCCTCCTGGCCAGAAGGGGCCTTTGACCAAGGAAACGCTAGCAACCTCCCTCACTACCAAGCTCTACCCAACTGCCATTTTCCTGAGATTCTTCCCCCACAAATGTCACTATTTCTTTCCAAGTTAGCAGCATCCTTCTAGCCAACCAAGCTCACAAGCTGCAGGCCTCTGGCTTTCTGTGGCAGGTAACTTCCCCAGGCCTTTTTGGATTTCTTTTACTTGTTTTCATCATTAGAATGTAAACTTCTTGTCTGTTTCACTTGTATTTCTATTTTCAGGGTTTAGCACAGTCTTTGGCACACAGTAGGCACTTAGCAAATGCTTCTTGACTGACTGAGCCACTATGAGAAACCTCCCTAGTTAGTAACTTCCTCTTTCCTCCCATCACCTCATGCCTGCCTATTTGCTTATCAGAGGAAAGTGCAAGCGCCTTGAGAGCAGGCAGGGAATGCTTCATTTGTTCCTAGCCTCCTCTGGGCCAGGAAGATGGAAGGTCCTTCCATGGAAGGGATGTCTCCAGTTTCTAGCACGAACTTGTCCCAAAGCTTTATGACCCCACCTGTCGGTGACTTCTTGGGAAGATGAAACATAGTCCCGTATGTATATGGGGGGGGGGGGGCTGTGTATGTGTGTGTGTGTGTGTGTGTGTGTGTGTGTGTGTGTGTGGTGGGTGAGTGGACGGGGGGAGGCTGGATAGCGCCTGGGTTCCTGGGGTGCTGGAACTGACTCGTCCTGGCTGACAACTGAGCTGATGATTCCAGTCTTACAGCCACTGTTGGCACCTGGGGAATTAGCAAATGATACAAATGGATTATTTTATTGATTGTCTAAACTTAATAAAGTGAAGGAGAAAAGGTAAATAGAGCAAATTAAACCAAAAAAGCATGTCCTGCCACAGTTGTGTTTTTGTTTCAGTTTTTTTTATCCAGAGAGCTAACTGTTAAATGTTTACCAGCTCAGCCCCAGCTCTGCTGATGGGAAGTTGGCTTGGCTCAGGCTTCAACCAAACAGAAAGGGGGACAAAAGGAAAGAAAAATATCTCCCCTTGGACTCCTTTCTTTCCCTCCAAACACAGCAGGACCATAAGGGAGATGAGTGAATTCTCTCAATTCACCTTCCCTGTGGCATTTCTGGGTATCTGACACTCTCCTCCAGGCTTTGCGTGAGGCCTGTGTACCGACAAGCCACCAGCCCCAAATGGAGCTCTGGCCAAGGAGAGAGCAGGGATTGCCTCGCCTTCCCCTGGAGGTTTTGAACTTGCAATGGGGACCCTTGTCTCCTCACTCCTCCAATATTTGCTCGTTAGAATGGAAGGTCCACAAGAATGGGATCTCACACACACACACACACACACACACACACACGAACAGTGACTCCTCTGTTCCTCTTTTCTTCTTCCTCCTGTTCCCTTCGGTGTCACGGGGCTGAAGCCTTGGCAATCATCATCAAAGCACCCTACCAATGATTATGGCCTGTGGAAGGGAAAGTCATGGGGAGAAGGAGACTCCCAGGATTCAGAGTCAGAAAGGAACTTGGAGACCCTGACTCTCAAATGACCTTCCTCAGGGTGAGGCACGTTGAGTTGTGCAGTATGTATTCATCAGCATTTGAGTTTCACTTATTCATGACATATATCTATGTGGGAAGGAGAGAAAAGATGAGAGGCAGGCGGGGAGAGGAAGGAGTCATCAAGAGGCATTTATTAACTTCCAGCTCTGTGTTGGGCACGTAGTTGGGGGCACAGAGACAAAAACGGCTTCTTCCCTCAAAGGACTGGTCATCTAATGGGGGAGGTGGGAGGAATCTGGTGTCTGGTGCCTTACCTGACTTATTTCTGTACAGATGACCTGGAGCCTGAGTCCATCACTTTGCCATGTGACTTGGCCTGAGCACATCCCTCCAGTTCAAGGTTCCTCTAATCTAGTCAGTGCTATATGCAAACACTAATTACTATTATCATTTGTCTGCATAGGTGGGCCTTCGTCCAACCAGAACCTTCCTACTCTCTGTATCCAATAGCATGGCTTGCATCAGAATTGTTGCCTGGGAAGTGGATGATGCAGAAGATGGGAAGGTTTGAGATTTCATCCTTCTAGGGGCTTTGTCAACAAAAGGCCAAGAAGTAGACCAAAGAGAATCTGGCCAGATCAGCCACAAGCATCAGATACTTCGAGGTCTGATCAGCAAGCATCAGCCTCGGCTTCAACTCTTAGAGAGGTGCTCAGCCCCTCCCAATTTTGCCTTCCTGTTAGGGGCTGGAGAGGGCAAAAGGACACAAACATGGCACTTAGGGAAAGCAAGGCCTTGGATATCCCCTGGCTTCCTGAAACAACAAAGCCCAGAGGCTGAAAGAGCCCTTTTGGGATTCAGCACTATCAGGACAGACACTGAGACATCCTCTGAAAGTCAGTGAAGGCAAAGGGTCCTAAGTTTTTCAATACTTCCCAAAAATCCCCATGGTGTGTGACAATATGAAGCAGTGGAAAAAGCACCAAACCTGGAGTTAGCAGAGAAATAGGTTCAAATGACAGCTCTGATCCACTGACACTGATTAGCCTCAATTTTCTCATCTATAAAGGAGGGATAATCATAGTGACTATGAAGCCTTGGTTAGGTTCTTTCTCCTCTCAGTATCTCTACTTCTCAAAGTTGGCAGAATGGATGGCAGTCTGCATTGGGAGAGGGTCTTTCCTCCCTGGGGGTTCTTTGCACCAATTAAATCCCCCTTGAGGACCAAACATAAAAAGGTAGCTTATTCTTGCCTCATCAGAAAGAACTGAGGTGGGGATGGAAGGAGTTAATCGACTTAAAGTATTTGATAAATATTAGCTATTATGGTCCTAATAGTCCATCCAGTTTGTTCCCAAGCCCTATAGATTTGGCCTCTTGAATGTCTGTTTCTAGTGTCTGTCCCATACTTTCCATTTCTCCCCCCATCCTTAATTCAGTTTCTTTCCTGATCTTCTCAGCACTGAATACCTTCCCCCCCTGCCCTCCTATCTATTTTGCATATACTGTGCTGTCACCCTGATTAGAACGTGTCATCCTCATCATCTGCCTTTAGATGTGCTCCAACTTATCAATGCCCTTGCTAAAACATGGCACCCAGAATAGAACAGAACCCTCCAGCTGGGGACTGCCCAGGGCAGAGTGTGGTGGGACTGTGCCATGTCCTCATGGTAGGACCTGCAGAGCCTGACATCTATGGTCATAGTTTTCTGTTCCTCAGGCCACCTCCACCTTGCAGTGACTTCAGTGCCTGGGCTTTGAAAATAAAATAGACTTTAAAACCCTAACCGTGAAATAGTGAAAAGGGCCCACAAGCAGAGGGTTTCTACGTCTGAAATGACCTCCATTTCTCTTCCAAGGGACAACTGCCCCCACTTCTTGTACTGTAAGCTTGCTTTTTACTGGAAAAATAGAAAGTACCAACTGCTTAACAGGAAAAGTCTAGGAGCAGAATCTTGGGCTAGTGACAGAATGCCCAGCTCTCCTTACACACACCCTTGAATAACATCAACTCAAGTTGCTTTTTTAAAGGGGGAGGGATGTTTTTAAGTCATAAACTGCCAGAGTGGGAAAAGACCTGAAGGATTATTTAACCCAGTTATTTTGCAGATCAAGGAAACAAGGCCCAGAAAGGTCAAGATGAAGGTCATCTGGCCAGCCTAGGATGCAGGTCTCCCTCCTCCATAGCCACGTCTCACCCCATCTCCCAGTCAGTCTTTGCAAAAGCCAGAACAAACCTGAGGGAAGGCCTTGGAGAGAGCAGAGTTTGGGCACAGAGCATCTTATCTGTGGATTCAACGTTGGAGATGGGAAGAAAATGGCTCCTTGTTAATGCAAACAATCCATGGGCTTGTAAAGGCCACTTGATAAGAGGCAAGGCTGTACACATTTCACTCAATAGCATTTATCTGGAAACTTGGCCTAGCTAGTACTTTTCCCAAGTATATTCTCCACTGGAATCCATGATTCCCTTCTGTGTGATCCAGTGATCAGATGTTTGTCACTGAGTCCTCTCGGAGAGTTCCATGATTCCCTTCTGTGTGATCCAGTGATCAGATGTTTGTCACTGAGTTCTCTCGGAGAGTTGGAGGCACATTGCATGACCCTCCCCTCATGAGAATGACTCCAATGAGAGCATCTAGGGTTTGCAGCATTGGCTATGCTGGAGAAAGGCAGTCTTCAGGCGACCTTTGCAAGCTCCTTCTCTATTTGGAATGAAAAGTGATCTTTTCAAGGTCACTAAGTGACCTTAGGTGATGAAGGGGTTAGCCTGGATGGCCTCTAAAGTCCCCAGCCACTCTAGATCTATTATCCCATGACTTTTATGGAGCTGTTCTTCCAAAGCAAAGAGGTCAATGAATCAACGTTCTGGATTGCCTTCTGGAAAAGGACTCATCATCACGATGGCACACGGTTGCCTTGATTTTCAAGCTGAGCTGATGAATTTTTACATGATCCCCCAATGCAGACACGATGCCCATTTGCACAGAAATGGAGATGTCACCTAAGAAGGCTGCTCCTAAGACCTTGTCTTCCAAACCTTATCTGTTTGGATAGAATTAGAATCAGCCATCAGCAAAACGCCTTTTGAGGTCCTGTAATGACACTGTGGTCTGCCCAAAATGGGCAGAGAAATTCTGCAGCTCAAGATGCATGTGCAGACAGGAGCAGTATTGGAGTCCTTTACCCAGAGTGAGAAAGGTCCACAGACATTTACCTGGGCCAGATGAGGGCATACGGAACTTACAGATAAATCTGGTAAAATCTGGTAAACAGTCAGTCAACAAGCTTTTATTAAGTGCTTACTGTGTGCCAAGCTTTGTTCTAAGCACTAGGGATACACAGAAAAGGAGCTCACCTTTTTAATGGTAATGGTGAGTAAAACAAGATATCCTGAGGGGCCTGGAAGGGAGGAGCTGACTTTTTGCCGAGGCCAAGGCACATGGCCTCATGGGGACATGGTCATGCCATCATACAGAGTGACTGGGCTCCTACCTGCTTGACCTCCACATGGCAGCCAAACAGCAGCAGCAGCAAGAGCAGTCTTGTTTATGTAATTTAGCAACATAAGGAATGTCTGAGCTAACATGGAGATGGTCCGATCACATGGTGAGACTGAAGAACAATGAGCAGGGACTACCTATGTGTACCAGTGACATGTTTGAGACATCAAGAGAAAGTGAGGAATGCCTGAAACATGCTGGGCAGGTCCCCATGGCAAAATTATAGGAAAGAGTGACTAAGAAGTACAGGATAGGCAGGTAGAAGCTGCAATGTATATCATTGGAGAGATGGTCATATTGTTGAGGTCACAGAACCAATGAAGTATTTAGAATTTGCAAAATCGTGTATGGTGATGAAGCAATTCAGAGACTTGACTCACTGGATCTTCACAACAACCCTGTGACGCAGGTAGACCAAGTATTTGCCAGTGTCATTTTACAGAAGAAAAAAGTGAAGCTTTTGAAAGACTGTTATCTGTTCAAGTGTCTAGGCAAGGAGGGAGATCCGAGGACTTTACTAGGAACAGGGTCTAGACATGCAGTGATGGCAGAAACTTCAAGGTGAGAGTACCAATCTGTGACATGTCCTCTTCACTTGGATAGACAGCAGCCTCTCTGCACCTTAGGAGATAATCTAGATGAGTCGCTGCAGCTGAAACAAGGAATTCCCTGGGGACAACCTTGTGACTGATAAGGGAGATGGAAAGCAGGCTAGACGGTTGGTCATTAAGCCCATGAGAAGATGAATGCCTTATTTATTTAGGGTTCTTGATCTAGTTAATGACAGGGACTAAAAACTGGAGTTATGGGATCAGGAGAAAGAAAAGAGAGTCTGAGTAAGGAGCAAGGAAAGTGAATGGAAGGCCAAACCACAGTCAGAGACATGAACTGCAATGAAAGCTTCAGTTGCAACACGAGTATGCAATAACATTATTTTTTTAATAAGGAGTACATAACAAGCATGAAGGAAGGACTTTGCAATCTATGGAAAATATTGGCTAAAGGGCAACCCTAGGGACAGGGTCAGCCATTGGCCCAAGTCCCCTTCCTTACATGGCTAGAGCCTAGCTTGGCTGGATGTCAGTCTGAATTAATGTGCAGGCCCACTCCAGGGCCGATGTTTCAACGGTTCAAGCCTTCCAGGACCCTGTTTACTTTCCTTGTAAATTATACCCTTGAACACTCAGGTTTCAAGGGCCAAAGAGCTGCCAAACTTGTTAGCGGTGGGGAGGTGCCTTGCTCCCCATCTTGCAAGGGCCGCTCATTCTCCGTTCCTTCCACTCTGGGGGCTGGGCACCGTGGAGGAGCCATTTCCATCCACACTTGACTCAAGCTAGCCTGCCCCTCAGGAACCATGCCACCAGGAAGGAGCGGAGATTGATGGTCTGCAAGCCATCATGGGACCATCAGAGCGATGCACCCTAAAGCAAATATTTACACAGCCCAGCCTGAGAGTGGCTCTCGGTTTTACAATGGACATGGGTAAAGGCCATGGTTTAAATTACAGATTTACAAAGGCTTCATGAGCACAAAATTAGGTTATTCTGTTTAAAATCAATCACAGAGCCTGTCATTTTGCTTATTGCCTTGACTTCATAACAACGGTTTAAATGCGGGCTTTATGTGTGAGTGGAGAGCTGGGAAGACGCAGAGGCTGCCAGGCTCTGTCCAGGCTCTGCTCTTCCTCACCCTCATGCTTGTTCCTGGAGCAAACACAGGGGCAATTAGCAGGATCGGAATGAGAAGGACATTTTTCAGGATTGGGGGATCAGGGAACAAAATCATTGCCTAAAGATGACCCTACAATTGGAGCATTAATTGAAAACAGTTGTGGGATTCCACAGGTGTGGGGAAATTGAAAA
The DNA here is from genome assembly GCF_028372415.1 of Notamacropus eugenii. NCBI lineage: Eukaryota > Metazoa > Chordata > Mammalia > Diprotodontia > Macropodidae > Notamacropus > Notamacropus eugenii. The sequence goes on along the minus strand of NC_092874.1, from coordinate 481,838,445 downwards.
AGGGACAAGGGATTTATCAGCCCCAGGCTCATTCTTGGGGAATTGATCATGCCTTCATTTTTATTTTCTGTAGCACCAGAAGAAGGGTGAAGGAACCAGAAGAAGAGCTTTGCCTTCACCAAGGGTGCTCAGTATGGGCTCTTCAGCAATGGAAACAGCCCTTCTCATTGGACTTTGGCTTGGGCCACCACTCCAGCATGGAGCAGGTCACTGATGGTGCTGTCATCATAGCCCAGGGATGTCTTCAATACTTCTACTGTGTGCTGCCCAAGCAAAGGAGGGGGCCTTGGTTCAGCCATGGTGAACCCGCTGTATCTCACAGCTGGTCCTGTCAAAAGAGAAAGAGAACAGGAAGCTTGTTAATGACAAACCGTAGGAAATTAATTCATTGCCCGAGTAGCCTTGGGCATCGTCCGGGAAACCAAACATTTCTTTGCAAGTTCCAACGCTCTGGATCTACCAGCATTTGGGGAAGAAATGGACTTCGGCATGCAGTTTTCCTTGAATCAGGTTACAGGTCACATATTTCTGCCATCTGTTGGTTACCCAGTGTACCTCTCAAAGCAATAACATGAATGTTAGCATGAATAAATGGAAGAAGCTTGGCTGGTCACAGGAGCAGCCAACAATTTCCCAGAAATACCCTCTGCTCTTCAGGGCCAACAGAACCCATCTGAGCTAATGCTCATGGGAGTATTCAACTAGAGCTGAAGCCAAACACAGAAGCCACTCAAGCCAAACTGTCTTTTTAATGAGAAAACCAAAATCCAGGGAGGTAAGTGATTTGGTTGTTCCATATCTATCCTTTCATTTCTCTCTTTTCTTCCCTGCCAACCTCCCAGAAAAAAGCCTACAATAGACACACCAGCTTCTTCTCCAAACATGCACTTGTTAGCTCCTTTCAAACTGCTTTTCTCTCCTACCACTCTACAGAAAGTCTTCTCTAAAATTATCTTCCTCAAGTGTCACTTGGCCCTAGACCTTTATGTCACCCAAGCATCATTTCCATCAGATACATTAACTCCAAGTCTTCATCCCCCTTCACCTCTCAGGCTATAATTGTCCTTGTGGAGCACTCCCTCCTTCTTATTACTATCTACTCATTTGGATCCATAGTATACAGAACTGTTGTGCTGACCTCATTGTTGTATACCTGTCAAACCTGGATAGTCTACCAGTGCCATTCCAGGAAACCGAATCGCTTCCATTTTAATTGTCTTAGGAAGAATCTGAAGATCACCTGGAATAATAAGGTACTAGAACCTGAGGTCCTTACTCGAACTAAACTGTCAAGCATTCAAACTCCGCTTCATAAAGTGCAATTCTGATGGACTGGCCACATTGTTCAAATGCAAAACATACACTAGCCAAAAAGAGTGTTTTATGGAAAACTCACACAGCACGAGCATTCACATAGTGATCAGAAAAAGGGTTACAAGGACACTTTCAAGGTCTCTATCAAGAACTTTGGAATTGATTGTGTGACATGGGAGACACTGGCACAGGATGGCTCAGCATGGTGGGCCCACATCAAAGAAGGTGCTTTGCTCTATGAGCAAAACAGAATTGAAACAGCTCAAAGGGAATGCAGGATGCACAAATGTTCCACCCCAGATGTCCACACAGACTATTTGTGCCTGACCTATGGTAGGTTCATGTTGGTCTGCTCAGTCACAGTCAGACACATTGAAACTCTATTCTAGCACTGTGATATCATTTTGGTCCTTTCTGAGAATGAAGGACAGCAACCAACCAACCAACAAACCAATCCATTTTAATCTTTAACCTGGTGATTTACAAACCAAAGGAATACTCCCTGAGTTCCCTGAAGGCAGGGACCATGCTATTTTTCATCGTCCTATCCCCTGCAACAAATAACATAATATAAACAAAATGGAATACAGCTTGACAGGAATCAATTGATTACTATGGTGGTTGTCATTTATAAATCAGTTCTCTGTGTATAGTCATATATTTTAGTATAAGGAAAAAAGTCAATCTTATATAAGATGAATGAAGAAAAATGAGGCAGTATAGTATGTAAATGAGGCAACTCCAATATGACTTATTTAAGCAAGCTAATTAAGTTAAAACTGAGAAATGGATAAAAGAACACATGTTGACCCAGACTATCACCAATCCCTAAGAATGTCTAACGCATATAAATTAGTATCTATAATAAACATACCAAAAAAGCCTAGAAATCAACTCATTCAGAAATTACTGAATCTCCTTTCCAGACACATAGACATGGCAAGCAATAGCAACTCTTCTTTATAACTGAAACTGAGTTATGACACCTCAGAGGATGATGGAAATATTATGAGTAGTACAACTTCAAAACAGGAAGAGGTAAAGTAAAAAGAATGAGTTGATAGAAAGCTTATTGCAGCATCAAAATTAGGCAGATCATTGCAAAGATATTTAAGAATGAAATTGAAAGGACCATGAACAGATAAAATGGAAATGAGCTTTAAGGATTTCTAAAACAAATTCTTTTATTCATCAATGAGCTATGACACTTGCACTCTAGAAATACAGTCCCCATAGTCCAATGGCTCAGTTGGCAAGAGATCTGTTTATATGTCACAGGCAGATTCTATAACAAAAACTGTTCCTAGAAGCAGCTAGGTGGTAAGATGTACAGAGTGCTGGGTCTGGAGTCAGAAAGACTTGAGTTCATATCCAGCCACAGACACCTACTAGCTGGGCAACCCCAGCAAGTCAACCTCTATTGGCCTCATAATCCTCTATTATAAAGTGAGATAATAATAGCACCTACTTCCCAAGACTGTGGCACTTAACATTTAGTAAATAAATATTTCATCCTCTGATTGTATTGAAATGAAATGATGGTCTTAATATCCAGGGATTTATCTCAGAATATAGACAGGATTATAATAAGGAGAGAGAGAGAGAGAGAGAGAGAGAGAGAGAGAGAGAGAGAGAGAGAGAGAGAGAGAGAGAGAGATTATAGATATATAAGATTATAATAAGTATCAATTTTTCAAAATGACATGGTAGAAGCAGTAACTCATCTGAGCTCTTCCAAATTCCTCTTCTAATAACTTTAAGCTAACAACTCAAATTGAATTCCATGACAGCAGAGCCAACAAAAGTTCAGGACCAAGCCTGCTTTGGAGGACAACAGGAAAAATCTGTCTCAAAAGGGGGGTGGCAGGACCTGGAGCACAACACAGACCACACAGTGGCAATGCTAACAGCAGGTCTTACAGGTAACAGCATCAGTAGCAGCAGCAGCTTCAGGAGCTATCAACCCACAAATAATAAAGGAGTCAGAAGGAGATTACAGGGGACCTTTTGATGGCACTGGAATCAGGATTCTGTTGCATTGCCCTTATGCGATTCTGGGTTGCAGTACAAGGATTAACATATTATACGTTAACATATTAGTACTTGCAGGCTCAGTTGAGCAGGGGCACTGACCACAGTTCCCAGGTGAAGAAGAGTGCTTATGGTTACTCACAAAAGCATAGGACCCTAGGTATCAGTTCCAGGCAGAAAGGAGCACTAGCACTTGAGGCTGTAGGACAGCAGGGGCTCAAGTCACACTTCTGGGCCAAAAGGAGCACTGGCACTTGTGACAACAGAAGAATGAGGTCCCTTCCTAAGTAAAAACCAGAGCTTAGGCCAGGGGAACAGTGACCACACCTCTCCTTACACCATATCACTGTGGAGGAACTAAAAACGGACCCCCAGAACTGATTCTGAAAAGAGCAGCATAAAAAACCTGAAGCTTGTCACAGTGCCACCTCCACTCCAAGAGTAAAGTCAGACTTTAACATAAAGTTAAAAGTAAAAGAAAAAAATAAGCTGAAAAAATGAGCAAAAAAGAAAACCCTAACCAAAAAAATTTACTGTGGTGACAGGAAAGATCAATACACAAATTCAGAATTAGACAATAATGTGAAAACAGATACAAGCAAAGCCTCAAAGGGAAAAAATGTGAACTGAATACACGCTCAAAAAGAATTCCCAGGAGACCTCAAAAAAATTTTCAAAATCAGAGAGGTAGAAGAAAAATTGGGTAAAAAATGAAAGTGATGCAAGAAAATTATGAAAATAGAGCAAATACCTTGGAAAAGGAGGCAAAAAATACTGAAGAAAGTAACACTTTAAAAAACAGAATTGGCCAAATGGTCAAAAGAGGCACAAAAATCCATTGAAGAGAAGTACTCATTAAAAAAAAAAAACAGAACTGGTGACCAAATGGAAAATGAGGTATAAAAATTCACTGAAGAAAATAACTCCTTAGAAGATAGAATGGGACATAAGAAAAAAGTACAAAAATTCACTGAAGAAAATCACTCCTTAAAAAATTAGAATTGGGGAAATAGAAACTAATGATTCCAGGAGACCTTAAGAGATAATAATACAAAGTCAAAAGAATGAGGGGAAAAACCCTGAAGAAAATGTGAAGTATCTCCTCGAAAAAAATAACTGACCTGGAAAAGAAATTGAGGAGCGATGATTTATTATTGTACTACCTGAAAACCAAAATAACAAAAAGCTTAAACATCAGGTTTTGTGAAATTATCAAGAAAAACTTCCCTGATTATCCCAGAGTCAGAGGATAAAATAGAAATTAAAAGAATCCACCAATCACCTCATGAAAGAGACCTCAAATTGAAAACTCCCAGGGATATTATAGCCAAATTCCAGAACTATCTGGTGAAAGAGAAAATATCACAAGCATCCAGAAAAGAAATAATTCTTTTTAAAACTATGAAGCCATAGTCTGGGTCACACAAGGCTTAGATGCTTTCACTCTAAAGGTTCAGAGGTTTGGAATATGATATACCAGAAGATAAAAGAGCTAGGATTTCAACCAAGAATAACTTATCCATTAAAACTGAGTATATTTTTGGGGGGTGGGGGAAATGGATATTTAATGAAATGGAGGACTTTCAAAAGTTGCTGATGTTTGACTAGAGCTGAGGAGAAATTCTGATTTTCAAACGTAAGACACAAGAGAAGCTTAAAAAGGTAAACATCAAAGAGAAATCATGAGGGATTCAATAAGATTAAGTTGTTTACATTCCTATATGGGATGGTTATACTCCTAAGAACTTTATCATTATTAGGACTACTAGAAAGAGTACACATAGACAGAGGACATGGGTATGAGTTGACTATGACAGGAGGATTTAAAAAAAATAAAATTTAAGAGTGATAAACAGGGATGTAGTGCGAGAAGAAGAAAGGGGAGACAAAATGGGGAAATGTATGTTACCAAAAAGAGTTACACAAGGGACAGCTTTTACAGTGGAGGGAAAAACGGAGAGGGTGGGCAATGCTTGAACCTTACTCTCATTGCAATTAGCTCAAAGAAGGAATAATATATACACTCAATTGGTTATATAAATCTATCTTACCCTACAGGAAAGTAGGAAGGGGGAAGGGGAGAAGGGGATTGAGAAGATGCTAATAGAAGGGAGGACAGAATAAGGGTGGTAGTGGTCAGAAGCAAAAGAGACTTTTGAGGAGAGATGGAGGGAGGCAGGAAATAGGATGCAAGTAAATAGTAATTATATGGAGCTAATACATAAATCATAAAGAGAAAAAGCAGAGAAAGAAAACTATATACTAATTTCTTTAATGAATATTGATGTAAAACATTTTAAGAAAAATACTAATAAGGAAATTAAAATAATATATTGCAAAGATCATACATTACAACCATGTGGGATTTATACCAGAAATGCAGGACTGGTTCACTATTAGGAAAACTACCAGAATATTTGGCCATATCAATAATAAAAACAACAAAAATCATACAATTATCTCAATAGATGCAGAAAAAAGCTCTTGAGAAAATACAACACTCATTCCTATTAAAACACTAGGAAACAGAAATAAAATGAGCTTTCCTTAAAATCATAAATAATATCTGTCTAAAACCATTAGCAAGCATTATCTATAATAGGAAAAATCTAAAAGTCATGTCAATAAGATGAGGGGTGAAGCAAAGATTCCCTTTTATCATCACTATTATTCAATTTTATACTAGAAATGCTCACTATAGCAATAAGAGAAGAAAAAGAATTTGAAAGAGAATAGGCAATGAGGAAACAAAAGTATCACTTGTTGAAGATGATATCATGGTATACTTAGAGAATCCTAGAGAACCAACTAAAAAGTTATTGAAATAATTCACTTCAGCAAAATTGCAGGATATAAAATAAACCCACATAAATCATCAGCATTTCTATGTAATATTAACAAAGTCCAGAAAGAAGAGATAGAATGAAAAATTTCATTCAAAAAAAAAATCACAGAAAGGGGGGCAGAGGCAAGATGGCAGAGTAAAAATAGGGATTTACTAGTACTCTCTCCCCAAAATCCAGCCAAATGTCTACAAAAATGACTCTAAACAAATCCTGGAGTTGCAGAACTCACAGGATGATGGAGTGAAGCAAATCTCCAGCCCAAAACAGCCTGGAAGATCAACAGGAATCATCTATAGCTCCATGCTGGGAGCAAACCACCGTCCAGGATGGACCATGCAGTCATAGATTGGACCTGAACAGGACTGAACTAGCACCTGTGAAGTTTGAAGACTTCATGATCTCAAAACACTGAGGACAAATTGGAAGGTTAGTGGAAAAATCTGTGGGACCTGTATGAGAGAGTACAGTGGTTTGGCCCCAGCTCTAGGGTGATAGAGGGGGTGGAGGAGCCCACAGCAGCCACAGCAGGAGTAGCAGCAGTCACTGTTTCTGGAGCTATAGAACTATAGATTGTGGGGGTATGAAGCGACTGATAATACACCCGTCCACCCCCACTGAAAGTAGAGAACTGCCTTGACAAAGAGCTCAAAAGTCAAGTAATAGGCTGGGTAAATGAGCAAAAACAGGAAAAAGACTATAGAATCTTACTTTGGTGACAAGGAGGACCAAAACATACAATTAGAACGAGACAACAAAGCCAAAACTCATGCATCCAAAACCTCTAAGAAAAATATGAATTGGTCTCAGACCATGGAAGAGATCAAAAAGGATTTTGAAAATCCAGTAAGAGAAGTAGAGGAAAAATAGGGAAGAGAAATGAGAGTGATGCAAGAAAATCATGAAAACCAAGTCAACTGCTTACTAAAGGGGACACAAAAATGCTGAAGAAAATAACACATTAAAAAACAGATTAACCCAAATGGCAAAAGAGATCCATAAAGCTAATGAGGAGAAGAATGCTTTAAAAAGCAGAATTGGCCAAATGGTAAAGGAGGTCTAAAAGCTCACTGAAGAAAATAATTCCTTCAAAATTATAATGGAGGGTACCAGTAAGCCGAGGAAGAAGCCCTGGGTGGTCTGAAGCAGCAGCAGCACTGCAGATTCTCAAACATATAAGCCAAGGATGGGAGTCTAGTGGAAGTGAGCAAGAGAGAACTGCAGAACCCCAGGTAACTGCAGAAGCCACTCCTGAGACTATCAGCCTGCAGATTAAATGTAAGTCACCTACTTGAACTTCCAGGACCCAAGATGGTGAAGTGATCAGTAAATGTTATCCCCCTCCCCTTGCTAAACCTGAAAAACCCAGATAATATTTCCCCAAGAAAAATCCTGGAATAGGGAGATCAGCTGAAGGGGTAAACAGTCTCTTAGCCTGTGAGGCTAGGAAAATTGCAAAGGGGGGTCCTTGTTACTGTGGCTGAAGGGGACCAGTGCAGAACCAGAGATGTCCCAGACAGCCCCACCTCAGCAAACCAGGAGAGGATCCTGAGCTTCAGGGGGTGGAGCTCGTAATTGCCAACACTAGGACCCCAGGCAGGCCTCAGCTCAGCCAGGGGAATCAGGATGACACTAGCACAGATGTGGTTCAACAATGACTGAGCTTGCCTGCGCTCTAGCTCAAGAGATTAGACTTCCTGTGGCCAGACCACCCCTCCTCCACATCTTTGATGAAGCTGACTCCAGAGTAACTATGGGGAAACTCAGAAAGACTTCACCTGGCCTCTGCTTTGGCACACCAGCCAGTTCAGCACCAGGTAAGCTGCATCATTTTAGCTTCTAGCTGAAAGAATTAGAGGCCACAACACACAAAGCCTCAAGTTCCTAAAGGGGACTCAAAAATACTGAAGAAAATAACGTATTAAAAATAGATTAACCCAAATGGCAAAAGAGATCCAAAAAGCCAATATAATATTCCATAAGGCAAAGGAGCTCGGACTACAACCAAGGACCAATTACCCAGCAAAACTGAGCATAATATTTCAGGCAAGGGGATGGACACTCAATGAAATAAGGGATTTCCAGACCTTCCTGAAGAAAACAGAGCTCAAGAGAAAACTGGATCTTCAAACACAAGTCTCAAGACAGGCATAAAAAGACAAATGGGAAAAAAAACTTGCTATTCAATATGGAAAAACTGCTTATATCTCTATAAGGGAAGGTGATACTTATTGATCTTGAGAACTGTATATTTATTATGACATATAATAAGGATATACATAGATAGAAGGAGTAGGTATAAGTTAAATGATATGATGATAAAAATGTGATTACAAAGGAATTGTAATGGGAGATACATAAAGTAGGGGGCAGAAAAAGGTAAATTACATCACAGGAAGAGGCACAAAAATATATTAAAGTAGAGGGAAAGAGGGGAGAGAGATGAGCATTCTTTGAGATTTACTCTCATCTGATGTGGTTCAGGGAAGGAACAACAACTCAGTTAAGTACAGAAATCTAACTAGCACTATAGGCAGTGGGAGGGGAAAGGGGAAAGAAAAGGGGGTGCTAAAATGGAGGGAAGAAGTGTAAGGGAAAAGGGGAATAAAAGGGATGGGGCTGAAAGAAGGGAGGAAAGATTGAGGGAGGCGGTGGTCAAAAAACAAAATTAGAATGGAGCAAATGGAAGCTAATGAATTTACAAAAAATCAAGAAATTATAAAACAAAATCAAAAGAATAAAAAAGAGACCATGTGAAATATCTCATTGGAAAAAGAATTGACCTGGAAAATAGATCAAGGAGAGACAATATAAAAAATATTTAACTACTTTGAAAGCTATGATCAAAAAAAGAGCCTAGACAATGTTTTTTTCAAGAAATTGTCAAGGAAAACTGCCCTGATATTCTAGAACCACAGGGTGAAATAAATATGGAAAGAATCCACTGATCACCTCTCAAAAGAGATTTGAAAAGAAAAACTCCTAGGAATACTGTAGCCAAATTCCAGAGTTCCCAGGTCAAGGAGAAAATATTGCAAGTAGCCAGAAAGAAACAATTTGAGTATTGTGGAATTGCAGTCAGGATAATAAAAGATATAGCAGCTTCTACATTAAGAGATCAGAGGACTTGGAATATGATATTCCAGAGGTCAAAGGAGCTAGGATTAAAACCATGAATAACTTACCCATCAAAACTGAATATAATACTTCAGGGGGAAAATGGTCATTCAATGAAGCAGAGGACTTTCAAGCATTCTTTTTGAAAAGACCAGAGGTGAGTAGAAAATTTGACTTTCAAACACAAGAATCAAGAGAAGCATGAAAAGGTAAACAGGAAAGAGAAATCATGAAGGACTTACTAAAGTTGACTTTCCTACATGGAAAAATAATACTTATAACTCTTGAAACTTTTCTCAGTGTTTGGGTTGTTGGAGGGATTATACATACACACACACACACACACACACACACACAGAGGACACAGGATGAGTTGAATTGAAAGGGATGATATCTAAAAAAATAAAATTAAGGGTGAGAGAGGAATATATTGGGAGGAGAAAGGGAGAAATGGAATGGGGCAAATTATCTCTCATAAAAGAGGCAAGAAAAAGCTTTCACAATGCAGGGGAAAAGGGGGGAAGTGAGAGAGAAAAAGTGAAGCTTACTCTCATCACAAGTGGCTTAAGGAGGAAACAATATACACATTCAATTTGGTATGAAAGTCTATCTTAAACTATAGGAGAGTAGGGGAGAAGGGATAAGTGGGATGTGGGGGATGATAGAAGAGAGGGCATATGGGAGGAGGGAGTATTTAGAAGTAAGCACTTTAGGGGAGGGACAAGGTCAGAAGAGAGAATAGAATAAATAGAGGGCAGGATAAAATGGAGGGAAATATAGTTAATCTTTCACAACATGATTATTATGGAAGTCTTTTGCAAAACTATACATATATAGCCTATATTGAATTACTTGCCTTCTCAGTGGGGATGGGTGGGGAGGGAGGAAGGGAGAAAAGTTGGAACTCAAAGTTTTAGGAATGCATGTTGAGAATTGTTTTTACATGTCACTGGGAAATAAGAAATACAGGTAATGGGTATAGAAATCTATCTTGCCTTACAAGAAAAGAGAAAAGATGGGGATTAGGGAAGGGAGGAGTATGATAGAAGGGAGGGCATATTGGGGGAAGGGGTAATCAGAATGCACAGTGTTTTGGGGTGGAGGGTGTGGAGAGATAGGGAGAAAATTTGGAACTCAATATCTTGCAGAAATGAATGTTGACAACTACAAATAAATAAATTAATTTAATTTAAAAAAAAGAATTAAAAACTAAGGGGATGCCCATCAATTGGAGAATGGCTTGAACAAGTTTTGATATGTGATATGATGGAATACTTTTGTCCTATAAGAAATGATGAACAGGATGATTTCAGAAAAGCCTGGAAAGTCTTGCATGGGCTGATGCAATGTGAAATATACTGTCTACAACCTATCTGATGTACAAAGTAACATCAGTGTTGTAAGATGATCAACTGTGAATGACTTAGCTATTCTGAACAGTACAACAATCCAAGACAATTCTGAAGGACTTAGGATGAAAAATGTTATCCACCTCAGAGAAATAATTGATGGTTTGAATACAGACTGAAGCATACTATTTTTTTACTCTCAAAAAAAAAATGCAGACAATATAAAATACTTGGGAGTCTATCTGCCAAGACACACTAAGGAACTATATGAACACAATTATAAAACACTTTTTACACAGAGATCTAAATACATAGATCTAAACAACTGGAGAAATATCAATTGCTCATGGGTAGGCAGAGTCAGTATAATAAAATGACAATTCTACCTCAATTAATTTACTTATTCAGTGCCATAGATATCAAGCTATCAAAAACTATTTTACAGAGCTAGGAAAAATAACAAAATTTTATCTAGCAGGGCAAAAGATCAAGAAAGCCAAGGGATTCAATAAGAAAGCCATGAAGGAAGGCAGTCTAGCAATCCCAGATCTCAAATACATTACAAAGGAATAGTCATCAAAAACAAACTGGTATCGACCACTAAATAGAGTTGTGGATTAGTGGAAGAGATTAAGCACACTAGAACAGTAGTAAATGACTCTAATAATATAGTGTTTGATAAGCCCAAAGACCCAAGATTTAGGGATAAGAACTTACTATTTGACAAAAATTGCTGGGAAAACTAGAAAGCAGTTTGGCAGAAAATATGTATAGACCAACATCTCACACTGTAAAATAAGATAAGATCAAAATGGGCACATGATTTAGACAGAAAAGGTAAAATCATAAGCAATTTAGGGGAGCATGGAAAATGTACCTGTCAGATATGTGGAGAAAAGAAGAATCTATGATCAAACATGAGAGAACATTATAATGTGTAAAATGGATAATTTTGATTACATTAAACTAAAAATGTTTTGTACCAATAAAACCAATGCAGTCACAATTAGAAGAAAAGTGGAAACGTGCAAGGAAAATTGTTTTAGTAAATTTCTGTTGTAAAGGCCTGATTTCTATAAGTCAAATTCATATAAATACAAATTATCCTCCAATTGATAAATGCTGACTCATTCATTCAAAAAGTGGTTATTTGGAGCACTTCGTTGTAAACTCTTCAATGTAATCCTGTCACATGCCATCCATGAAGTTTCCCAAAATGAGAAGAATTGGACAACACTCTGGATAAACACCAATACCTTCACCTAGATCTGCACTAAGCTCCGTTTCAGCAGTTTTGATTTCTGAGCAATTGAATGATCAGTACACATTTATTAAGACATTATTGTGTGTCAGAAACTGTGGAGAAACGTGAAAAAGTCAAAACAGACCCTGCCCCCTGGGAATTTCTATTTTAGGTGAAAAATGTACATAATTACCATATATGCAGGAACCCTGAGATGGGGAAGGCTCAGGGAACTGAGAAGCATTGGGAAAACCTTCTCTAGAATATGGCCTTGAGATAACTCTTGAAATGTGCCAGACATTTTAAGTCAAAAAGGAAGTGGGAGAACCTTGCTGTCATATAAGTAATGGTGCTTATGCATGGAGTGATTTTTTATTTCATCAGTCTTCAATGAAGCAAGAGAAGGGAGCATTTTTATTATTCAATGAATAAACTGATAAACAAGAATTTATTAAAAACTTAATCCTGTGTGCCAAGCACTGTGCTAAGTGTTAGGGACACAGAGGCTAACATGAAATGGTCCTGCTCTCAAGGAGCTTATAGTCTTTGACAGGAAACAACAGATACTTGCATAGGTATAGGCAAAATAGGTGCAGGTTAGATGTGAAATACTTGGGGTGGGAAAGGTAATAGAACAAGCTTCCTATAGAAGGAGGCACTTAAAGTAACTTGAGGAAAACTGAAGATTCTGGGAGGTAGACAGAAGTGAGGAAGAAGTATGACCTGCGCTGGCAGGATGGTCAGTACAAAAGCATGTTGTGTGCTATGGGGGATCAGTAAGGAGACCAGCTGGGCTGAACCATAGTGTGTGTGTGTGTGTGTGTGTGTGTGTGTGTGTGTGTGTGTGTGTGTGTGTGTGTCTGTGTGTGTGTCTGTGTGTCTGTGTGTCTGTGTGTCTGTGTGTGTGTGTCTGTGTGTGTGTGTGTGTATGTGAGTGTGTGTGTATAAGGAAACGAAAAGACTGAAAAGGCTTTTTGTACAGATTCAGGCTGTCATGAGCATGGGATGGATTTGTTCAGGGACCTCTACTTTACTTGCTCCAGGAAAGAAATGGATCCTTCTCTATAAGAATCTTAAGAAGTTGGCTGATCAATACTTGGCATCGCTGTCTCTTTGAGTCAATGCTTAGTCCCCTTCTGCTCAGGTTCCATGGTGAAAGTGGTAGCTGGTTGGCCCCGGGTAAATGTTAATTTGCATTGCTTGTAGTTGTCAGGCCTTGGCACACTCCAATCTCTGTCATTAGGCTGATGCTGGCTTAGGTATCCTTTAAAAGGAAAACTATGCAAAGCCCTGACACAATCATACTCCATTTATTTCCAAATGTTTCTGGGAAAAACCCCACCCCCTACAAAAGACGACAGCATCTGAATACCAGAACTCCAAAGTGGTTGAAGCCCTACCATGAGCTCACATAAGACTCCCCAACCATGGCTATTTACAGGAGCCAATTAAGGGGTCTAAGTCAGCTTGCGGAGTTGACTTTCCATGGCCTCTACTTGGTTTCTCTCTCCATTTGGTATACAGATGAATGGGCAAAGTTCAACTATTATTTACCTTATTTCACTCATCAGATATGCTCCTTTTCTCCAAAGGCCAGTTATTCAGGAAACACAGTTCATGTCTATGTTATGCTCTTAATCATAAGTACAACCTATCTTTTGGGCCACAAAAATAACTGGTCAAACTGTATTTCCCTGAGGAAGCCTGCAGGAAGCAGAAATCAGGGCTATATCTGAATTCTCTGCTGAATGGCACCTGGACCTTAGGCAAAGGGATAAAATGCTCTGGGCTATGTGGGGAATTAGATGGATGGAAAGCATTGTTTTGGTTTGCTCTTACAGAGACAAGACCTCTGTCTCCAGAGCTGTCAGCTTGGCCCTTCATACTCCACATAAAATTCACCAAAGGGGAAAGGAGACCCTTGGCAGGGATCCAAGGGATTTTCCCTGCTCAGAAGTTCTGCCACACTCATCTTTTTTCATTCTCTCCTCTGCCATGCTTGATCACTTATCTGCCATTGTGTTTGCTCAGGACCTGCTTCCTTTTAAAGCTCCTAAAGCTACACACACACACACACACACACACACACACACACACACACACACACACACACACACACACACACACACACCATGCCAGAATCCCCGGCTCATTGTTGCCCAAGACAATTTATTATCAGATTGGTTTCAAAGATCTGGTCAAATCTCATTTCTTACCCTCCTGTCACCCCCTTCCCCCAATTTAAGTATGGCATTTTAGAAAATTAAAAATGTGGGGAAATATGTTCAGAGGAGATTAGATTGAGACTTAGCAGATTCCTGGCCAGCTGACTGAGGACTCTGAGCAAGATGGTAGCCTAGCCAACTGGAACTGGGCATATGCTAGGGTAGATAGTGCTTCTGAAAATCTCCAGGAATTGGAATTGAGGCTAGAATTGCTTCAAGCTAACTATCTCCACTGGGCTTTTCCAAGGGTACTTTAACTCCAGCTATGGAAGGAACAGGTCAAGCAGTCCATATCATTTCTTCCATGGACAACTCTCCAGTGATTTCTGCAGTAAGTCTTATCAAATTTTAGCTCTCAGAATATAGGAATCTCCTAAGTCTCCAGTGGAGTCATGCTGCTTGCCTGGAAGAAGGGATTAGAATCCCCAGAAGAATTCTGAATTGGTAGATGGAGACTGGATAGAATATTTGGAGCTACTGTGACACTCATGAAGACTCGGGTTTGTTTGTACTGAGGAAAAGAACAAGAAGCTCTGGAAGCTCAAAGGAGGATCAGCCCCAGGTTAGTGAGAAAATGGCGGCTCTTTCTGTGTCGCCTCCCCACACCCAAACTTTGGAGGGTCATGGTAAAGGATGGACTGCTGAATGTTGGAAGGGGAGAAATGGGTAGGCTGGAAAGGTAGGTAGGGCCATGGATGGGAAGAGCTTTGAATGCCAAACCTGAGAGTTCCTATTTGATCCCAGATGTGAAAGCACCTGGATTTGCTGACGTTAAGTGGGGAAGGCCAAGGGTCAGACTTTGGCAGCTGACTGGAACATGGGCTAGGATGGGGAGAGGCTCAAAGCATGGCAGACCTCATCACTCAGTGTAGCAATGTCTGCAATCCAATACGTGCTTACCCACGGGCCTGGATAAAATATTGTCAGCAAAACTTAATTTTCTTAACTGGTCAATGGGAAAAGAAACACAGACACAACTGTTCACAATTTAGGCATTAAACAAAAGGTGTCATGTTTAACATGAGTGCATAGGTCTGTAATGAGCATCTGGTCACTGTTCCCTGGATGACAGCCCCTATTATACTTGAAGACAATTATTAGGTCAGCCTCTACTGTTTTATTTTTGGAACATGTAATCCCAGGTCCATTAACCTCTCCTTATGGATCCTACCCTCCAGAACTTTAATTATCTTTGTGGCTGCGTCTATCAACCCAACCAAGCTGTCTTTGTCCCCTCTGAGTGGTAGGAGGTAGACTTCTCTGACTAGTGCTGCAAAAGCATCCACTGGGCCTTGTTCTATACATTCCTCCTTAGAGTCCTTTTATATCAACTTCCAAGTACCATGTACTTGGATACCATGTACTTGGTGGTACTAGAAGCCACTTCTCTGAGCTCCAGATCTTTTTTTTTTTTAATTTATGCTCAGCAAACCATCCCTGTATTGGGTCTTTTAGATTCCTCTTTTAAATGAACATTCCTAAATTTTTCCTTACTTAACCCCATTCTGGTACCTCTGAATGCTCCCACAACTTCTCTACTGGCTACTGAGTTCTGATCCTCATTGATCAATTGCAGTGGAAAGAGTGCTGGGTTTGGAATCAGAAAGACGTCTTCATGAATTCAAATCTGGCCTTAGACACTACCTGTGTGACCTTGGTCAAGTCACTTAACCTTCTTTGCCTCAGTTCCTCATGCATAAAATGAGTTGGAGAAGGAAATGACAAACCACCACTATATCTCTCCCAAGAAAATCCCCTTTGTGATCAAAAAGAGTCAGACATGATTGATTCAGTTCAACAACGATACATATTTGGTGTGATAAGAGAAATGCAAAAAGAAAAAGTTAATATAAATGACAAAATAAATTTAGGTCAAAATAGTGTGCTGGGAAACTAAACCTTTTTTTAATCATAAATCTATGATTTTATTAGTTGGAGAACTCCCTGTATGGAAACTCTCTTCACAGATACAGGTTGACAACCTAAAGTCCTACAGAGGTGCCGACAGCACTGAGAGGTGTGACTTTCCTTTGGTCACACATCAGTACGTGGTCAGAGCTGGAATTTTGAAGGCACCTTTTTCTGACTCTAAGACTCTCCTAGTCCAAATGCTCTGATGCTCTGACTCACAGTCTATATACAAGATAAGTTCAAACATTTACAGCAATGACCCCCAAACTTCTGAGTTTTGACATGATTTCTGCCCAGACTTCTGATACCTTTAAACTTTCCTCCAGTTTGACATACCAGGCAAACATCTATTGACCAGAGGGCAGAAACCCATATGGGGGTGCTGTCTGCAAGAAGAAAGATGCACCTGAGTCCTTACAGGAGGAATCTGAGAAAGCAGCTTTCAGTTCTCCCCCACTGAGCCCTAACAATTCAGGAGTCAATCAGGTTGTGCCTTTGGCTTCTTCTAGACTACCTCTATGACCGAGGGCATCCCCTCTTGGGGCTCCGGTTCCCTCATCTGGAAAATGAGGGCGTTGGACTTCGGTGATCTCTGATGTCTCTTCCAGCCTTGATTCCATGATCCCATGAAATGCATGACTTTGGACAAAAATAAAGGACACAACCTTCCGTCCTAGAAATTAGTCCCATCCTAGAAAGGTAGAGAAGAAAAAACCCGAGGCTGCTTATATGGTTGAGAAAAGCAGGGCTCTTTCATGGGAGGCAAGGTAGCCCACAGACTCGCTACCAAGCTCAGAAACACAAGCTTGCTCCTGGAGCCCACACACCCCTTCTTATCTTGCTGAAATCACACAGTGTTTCTGCTCAATGGAAGCAGAACAGTTTAGTGGGCAGCAAACTGGACCCAGAGTCAGGAAGACCTCCTTTCAAATCCATCTGCGGGATAGATGGAAGTCACTAAACATCTCTGGGGCTCAGTTTCTTCCTTTGTAAAGCAGAAACTGTCTCCTCAGAGAATACCGAGAAGCTCAAATGAGCTAATGTTTGCAAAGGGATTTGCAAACAGGGCAATATAATCTGGCCGAAATCCTGCTAACGCTGGAATCAGAAGACTTGAGTTCAAATACAATCTCTGACACTTTCTCCATATGTCACCTTCAGCAAGTTCCCTGGGCTTCAGTTTCCTATTTGTAAGATGAGGAACTTGGATGGTGTCAGAGGTCCCTGTCAGCTCCTAGTCTACAGTCTACATTTTAAAAAAATAAAATAAATGGAGAGCTAATTGTTGTGCTTTGAAAAGTCTCACTAAGCACAAGGGTTGACAATAACAAGGTACCCAGAAAAGAAAGATTGGAGTCAATGCTCCCTAGTTACTGTTTGGGTCCCCAAAGCAGCAGAGGAGCTATCTTACTTCTCTAGATTATACTAGACTAAACTGCACAGGTGTTTTATCTCCTCCCCCTCCCTACTAATCTCCCCCAACCAAAGTTCCAGAATATGATGCTGATTGTAGGTATCTGGAAACCAGATCAGACCAAAAGTAATCTACCAGATGGAAAATGCCTTTACTGCCCTTGACTCTTCAGGATGCTGACATTAAAGAAGGACAAGGAAGAGATATCCCGGAGCTCCTGTCCTGCCTCCCATAGACCTCTCCCAATTCACACATCCTCCAGTCCCATCTGACATGCATTTGCTGTCTGCCGTGAGTAAAGCACTGGGGATGCAGGCTACACTGGGGGAGAGATTCCCCCAAATGGGGAGACAGAGACTACCTGAGGGAGTGAGTTGTGTCAGGTGGTGCTGATTCAGAGACAAAGAGGGAAAGAAACAAGCTAGTGAGCTGTCATTGCTCTCAAGGAGGGCATAATCTCTTGTGACCAAGGGGCAGGAGGTGGAGGCTTATCACCTGTCAAGATGCCCCAATGTTGCTGAAAATGTGAGCCCCTCCAGCATCTGGGTTAGAAGACAAATTCCTGGGGAGAACAGTCCGCTTCCTTCTTTGTGCCCGTGGCACCTAGCACAGTGTCCATAACACAGGACACAGTAAGGGCTGAATAAATGCTTTTTCATTCACTGAGAATAGGTGTTCCATGAATGTTTGTGGGTTCATTGACTCTTAGGATGCCTTGTGGTAGTATCAAGGTGTCTCTGAGTCCTTGAAGGTTATGGCACAGGACCTCAAATGGGAAAGGAATCTATACTTAAAGCTGGAAGGGACCTCAGGGGTCATCGACTCAAATGCCCTCAGTTTACAGATGAAGGCACTGAGGCTCAGGTAAATCAAGTGCCTTGTCTAAAGTCCCTCGGGACACCAGGGTCATAGAGCTAGAGCCTGAAGAAGGTGCAGAGGTCATCACATTTAACACTTATTTACCGTAGAAGAAAACTGAGACCCAGGAAGTGGGCTTGTCCAAGATTGCAAAGGCACCAAAATCTTTGATGCAGAACTGGAAGAGCCTACAGAGGTCTCCGAGTTCAACCCCCGATATTTTACACATAAAGGAAATGAGGCTGAGAGAGGTTAGCACCTCCTCCTGCTCATCTGTAAAATGGGGATAATAATAGTAGCTGCCTCACAGGGTTGTTAGGAGGATCAAATGAGATAATAGTTGTAAAATCTTTGTAAATCTTAAAGGCCTCCATATACGTAAGCTAGTAATAGTGGTAGTGGTAGTAATAGTAGTGGTGGTGGTAGTGGTAGTAATAGTAATAGCGGTGGTAGTGGTAGTAGTAATAATAGTAGCCCTACCATTTGCCTCCTTTCCCCCCACTCTGTTGACATCACTGGCAGCTGAGTGGCACACTCGCCCTCAGAATGGTAAGGACGTAGACAAAAGCCTCCAACAAGGTGGGTAGGACAAGGATGAGTGGAATGGTATGGGAAGGGAAGGATGAGCAGTGAATGGGGTCACTAGAGAATGACCCACATCCATGACCTCATCAATGCCTCAGTATTGATGCCTCAAGAAGGCTTCACAGACATCATGCCATTGACATTTTACCACAAGCCTAATGGATATATGATGAACATGTTATCATTCTTATTTTATCAGGAGTAAAGCAAGCTTTGCATAGATTTGGGGCTTAATGGCCCTCAAATGGTAGAGCCACGACTCAGGTCTTCTAGCCCCCAATGTAGAGTCTCATTCATGAATGCCCAACCTACTCTATCTAATGATCAAAACACAATGCAGTGTAACAGAGTACCAGGATTTCGGTCAGGAAGACCTAGGTTTAAATATCACCTCAGACACTCACATTCTGTATGTCCCTGGGCAAATCAGTTAATGTCCCTGGGCCTCAGTTTACTCATCTGTAAAATAATAAAACAGCAAAGTACAATACCAGCTGTTGCTAGTAGTGTTATTTTTTGTGTAGTTATGCAAACCAGTTTAGTTCAGGCCATGTGCCCAGCTGCAGGGTACCTAAAATATGGAAAGAATCATCATAGACCCTCAGCCTGGGCACAATTTATTTTAATTGCTTAACTTTTTTTTTTAATCCTCCTCCTCAACATCCAACCTACCCCAATGACAATCCTCAATGAAATGATCTGGAACCTATGCAGAGACAGCATGAAGGCCAGGAAGAAGCTCCACTGTGCAAAAGGCCCCTAATCAGCACTTGGTGGTCTGAGCCTTAGTGGAGCTAAAGGAGGGCACCCTGAGACCATCAGTGTCCAGGTCTCTAGGCTCTGACCACCAGAACCCTATCCATCTGTTCCCAGCATCTCCCAATTGGCAATAGCATGGCCGACAACAGCCTATCTATTGCCACCGGAACGGGGGAAACCTTCCCCAAGTAGACAGTGCTTCACTTCCTTCAACTGTCTCCCTTGGGAGGCAGAGCAGAGGGTACAGGTATGGGTGTGGGTGAGTGGTGGTCAATGGGAGGAAAGTCCTAGCAGCATCAGAGAAGGGGTATGGCCCGCGGCATTTTCCTAAAGTTGGTGTATTTTCTAGCCCCGGCAAAGAAATTTCTACTGAAACCTTTAAACATGCAGTGGTTCATTATTAGCTCACTCTCAGATCATCACCAAGAGTCAAATTCCTGGTAAACCACTCCCCTCTCCCCAGTATAATCACTGGGGTCTTCCTTGAGGAGAGACAGGTCAAGCTAGAGCTGCTTGGAGAAGTAGTATTTTATTTCTCTTTTTTGTCATTTCTGAATTGGGCACTACATTTCCCAAAGTCAAGAATCTGGAAGAAAAACAAACATCTGTTGTAGAATATATGAAATTCCATAGCAAAACATGTTTTATTTTGGCTCCTTGGGTCCATGGTTAAAATACTTGCTAGAGATACAGTTTAATCTTCAAGGCTTAACTGGTGTCAGAAGGAGACAAACTTCATTTGGCTGAAAAGAGAGAACGCTCCAGCCCAGGGTTCTTTGGCAATTTCCCCTCCAGAGCTTGATCTTAGTGTCATCGTTATTGCCACAACATTTTGTATATGGTGCCTATCAGCCGTAGCATCCAAAACAAAAAGCTAAGCCATCCAGTTAGAACACATTAAACCCATTAGATACTAGATAAGACCAGATAAAACCATCCAAATTAGCATGACATAGTGGAAAAAGGTCATAAAGCATAAATGTGCGCTAGGATATTTTAAGAGAGTCTCAATCTGTGGCACTCCTTGGTTTCTGTGATAAAGCATCCAGGAAAATTGCAGCATCAGAGACAATATTATCTATGCTCCAAATCTTGGGACCCCCTTCCACAAGTCACCCAGGGTTCACAAGTACATAGATTAGCATGGCCTGCAAGAAATTTAATCCATTTCTTTCTGGATTTAATACAAATACATTGCATACTAGAGCAAATCAGTTTAGAGTCCAATAAATAATTAAATACTTCTGTCTCATTCCTTCCCCACCCCTCACTATCTCCCCCGCCCCATATCCAAGCTATTTCTGAGACTTGTCAATTTCACTTCTGCAACTTCTCTCAAAAATGCCCCCTTCTCTCCTCTGACACCGCACCCTACTGCTGCAGACCATCATCACCCCACTCCTAGGTTATTATAATAGCTCCTGGTGGGTCCACCTGCCTCAAGTCTCTCCCCACTCACATCCACCCTCCACTCAGTCACCAAAGTAATTTCCCTAAATTGAAGGTCCAATCATGTCAACTTCCTACTCAATAAACTCCAGTGGCTCCCTATCACCTCAAGGATCAAATATAAAATCCTCTGTTTGGCATTCAAAGCCCTTCACAATGCAGTCTTCTCCTATGTTTTGTGTTTTCTTAAACCTTACGACCCATTATGTACTCCTCTATCCAGTGACACTGACATTCTGGCTGTCCCATGAATAAAACATTCCATCTCTCAGTTTGGGGCATTTTCTCTCGCTGTTCTCTATGCCTAGAATGCCCCAACTACTCATCTCCCTAGCTTCTTCTAAGTCTCAGCTAAAATCCCACCTCCTACAGGAAGTCTTCCCCAGCCCATCTTAATTCCACTGCCTTCCTCCATTCATCACCATGTAATAGCACTCTCTCCTCTCTCTCCCTTCCTCCCTCCTTACTTGTGTGTGTGATGTTTGCATGTTGTCTCCCCCGTTAAACTGTAAGCTCCTCAAGGAACTTTTGTATATTTTGTATCCCCATTGCTCAGCACAGGACTTGACCCATGGTAGGTGCTTAATAAATGCTTATTGATTGATTGATTAAAACGTTTGTGGCTAGCTGATGAATATGGAAGATGGCATTTTTAATCCAAACCCCATATCTCTAGTCTTTAATAATATTTAACATCACAGTCTCAAATACTTAGTAAAGGAACAAATGGAGGGGGGAGAATATGTGCGCACCTGTGCGTGTATTTCTGATGTCACATTAATGCTATCCTCTGGCAACCACTGTTAGTATATAAGCATAGATGTAGCTCACAAATCAGAGAAGGAAATGGCAGTCTACTCTGAGAAGGGAATCCCACTGACTCCATTGGCATGCTATGGGTCACAGGATCACAAAGTCAGAGGAGATCGAATGACTGAACAACAAGTCATGAATGTTATGTTCAGTTCTTGGCAATATGACTTAGTAAGATATCAATAAACTGAAATGTCTCCATTGAAGGACCACCAAGATAATAAAGGCCCTGATAGGAGGATAGGCTGAAGGAATTAGGGATGTCTAGTCTGAGGAAGAAGAACCTGCATGTGTTATAGGGGTATTCAAGTATTTGAAAGCTTGTCCTATGAAAGAGAGATTGGACTTGTTCCATTTGGCTACAGAGGGCAGAACCAAGAACAATCAGGGATGATGTGAATTGAGGATTGATGTTAGGAGGGAAAACCTTCCTAACAATGAGAGCTCTAAATGGAATGCACCTCCATAGGTGGCAAAGACTAGATGTTCATTTATAAGGAATGTTGTAGAAAGGACTTGTTTTCAGGTGGAATTTGGCCTGCATGCTTGCTACAAGTCTATGATTTTACGAACTGTTCTGACATGGATTTTTCCTTCTGAAGAAAGAACGGACAATTTGCATTTGCTTATCTCCTCCCCCAATCATTTTACTACCCAATGAGGATAAGGGTCATATCAGGTCCTGGACCTCACCCTAGATCCAAGCAACCATGGGAAAGCCCCATTGGTATACATCTGCCAAAGTCATGGCTCCTTGGGAAGGTCCCAATCCTTTAGCCTAGGGTCCTTTAAGAAGTTGGGCATCTCGCCTACAAGCTTGACCCTCCTCCTTGAACTATCCTTGACCCTTCTGCTCTTTTCAACACTTCTCCAAATGATCAGCCTGGCCATAAACCACCTTGATGACAGTGCATACTTTGCCAAGATAATCAATACTTCTCTTTTTCACCCTCGTAATTCAAAGATTCAACACGCTCTCTGTGGCCAAGTTCCCAAGACTTTGTTTGGTCAGCCTGAAGCATGGGAAACAGTATCAGTTCAACTGGAGCCTGTATCCAGAACATTATAAACTTCATCAGCCTTCAAAGTCATGACCTTCTCTTCACCTCCTCTGCCTCTGAGCACCATGGAGGAGAAGTGGGGAATAAAGTTTCCAGTCAAGAAAGCCGAATTCGATGGAGGTTCATCTCAGAGGCATGAAGGACAGACTGAAAGCTGGACCAGGTGGCTATTCTTGGCTCTGGATACCAGGAAATTCAGAGAAGGCTCTGATGTCAAGGCTCCGGAATCTTCTGGAGTTCATCAGAAGTTCTTTCCACTTGTCTTCCTCTGCTTTGCCTGAGTTTGCCTCTTGCCCACCAACTTTTCCAAGAGGTCTTCAGGTTCACTCAAACTCAAAGAGCAGCACATTAATGGCAATATTTTTTACATCAAGTAGAGGGAAAAGACCATTTTCTGAAAAATTCAATGAAAAAAAGGTTTTTTTAATTGTTGTAGAAGAAAGGCTTTTGTATTCATTGTGGTTTTGATAGTAATTACTGATATGATCTATTTTGGCCTGAGTTAAGTTGGACCAATATCTTCGGGCAGAATATTATTAACAATGCTGTATTATATACAGCAAAAAGTGTTACTTTTAGAGTCAAGATGATTTGGATTCTTGTTAGTTGTATGACCTTGCTTATAGACTCAGAGTCCTTGCTCATAGAGGAGTTTCAGTCTTCTCCTCCTTAAAATGGGAATAAAGAATACTAGCAGGACATCCCTCAAAAGATCACTGTGAGGATCAAATAAAAGAACTGCTGTAAATTTGCATCTTTGCTCTATCAGAGCTGGGAGGGACCTCAGACACTGTCAAGTCCAACCCCACTGTTTGTTGGTTTTCCCTTTTTAAAGGAAGAAACAAGTATACAGAGAAGAATGATGTGGCCAAGGTCACACTGGTCTTATATTTCAGAGCCAAGACAAACTTCTGTCCTCTACAGGGTCATAGCTCCAGAGCTGGAAGGACTCTCAGAGGCCTTCTGGTCCAGCCCCTCCCCCAGTTTGGAAGTGAGCAAACTAGAGTTATGAGAAGGGACCTAAGTTGCTCAAGGTGACACAAGAAGATGTAGCAGAGTGAACATTCAGCCCCAGGTCCTCTGAAGCCAAGTCCAACACTCTCTCCTATCGCCTGATGCCTCTTTTGCCTTCATTTTGCCTGAACTCATCAGACTAAAGAGCACTTTTGGAACAATGCCCCCACCAGAGATGTGTGAAAGAACCCTAACAGCAAAATCTGAGAAAGTGTCTTATTTTTCTGAGGCTTGAAAATATGTGTGATTTGGACAGAATGTCAAGCTGCCCTGATTTAGATTTGAACCAAGTCCCAGTGTCTACTGACTTCAAATTTTTAGGTTCTTGAGACGAACCCTCAAAAACAGAATTAGACAGCTTCATTAACCACTGCTGTGAGTACAATAAACTATATTCACTGTTTGTACTCTACCTGACTTTCCCAAATCTCAAAGCTTTATGTACAACAAAAACAAAACAAAATACAAACAGAGACAACATTAGCAGGGAGCATTTTTAGGTGTCTAAGGTTTACAAAGCATTTTACAGATCTGATCCTTACAACAATCATGGAAGATAGGCGCAACTACTATCCCTATTGTATAGATGAAGAAACTGAGATAGACAGTGACAACAGAACTCAGAAGATGCCTCATCTTAACAACTGGGAGGACTTCAGATCAACTCCTTTAAGTGAGAAGATGTACAGCAGAGAATGGTGCAGTAACCAGGTAATATGTAAGCAGGCAGAATCTGTTGCCGGACTAACTGAGATAGAAAGAAGAAAAAGAAAATTACAAATGAAGGAAAGACATGTTTTTATCAAAATCCCACTCAAATATAACAATTAAAAGCTATTCATACTTTGTTAGGACAATGGCAGAATACAATTTTTAATTTCAGCTCAAACACTAAGCAGATTATACGAGAAAGGATTGAAAAAGCCATAAAAAGGAAAGTCAAGGGGGCAATACCGGTTTAAAAGTCTGAAAAACATCCTTTTTAGATGACAGAAACCTGGGGCAGAGACAAGAAGGTTTTCTTTCCCATTTAGCATCAAGAGTAATCTCAGTTTAGGCAAAGGCTATGCAGGTGAGCTGAAGACTCTGTTTTGCTTGTATTTCTTCCAATGTCCAGTAACATCTATGTGGGTACTGGTACCCCACTGGAGGAGAAAGTAAAGACACTGGGGATAGGCACATTTTTCTGCTTCCCTGCATATCAAGACAATGGCACATTCCCTGAAAGACTGAAAGGATTACTCCAAGAGAAAAACATTCTAAAGAGACAGTGAGACTCCAACAACTTGAATCAGAAGGCTGGAAGATTGATGAAGGTAGCACAGAAGAGACAAGGAATAAAAGAACTGAATAGGCTTGGGGGAGCTTTGTTGTTGTGGTTTCAGTAGAAGATTAAAGTCTAACCCTAGTGGGAGGAATAAGATGCTGGTGTTCTGTAGAATGATAAGGAGGCCCCACTGCTGCAGTCAAGACAGAGGCATTCAGTTCTGGTTATAGGAAGAAGGGAAAAGCTTGGTGACTCCTTGAGGGAGGGTTCTGATGAAGCCACTGATTGACTCAACATGGCTAGCTGAGAGACATGTTGTTTTCCTAGGTTATGCAAATAGAATGAGATGGAGAGACTTCTGGTGCTTGTTAAATCTAATCACCTAAATCCATTTCTGGTGATTTATGTGGAAGTAAAAGATGCTGCCAGAAGGAAGATCTCTAAGGAATATGAAGTACTAAGGAACTAATGCCTTCAGGGGCACAGATAGCATTTCCATCACTGCTGAAGACTGGGAGTAGGAAATTTGGAAGAAGGGGTATATATAAGAAATAAATCCTGAGTTAACAAGACAGTGTCAAGGAAAGGGATGAGGATTTTCTGTCCCAGGACTACAAGCACAGGAATGGAAAATTTTTGTTCAAGAATTGAAGGTTTCATATGATGACCTGAAGAAAAAAATCTATTTAATTAGAGATATATAGATTTGATTTGGTTTGGTAAGCTTTATGTTGAATATGGTAGTGAAAATAGGGAGATGGAGAAAAAAACTATTCAAATCCATCAAAAAGCAATTATCAACACAAATACCAACTAAGCAAGACATTACAGAGATTCAGAGGCAGAACATAAGATTACGCTGAGAGAAGCTCAGAAATCCATGCAGGTAATGTCTAAGAAGAGAGGCATCCATGGCTCAAACTCTATATACAAATGCTCAGACTATGTATAACAAACACAATGAACAAGTGATTTTAATTCAAGGAGGCAAATTTGATCTCAGATAGCACTGAGACTTAGTGAGATGTGACGTATTTCTGAAATATGGCTCTGAAAGAATATTCCTTATTCACAAGATACAGATTAATTTATGGGGTAGTGGAGTTCAATTTTATGTCAAGAAGACATACTCCATTAGGAAATTAATGAACCAGAGCAGAGGAAACAGAGGAAAAAACAAAAAGGATATTGTACTAGAGTTATACTGTAGACCAGCCAGCCAGAAGGAGCACATGGATGAGTTCCAGGCACAGATCAAGCAGCGTGATATACTGATGTGGAACACCAACTAATGGGATATCTACTAGAGCCCTGGCTCTGTTCAAAGTGGAACAACTAATAAATCCTTTATTTGAATTGATGGTAACTTTTTTCTTCAAAAGGCAGAAAACATGATAAAAGAAATTGCTATTCTGAAATTGATTCTGATCAGAAAGGAGGAACTGGCTGCCAAAATACAGGAAAAATAACAGGAAGCTGGGATGGATGGGGGCATGTCATCTCCAAGGTCAGGAGAGATAAACAGGAGAAATCCAGGCAAGTACCCTGAGGTGCTCCCTAGTTTTGTGAGAGCAAAATTCAGAGGATAGATAAAGGTTAGGTAGGAACTCAAATCCTACAATTCTGAGAAGGAAGTTGGCCCAAGAGGAAGGGAATGCTTTCATGAATAAAATTTAGACAACACACACTCAGATTGTGCTGATGAGGGAGAAAGGGTGGGGCGGGGATGATCAAAGCTGTCTAAGAGGAATCAGACCGCAGAGAAAAACTGTAAACCAACTCAGGTTTTATGAAGATATATCCCAAAGATGGAAAAGTGGAAGGAAATGAGGATAAGTATAAGGAGAGGGATTAGAATGTCAGAAACACTAAATCCAGAATGATCTGAGGATGGCAATAATTGTCTTGTTTTTTCCTTCTCTAAAACTCTTTGTGGTACAGAATCAATACTTAAGGTGGATGGGATGGTGATGGCTATTGGAGGGAAAGAAGAGAGACAGGAGAGAGAAGGATTTCTGGAGTGCTCGGGGCCAGAACACAAATCACCTCATGGCATCTCAGAACGTTGCCCATTCAAGAAAGTTGTTTGTGGATTTGCTTTTAGGTTTGCTTGTGGGGTTTTTTTTAATTTTTACATTCCATCACTACATGGGCATTTTGGAGAAAGATAAACACATAAGAAGTGATCCTTGGAGCAGCCTGTTACCTCCCACCCTTATGGTCAGTCTCCAACAAAAGAAGCCATAAACCTATCCTGTTGTGTCTGGGGACCACTACCAATTCAGCTTGGGCTGGAGACAGTAGCAACATTTAAAATGGGCTCAGTACCTGGTCATGAGCTACATGGACCACAATGATTTTTTAAGGACATATCCCCACCATCTGGATCCCATATGCACTGAGCACTTGTGCATTTTTTTCTTCATGTAATTTATATCTAGGGAATTAACAATGCCCTGGCAAACACTCTGTCCCAGAGCATGGACTTACAGGAGCATGGTATCTGGAGGGGGGTAAGACAAACATGGTCATTTTTATATCACAGTTAAAGGCCAGGAAAAGCAGGAATTGCTTATTTCAACAGGAGAGTGAAAGTCCCACCAAAGTCCCACCAAGAAATGGCAAGAGGAAGCCACTGGTTCATCATGACATCCCCTTCCCCCTTCCCTGGTGATTTATCTGACCCGATGCAGTGAAGTAAATAGAACCAGAAGAACAAGATACACAATAACCACACTAATGTAAATGAAAGGATCCCCCAAAGGAAGTAGGACAGTGAAGGAGTGAAAACTCAAAGAACATCCTGGAGGACAGATGATGGAACATGGCTCCCTGCTCAAGGAAAAGAGGTGAGGGACTGCTGGGACAAAGTATAGCATGCAACATCAGATGTCATCAGGGCTTGGGGTGGGGGGAGGAGAAGGGAAGAATCCTTTCCTGCTCTCCCTTACCACTAGTACCTTCCATTTATCTCATCCCATTGGCATATTGTATGGACATGGTAGTTGCACATTATGCTCCCCCATTAGATTGTGAACTCGCTAAGGACAAGGACTATCTTTTGTCTTTCTTGTATGTCCAGTGCTTAGCATAACATTTGGTAAACAGTAGATGCTTAATAAATGCTTGTCCGGTTCTAAGGTAATTGTGCCTGTGTCCTCAGTGGCCCTCTGCTTTCTGAATTCTCAAATAATTCCAAATAAAGGAGTGGAGCAGCTTTTCAAAGCTGCATTCCTTGGAACCCCCTGGCTTATCAGAAAGGGCCAACTATAAGATAAGCCGCTTGCATGAATTGTTTCACTGAGATTGAGCATGGGGGTCAGGCCAGATGTCTGGCATAGGTAAAGCCCATTTTAGGGGGAACAGGCTCTCTGCTCCCTCCTTTCTTTATTTTCTACTCCAGCTATTGAGTGGTGCTAGTGTTTGGAGCCTAGTAGCTGCAAAGATAGCTCAGATTTCCATTTTAAGGTTTACAAGGTATTTTCCAATGTTAACTCACTGGATCCTCACAACACCCTTAAAGTACAGGTGTCACTATTATCTCATTTCATAGATGAGGAAACTGAAGCAGAAATTAAGTGACTTGTCCAGGTCTCACAGTTATGAAATGTCTGAGGCAGAATTTGAACTCAGGTCTTTCTGACTCAAAGATCCACATCGTGTTGCCTTTCCTGGTGACATGAGAACAGATGGGACCCTGCATATCACCACAGGCCTTGGTCTGCCCCTGGAGCACACCCATACTGCAACAGTACCATACAGAGGGAATGCACCCTATCTGGAAGCGCCAGGACGGTTCTTGGGGCTGCAGCATAAATGCTTCCTATCCTGAAGCTTCTGTTATGCTCAACACCTCCTAAAGATGCCCATTTCCATACCATTAGGGGACATCTGTAATTGTTAGGACACTTTTCCTGAAGCCAAGCCTGCATAGGAGATAGGAAAGGAAGGAGAGCATCCAATTAAAGAGAGCCCTGAATGCCAGGTAGAGAAGGTCAAACTTTACTTGGTGGGCATTAAGAAGCTAAATTTTGTTAGGGTTTTTGTTTGGTTGTTTTTTTCTTTTTCTAATAGAGGAGTTAACAGACTTTTTTTCTTGTAGCAGTATGAAGAATGTATTGGAAGGGAGAGACAGGGGAAGAAGAAAGACAGACCTAAGCTCCATGGTCCAGGCAGGTGGTAATGAGGGCCTGAGATGATTAGAGAGAAAAGAGGACAGATTTGAGAAATGCTTAGATATGGAATTGACAGGCCTTGGTAACTGATTAGATCTGAGTCAAAGAAAAAGAAGATCACAGACATGGGCGACTGGTTGAACTGTGATACCACTGACAGAAATAGCAAAGTGAGAAGGAGGAACAGATTTAGAGGGAAAGATAATGAGCTCAGCATGGGACATATTGCATTTGAGGTGGCAATGGGGCTTCCTTCCGGAGAGAGAGGTCTTGTACGTCGGCAGATGGAGATGTAGGTTTGGAGCTCAGAAAAGAGATCTGGACCAGAGCTGCAAACTTGGGATCATTTGCATAAAGAGGATACTTGGAGCCGTGGACCATAAAGAAGACGGTGAAGGAAGATGGTGGTGAGAGAAGATAAAAGGGCTAAGGACTGTCCCTTGGGAAGGGTCCTTTAGGTGGTCAGGAAGAAGATGGGGAGGGAGTGGGGAACCAGGAGAAGGAGGGATTTCTGAAGTCGAGAAGAGAGAGCAGTCTGGAGAAGCAGGGAGTCAACAGTATCAAGCAGTCAACAAACATTTTAAACATTTATCATATGCCAGACACTGGACTAAGTGCTGGGAATGCAAAGAGACAAAAGACAGTCCCTATTCTCAAGAACAGAGCCTAACAGGGGCAAAATATGCAAACAACTATGAAAAGCTAAGTACAAGAAAAATCGGAGAGAATCAACAGATTAGTAATAATCAAAAACTTCAGAAAGGTCAAGAATGATGAGGTCTGCAGTGAGATCCAGGAGATCATTGGATTGGTTGACCAGAGTGTCAATGGTGAGCTTGGAGAACAGTCATAGTGGAGAGCTATGGGATGATAAGAGCTGTGGAGAGTGAGGAGACAAAAAGCAAAGTGATGCATAGTGACAACTTTTTTAAAGCTACTTTGCAGTGAAAGGCAAGATAAATGGAATAGTAACTGGATGAGCCAGAGGGGTCAAGGGATCTTTTCTTTGTGAAGAATTGGGGAGATCCGAGGCAATGTGTAGGAAAATAGAGAAGCCAGTGATGACAGAGATATTGATGATACATGAGGAAGAGGACAAGGCCCTGGAAGGAGAAAGGAGGACTGGAACAAGAATGTAGATAGAAGGACTCTCTACAGAGATTATTCCAGGTTATAGAAAGAGCAAGAACGTGCCTGATAATTGTAGCATCATAGAGCCAGAAGGCAAACCATATTCCAAATTTTCCAAATTAGGGAACTGAGGGTCACATATTAAAAGATTGTAAATACTAAGATTCAAATCCAGGTCCTCAGGGTACTCTAAGACCTACTCCTACAAGGAATGAGCAATGGTGGAGGGGTGCTGAAAGCAATAATGGTGAACAGTTCCAGATTTGGGGGAGAAGGAAGATGATAAATAATATGATATATCTCTGTGTGTTTGCTCATGAGGATAATCACTGATTGACTGATAACTGATTTCATCTGAGAAGTAAGAGATGAGGTGAACATCACCAGTTTGGGACGGGAGGTGAACTGTGATTTCTAAGACAGAGATAGAAGAATTCAGTGAATGAATAGATAAGAAGCCAAGATTAGGTATAATTGGTAGCAAAGAGGAGGAAAAAAAAGTTTAGATCATGTGCTAGGTTGAGTTAAGGAATTGTCTGGGCAGCAGATGATTGTGAAGGGAGGGTCAGCCAGGGCTGAAATTTGTCATAAGGGAAGTCAGTTCAATTTAGGATAAAACATAATAAGCTTAAGATATGTTGAGTTGGCTATTCCAATGGCTGAATCAGCCCTGGAGTGGTAGTGGAAAAATTGTAGGGTAAAGTTACTTAGGGATGAGGTTCCCAGATCAAGAAGGACTGAGAGTAAAAGTATTCGGGGGTAGTAGGGTCACTTTCAGAGAGCTAGAAGGGACCTTGGAGGCCATGTAGGCCAACAGGTTCATTTAATAGATGAGAAAATGGAGACCCAGAGACTCAGCTAATGAAGCACTAAGGGACATACCATGGATTAAATCTAGGTATGGAAGCAAGTAAAACTAAAGTGTGGGAGACAGACTGAGAAAATAGGGAGCAGTCATAAGACTGGAATCCATGATAAGAATCAAGAATAGGATGCTGCAAGTGAACAAGAGGGAGAGAAGGATCAGAGGCTGTGTTTGGAGAGTGGACTTTCAGGGCTCCATATTGAGATGAAGAGAGAACTAGCCAACTTCCACTTGTCATCCAAAAACCAAAGTCACACCAGACCAGATGGCCTCTGAGTTCCTTTCCAATTCTTAAGTTCTGTGATTTTGATTCTTCTGATGTAAGTTTTGAGGAAGGAATTTTAGACTTGAAAACCAGGTACAAACAATCCACCAATGGATAAAGAAAACAAGTTGGAAGACATTGGTCCCCCAATTTACTAATTTTACTAATTTCTCTTGCCAGTGCAAGGCCATAGAACAGAATTCACTGAATGAGTTCTATTTCAGCCCATTAGAGCTTGAGGTGTCTAGGGCACATCCCATTTGAAATGCCAAATACTAGTTGAGGACGCAAGACTGAAGCAGGGGAGAGACTGAGGCTGGAGATGGGGATCTATGAGAGATCTACCTAGAGAAGAGAGGGAGATCCATGGCACCTGATGAGGTCAACAGCAGAGAGGGAATAATAAGAATGGTGGGTACAGGACGAAGCCTTAGGATGCATCACTTACAGTTAGGAGTCATACTCTAAGTGGCGAACCAGAAAAGGAGACTGAATGGGAAAAGTCAGATAAGCAGGAAGATAATCAGGAGAGACCAGCATTGGGAAAACTCAAAGAAGAGAGCGGTAGGAAATAGATTTCAAAGTAGCAGAGAGATCAAGAAGTATGAAGATGAAGAAAAACTATATGATCTGCCAAATAAAAGGTTTTTAATAGCCTTAGAAAGAGCATTTTTCATTTTACTCGCCCTGACATTTGGCACAGGCCCACTGGCCACAAGGGCTGAGTGGTGTGCTCTCTAGAACTCTCAGTCAAGTGTCAGAAGCAAGATTCTTTGAAGTTGGGTTTTCCTTCCTCTAAGCCCCCTCTTCACTGTTCCATAGTGCCTCTGACACTAAAATGGGACTCCTGTTATCTCAGAATCTGATGTGCTAGATGAGGAAGCAGGAAAAAAACATCAAGAATAATGAACCTGACTAGAACATCCGAGAAGAAATGCACACAAGAGGCAACACAATTCGAGGATCGAGGGTTCAAGATATTTCAAAGAGGGGATGGTATCCAAAAAATGGGTGGGGGAAACCCAGATGGCATTATTATGTAACAAGTCTCCAGAGAAGACATCGGCAAGCACCAAGCAAGTGCCTCCTGTCCTATTTCCACAAAACATTTACAACGATGATCTATGCCTCTCTAGAGGGCATCCTCCATAATAATTTCAGAAGCTTTCACAGATGGCTTTCTAGAGCAGATTTTATCATCAAAATCAGACAATTGGCTGAAAAGGCAGACAATAGAACATGCTCCTTTGTTGTTATCGTTGATTACCACGGAATGAATCAGGTAGAACAGAATTCAATCTCAGAGGTGGATATTTTTTCTTACTAGCTTTTATTAAGCACCAATTTATTATATGCCAGGCACTGTGGTAAGGACAGTATATACAAAGAAAAGAAAAAACATCCCACAGTCTATTGGTTAAGACAACATGCAGACAACTGTCACCAACCAAGATCTATACCACAATCCATTGGGAGTGGTCTCAGAGGGAAGACACAAAGGTTAGGAAAGACAGGGAAAGCTTGACGCACCAGGGAGGACTGGAGCAGATGCTTGAGTCTAGAAAGAAGAGACAAAGAGCGAGAGGATTCCAGAACTAGGGGAGACCCACTGGAGAAAGTGTGACGGGGAGATGAAGTATGGTTTGTGAGAAGGCTAGTGTCACTGGGTACTGTATACAGTTGGTTTAGTCTTAGCATAGAATCAAAGCAAGACAACTTGGATACAAGAAAACAAAGCACAAAAATAAACCATCTCCTGAGAAAGTGAGAGTCTGCCTCTCTTAGACCCTGAAAATTTTCCCAGAAACAGGACTGATCCAAACACATGGGGTCTAAGAAATTTCTTATGCTTAAGTCTACCCCTAAACTAGGCAAAAGAATGTCAACAACACATCTTGACAAGAAGCCCAATTCACAATCCATTAGGGCTATTTATCAGATGAGGACACACGAAGTCTGCAGGAGAGATCTTTGTCTCACAGCCTGAGATGTAAGGATCTGGGTCTACTGGGAGCTTGAACTTTACAAGGGTGATGTTTTCCCTCATCTCAAGAGTCCAGTCTCATCTAATCAATCAAGGAAGACAGCAGACTCAGTAGACAAGTTCAATAAGGAGACATGTCACCACTCTCACGTTAGCCTGTCATCCCTTTGTCTCAAACCTTGACCATATTGGCCACTCTTAACTATAACTCTGAGAACTTTCCAACCAAATGTCCATTTGTCCAAGTAGCAGGAATGAAGATGGGGAGACTGGGTGTTATGTGAATCTCATGGATGACATCCCATATAAGTTCTAAACCTCATACATACAGTGCTTTAACCACTGCCAAGTAAACACTCACACACATACACACGCATCATCATTGTCATCATCATCATCATCATCATCATCATCATCATCATCATCATCATCTTTCTTGATCCTCCCAACAATCCTGCAGGACAAGTGCTATTATTATCCTCATTTTGTGGATGAAGAAACCGAGGTTCAGTGAGCTATGAGATATTCTAGGGTCACAGAGCTCTGACGTATTCAAGGGACAATTCTAAACCCGGTCTTCCTGAGTCACAAGTTGGCTCTCCATCCTTTGCGATGCTTTGCCTCTCTCTTTGCCAGGTGCCATAATGTTTCTGCTTCCTCCTTAACTGTGGTTAGGCACTGAAGTGAGACATTAAGATTGCTCCAGTTCTCTCCAACTAGACATGCAAAGAGTATGTTGATCCTTGTACCCTATAGCAAAGGGGCTGCACATCCTCCTTTAGCGGAGAGTGTCAGTCCCAGGATGATTACTATCCCAAGAGCTGACAAACTTAGTCCCTTCTACCAGTAAATAGTAAGAGCACTTAAGCTGATTTCTCTTGAGTTACTTCTTGTCTACCACTATCTAATATTCCAATCGTGCTTTATTTCTATTTTAAATTCTCTGCAGAACAGGCAGTGTTTGGAGTAGGACTCTAAGGAGATGGGGGTAGGCGGTGAGCACATTCCAGATAAGGACCCATACATGCCTTTGGAAGTGGCAACAGGAGCTCAAGGCTGAGGGACATTATGGTGGTAGATTTCTAGTCCTGGCTGTCAGAGTAGGACCTCCTCCTTCCCCTCAGAGGTGAGAGTCCCCAAACACCATGGCATGTCACAGAAAAGCAGCTCTGAACAAGGGGATAGTCTTCTATTTCATTGTATTTCATTGCTGTGCATGGGTGCGGCTCTTCCTGTTCAGTTCCAACTGATCTTCTCTGGAAGTTCTTGTGGCTTTTTAGTACATGCCAGCTTGGCATATGACAAGAGAGGCCTTGATGGTCACTGCTGCCCTGGGAAGGGCAATGGAGCTGGAGGACATGCCTTCTGAGGCCACAAAGTCCAAGAAGGGATTAGGAACAGAAATCTCTGCTGGTCAGCAAGATCTGCCCCACCCATGAGGAGGAAGGAGCCACCAGGGTAGGCATCAGCCCAAAGTTCATTTGCTGATCCTCTTACTGGAATTAAGAAACTCTTCACATTGCCACAGAAAACTGGAAAGTCTGGGTGCCCCAAATTAAAATCAGGTTGAAGCCGGCAAGTGGAGAGGCAATATCTCCCAGTGGTCCAGCTTAGTTTCACTGGAAAATTCCCATCCTCTGTCCTGGGCTCTTGCCCCTCTTCCAAGACACCAGCCAGCAAATTCTAACTCCTTCACCAAATGCTTTTCCCTTATTTAAGTTGTGGGGGGGGGGGGGTCTCATTTCCAAGCAGCAGGTGCTGGATTCTAGTGAAACTTTTCCACCACAGAATAGCTAACAGCATCAGCAGCACCTTCCACCCACACAGTCCATCATCACCTTTGATCACCAGCCATTTGGACTGGGAGCTTTTCAGTTTCCTGGGCTGGATGAGCTCAGTCCAGAAGCTGTTTTTGTGTGTTTCCTTGCCTATTTCCTCACCCCACCAGTAGCTGCTCTTTCCCTCATTTTGCTCCATAAGCAGGAAGATCTTTCTGCACACTTGTACATGGGGCTGGGATTGGGGAGTGAGAAAGAGGATTTGGTTTTTCCATTTTTAAATAAGGAAAGTTCCAATACGAGGATGTCTGCTAGAAAAACAAGCAAGTAAAATCCAGCATCCTGCTGGAAACCAAACTGGGGGTCCAGACAACTCTTTGACCCTACACCATATTCACTGCATCAGTTAATCCCTTGGTCACTCACAGCAGTGCACAATTTTTCTACTTTTCTGCTAGGTTGCCATATTTTATCCCGATGGTGGCAGATAAAGGTCCTTGCCAAATACTTCCTAAATTTCTAAAGGAAACACAATCTCTCTCTCCACATATAAGGGCTGTGTACAAGATTTTAAAAAAATACAACTAACAGGTCCCATAAAACTATGAGTTACTGTGAAGGAGTAAGAAGAGAGATCCTACGCGTGGAGCCCTGGTCAGGCATTGCACTGGATAGTACCCCGGAAAGGGCCCACATGGTCACCATTTGACGAGTGATGCCCAGACTTCTACCAATGTCCTGTTCTCTAAATGGAGAAGCCAGACTATTCCAGGGATGAACTTTCCCTGAACCTCACCTTGAGACTTTTGAAAGCAGACGTAGTATGACTCCAAGGAAGCAAAGCTATGATTAGAAGGGAAAGTGTCACCCCAAATAATATTTAAAGGTGGGGTTCTTCATCATGAGCTTCCCCCCACCATTTCCTGAAAGCCATCCCTCCAGGCAGTCCCAGCTCTTGCTTTGGTCAAGAGGCCCCAAGGTCTAATCTTCTCCCTGGCGCATGTAAAAATGTTTAACGCTCACTCACATACCTCTGGTAGATTGGCCAGGTTCTTTGAATGATTTCTCTACCAGCTGTTCCCAGCCTGATTCAATGAGCAGAATTTCCTGCTAAATCACTGGCTATTCCCTACTGCCACTGCCTCCACTTCTGAATCTTACAGGTGTAGGGCATGTTTGCAACACGTGTGCATCCTCTCACAGGGAGAGGGAACAGAAAATCATAAAATCTAATACTTGGTGTAATTTTCCTGGACCCTGAAGCTTCCCCGACTGCAAGGTGCCAGGAGTGACTTCACCGCATGGTTGTGTACCTGCTGTCGGGGAGGGCGGTGTTCAAATGACTTTCAAAGCCAGCTGCTATTATTATTATCACTCATTTCTATTATTATGAAAGGTAATCCTTGACGGTCTTCTTCCCCCAAATTCCATTTAATATATATTTTTTAAAAAAAGACAACAACTGACTGAGCTGGGCTTGGGAAAAGATACCAGCTGTCATCTTTACCTGTTGTGTTTGTGTCTCCAACTTCATTCACGCTCTCTCTAGACACTCAAGAAGATGGAATTTCAAGGGAAAAAAACAAAACACAAAAGGACACAGCCAGACCTTTGGAGCTTCCTGGGGCTTGTTTGCTTTCTTCTTTCTAGCCGACATATATATAGGTTTACAAAGCTGTGTGTGTGTGTGTGTGTGTGTGTGTGTGTGTGTGTGTACACATATATAATTTTATTTGGTCCTCTCAACATTATCTTATGGCAATAATCATCATTGACCCATGAGTGCAAGCCCTGCCCCCCCAACATACACACACACACACACACACACACACACACACACAATTTGTGAGTGATGAACTGGCTACTCAGAGACCTGTAGATTCACACAGCACCTTATCTAACAGTATAATTTTTTCATTTATTTTCCATATATGTTATTTAGCTGGATTTCTGTTGTTCCCACCACAGCCTGCCCCTGCAGCTCACTGGAAGCTCCTTGAGGGCAGCATTTCCCTTTTGACTTGGAATCCTTAGTGTCTTGTCAAGAGACTTCCACCAAGGAAAAGTTTCATAAATCCCCTTGGACAATTGAAAGCCCTTGGAATTTGGGATTTCTCTTAATTACTACCCAGACAACCTGCAGGCAGAGTTTAATTGCATCTGTTCCCTAACAAAACTTGCAAGAACTGAAAGCAGAGCTCAAGACCAACATTTGCCATGCATCTTTGAAGAGATAAGACAGTCTGGGGCCCTTGCCCACAGTAGAAATTTCTTCATTGCCTTTCCTATATCTTCACCTCCTGTTCCCCTATCTCCTCCTTCATCCTTATTTGGAGAAGAGAGCTAAGAAAACAGTTGTCCTGCCCCATCTCCTCTCCCTGTTCCTCCCCCACCCCCTCAGCCTCCTTTTTCTCCATCTTTGCTTTGAAATAGCAACTCGGCTGGGTTTGTCAGCTGATGCTCCAGGGCTTGGAGACTATCAATCCACTTCACAGCTGGAGGCAGAGCCCTTTCCTTAGGGAACACTTTTGTATAAAGGAATGTGCTTTGTCTTCATCAGGACAGACTGAATTAAATGAAAGGAGTAAAAGCTGCTTGTCACTGGCTGGGATGAGGGGAGGAGAAAGTTGTGTTACTTTTTGATGCTTAAATACCAGCCCTCTAACTTTTTACAATTTACATTTCCCATCTCTCATTTCTCCTGTCCAAAGACTATTGGTCTGCAGATAGAGGACCTGGGTCCAAATCTCGTCTCTAGTACTTGCTACCTGTATGGTTCGGAGCAAGTCTATAAACCTCCCTTAGTCTAATCTAGAAAGTGATGGGGCTGAACTGGATAGCTCTGGGCTTCTGTCTACCTCCCCATCTCTGATGCCACAGCCCTATAATCCATCCTACGTATAGCAAATGAAGTATCAGATAGGAAACCTTTCTGAGCACCCCACCTCTGACAGAGGAGTCCAGGGATCAATCAATCAATTAATTAACATTTATTGAGTATTTACTAGGTGCTAGGCACTGTGCTAAGAGCTAAGGATACAAAGAGGGCAAAAGAGAGTGGCCACTTAACCCTTATTTCTGAAATTTGATAGGAAAGGAAATCTTAACTAATCATGGCAGTCCTTTAAGCCCTTAACAAATTATCACTCTCCCCTCTTTTCACTTGCAAATACAAATAGCATAAAATGAAAAAAGAAAAAAGCTTTTTGGTGAAAATGGCACATTAAGCTTCAGACATTCAGATAATCTTCTCCTCTCCATATAAAGTAAAAATGGGAGAGAAAATCCCAGAAAGCTATCACAAGAAAGGGACCTTGCAAATCACCTACCCCAGTTGTTTTAATAGGCACATGAGAAAACTGAGGCACAGGATGACTTAGTGACTTCTCAAGGTGACACTGTGAGTATCAGAGCTGGGACCCTCAATCCAATTCTCTAGACTAGAGCAGGCTGTCTTCACCTCAATTGCCTTTTAGATATTTCAAACTGGATGTCCCAAAGACATGTCACAAGCTTCACTGTTTTTATCCAAAATAGTTTTCCCTCCCTAACCTAATAGACTTAAGTGTGCATTCAATTAGCTAATTGAACTGTTCTTGTGTGTCAAGTGTGCGTGTGTATGTGCATGTGTGTGTGTGCGTGTGTGTGTGTCTGTATGTGATAGATTTTGAGTTAGATGATGTGAGCTCCAGCTCTGGGCTTCTCACTGTTTAGCTGTATGACCTTGTGCAAGTCTCAAAACTTTTCTGAGCACTGGTTCCTCATCTGTGAGATGAGAGTGGTTGAATTCGATAGCCTCTAAATTTGCTTCCAATTCCACATCTGTGATTTCATAAACCTCTGACAACACCCAAATGATAGAACCTCCATCAACTTTGTTGCGAGTCTTAAATGAAATAACACATGTCAAGTGCTTTGCAACCTTAACGTACTACAGAAATGCCAGCTTTAAGCTCCTCCCCACCCAAGGGTTCCTGATTTAACTCCTGCCCTGCCTTAAGGGACTAGAAGGCTATAATCCCATAACTTGATTGACTTATAGCTTTCTGCTCCAACTTGTCTGCTCGGGTCAATAAACCAAGAGGGCCCC
Organism: Notamacropus eugenii; assembly: GCF_028372415.1. NCBI lineage: Eukaryota > Metazoa > Chordata > Mammalia > Diprotodontia > Macropodidae > Notamacropus > Notamacropus eugenii. Next base: position 481,798,904 of record NC_092874.1, on the reverse strand, counting down.
GGGTCTGACCAAAAGCACTGAGAGAAAGAGTGAATGAGTGGTCTCTGAAAGATACTGGAGCATGAGGGAGGCATTGTGTGATGGGAGACCAGGACGTATGATTCTGATTTTTTAAGCAAGTGAAGAAAGTTTAGGAAAGTGAAATTTTCCCAATAAAATGTCATGTTCATTAGATTTGCTGAAGACATATAGCTAGAAAGGACTGCTAAAATAAGCGATGCCTGAATCAGAATGCAAGCATACTTCCACAGGTTTGGCACTGAACTGGATGAACTGAATGAGACTGTGTTGAAGAGAATACAGACTCTTATACCTGAGCATTTTCATGATCAGAGAAGGCATCTCTGGAAGCAAAAACACACAGGCTTCCAGTGGCCCACCAATGGGCCATGAAGATCGGGAAGGAGAAGAATGGATTGCCCACCATACACATCTACCTCTATAAATAAGCAAGACATTCAGAAAGATATATGAGAAATACCTCTATGTTAATTGCTACAAACACATTTCATCCAACATAAAAGTGTTTGAGACACATTTTAAAGTCCTCATGAGAATAATAACAGCTAGCAATTGCATGCTGCGTTAAGGTTCCCAGGAGAAATTTACACACTACTTCATCTGATCCTCATGACAACACTAGGAGGAAGGCACTATGATTATTGCCACTTTAAAGAGGGGAAATTGATATAGACAGAAGTTGGGTGACCTGCCTAGGGCCACATGGTTGACCTATCCACTTGGCATATAAGTGATAATATTCTTCCTTGGATTATACACTATTTATTGCCTAACAGTATTTTTCTCCACAAAAAGCCAGAAACAAAGAGATAACATACATTAATAAAATAGAAAATTTGTTGGCCCCTTCATAACCCAAGGAGGAAAACTGTGTCCATGTGTCTTAAAGCTAGTTTATAGATGAATCAAGAAACATCTTCCTAATACAGAGATACTAAAAGTTGCTGGAAATAGACTTCTCTGGTCAAGGGAGAAGGCAAAATATTTTGTTCTAAATTCCAAGTTGGGGAAAGGGATGTAAAGCCAATATATCAAAGGGAATTGAGCATTTGTGCTGAACTCTCCCAACACAACCCTCTAAACAACTTTTTTTAAAAAAATTCTTCATATCAAATTCACATAAAAGAGATGCACAAGGAGATTTTGCACAATGGCAAGGAAAGCAGAAGGAGTAAACAATGCTTGAACCTCACTCAGGTTCTCACCAGTTCTCAGAGATGAAGTGGTTCAGAGAGGGAATACTATTCATGGTTGAATATAAAAATTGATCTAACATAACAAGTAGGAGAAAGAGAGATTAGTAAGAGGGAGAATAAATTAAGGGAGAAGATCAAATGTAAACAGGTTTTTGATGGGACAGGGTAAAACAAAGAAGAGGATAAATAGAAAAGAATATGATGGAGGGAAATACATAGTATTCATAATTGTAAACATAAATGGAATGAATTCATCCATTAAAATGGAAGTGAATAGCATAATGGATTAAAATCCAAAATCCTTCAATATGTTATGTTTACAAGAGATACATTTGAAACAGAAAGATGCACACAATGTTAAAATAAGAGGTTGGGACAGAATCGATTTTGTTTCAGATGAAGTAAAAAAGACAAAAGAGCAATCATGATTTCAGACAAAGCAAAAGCAAACACAGACCTAATTAAAAGAAATATTCAAGATTTTGCTAAAAAATTATCATAGACAATGAAATAATATCAATATTGAACATATCTACCAAGTGGCATAGTATCAAATTTGTTGAAGAAAAAGTTAAATGAGTTACAGGAGGAACTAGGCAGTAAAATTATACTATTGGGGGACCTCAATTTATCCCTTCAGACTTAGAGAAATCTAACCATAAAATAAAAAAGAAAGAAGTTAAAGAACTTAATAGAATTCTAGAAAAGTTATATATGAGAGATTTCTGAAGAATATAGAATGGGGATAGAAAAGAGTATATCTTCTTCTCAAAGCACCTTCACAAAAAATGATCATATAGTATGTCATAAAAACTTCACAAACCCTTTTAGGATCATATGATAAAATTACAGTCAATAAAGGGCCTTGGAATCATAGATTAAAATTAATTGGAAACTAAATAATCTAATCTTAAAGAATGAGTGGGTCAAAAAACAAATCATGGGAGCAACTAATAAATCCATTAAAGATAAGAACAAGACAATATGTCAAAGTTTGTGTAATGCAGTCAAAATAGTACCTAAGAGAAAATTTTATCTCTGTTTACATCAGTAAAAGAGAGGAAGAGTGAATCAATGAATTGGACATCTACATTAAAAGAAAAACTAGATAAAGAACAAATTTAAAATCCCCAACTGAACACCAAATTAGAAATTCTGAAAATCAAAAGTGAGAGTAATAAAACTGAAAGTAGAAAAAATTAAACTAATAAATAAATACAGGAGATGGTTTTATTAAAAAAAACTATTGACTAACTTGATTTTAAAAAAATACCAATATCAAAATATCCAATCAATAAAGATGAAATTAAGGTAAATACTAGGAGGTGTTTTGCCCAAATATATGCCAATAAAAATGACATTCTACATGAAATAGATGAATGTTTACAAAAATATAAACTGCCAAGATTAACTAAAGAGGAAACAGAATACTTAAATAGCTTTCTCTTTAAAAAATGAAATTAAGCCATAAATGAGTTCCATAAGGGCAAAAAAAAAAAGACCAGATGGATTTGGTAAATTCTACTAAATATTTTTTAAAAACAAGTAATTTCAATATTATATAAAATGTTTAAAAAAGGAGTCCTACCAAATTCCTCCCATGGCACAAATATGGTTTTGATACCTAAATCAGGGATAGCAAAAACAGAGAAATAAAATTATAGATCAGTTTTCCTAATCAATATTGAAGCAAAACATTCAACAAAATACTAGCAAGCACATTACAGCAATAGTTAAGACATAATAAACAATGACTAGGATGGATTTATACCAGGAATGTACAGTTGGTTTCATGTTACAGAAACTATAAGCACAATTGGCCATATTAATAACAAAAACAACAAAATTATATGTTTATTGTAATAGAAATAGAAAAAGCTTTTGACAAAATACAGCACTCACTCCTATTAAAAAGACCCAGAAAACACAGAAATAAATGGAGCTTATAAGTAGTATCTACCAAAACCCAAGAGCAAGCATTATTTGTAATGAGGATAAACTAGAAGCTTTCCCAATAGGATCAGGAGTAAAACAAAGCTGTCCATCATCACTGTCATTATCCAATATTATACTAGAAATGGTAGCTACAGCAATCAGACAAGAAAAAGCAACAGAAAGAATAAGACTAGGAAATAAGGAAACAGAACTATCAGTCTTCTGGTATAGGGAAACCTAGAGAATCAACTAAAAAGAGGTGAAAAAATTAAGAGCTGTAGCAGAGTTGCAAGATATAAAATAAACCTAAATAAATCCTCATTATTTTTATATATTACCAACAAATTTCAGCAGCAAGAGATAGAAAGAGAAATTCCACTGAAAATAATGACAGATGGTAAGAAATACTTCAGAGTCCACCTGCCAAGTATACACAGGAACTATATGAACTACAAAACACTTTTCAAATAAAGACAGATCTACACAACTGGAGAAATGTTTATTGCTCACAAGTAACCTGAGTGAATATAATAAAAATGATAATTCATTTACTCATCCAACGCCATACCAATCAAATTATCAAAGAATTATTTTATGGACTAAGAAAAAATAATAAATTCATCTGTAGGAACAAAAGGTCAAGAATATCAAGAAAATTAATTTAAAAAAAAAAAAAGAGGGAAGGTGTCCTAACAGTACCAGATTTTAAACTATACTACAAATCAGGAATTGAAACAATCTGTTACTGGTTAAGAAACAAAGTGATTGATCAATGGAGTTAGGTAGACAATAGATAGAAGTAAATGATCTTAGTAACCTAGCATTTGATAAACCCAAAGATCCAAGTTTTTGGAGAAAGAACTCACTATTTTACAAAAGCTGCTGGGAAAATTGGAGAGCAATTTGGCAGAAACTAGGCATAGATCAACATCTCACAGAGTATATACCAAGATAAGGTAAAAAGGGGTACATGATTTAGATATAAAAGGTGATATCAGAAACAAATTAAGGAAGCATGAAAAGAAATTTACCTATCAGGTTCATGGATAAAGGAAGACTATGAACAAGCATGAGATAGAAAGGATGGCAGGAAGTAAAATGAATAATTTTGGTTATATTAAATTGAAAAGGTTTTGCACATAACTAATGCAGCCAAAATTAGAAAAGCAGAAAACTGGGCAGAGGGGAGAACTTACTGCAAATTTCTCTGATAAAGGTCTCATTTCTCAAATATATAGGGAACTGAGTTAAATTTATAAAAATGGAAAACATAAATGGTCAAAAGATATGAACAAGCAATTTTCAGATGAAGAAATCAAAGCCATCAATAGTCAAAGGGGAAAAAAGCTCTAAATCACTAATAATTAGAGAAATGTAAATTAAAATAACTCTATAAATTAAGATACCTATCAGATTGGCTAAGGTGACAGAAAAGAAAAATGACAAACACTGGAGAGAATGTAGAAAAATAGGAACACTAATGCAATCCTGGTAGAGTTGTAAACTAGAGAACAATTTAAAACTATGCCCAAAAGGTTTTAAAACTGTTCATACCTTTGACCCAGCAATACCATTATTAGATATATATCCCAAAGAAATCAAAGAAAAAGAAAAAGGACCCTTATGCCCAAAAATACTGACAGCAACTTTTTTTGTAGTGGCAAAGACCTGGAAATTGAGGGAATGCCCATCCATTGGGGAATGGCTGAACAAGTTGTGGTATATGATTGTGACAGAATACTACTGTGCTATAAGAAATGATGAGCAGGATAATTTTAGAATAACCTGAGAAAATTTAGATAAACTGATGCAAAGAGAACTAGAAGATCATTGTACACAGTAACAACAATATTATATGAATAATCAAACATCAAAGACTTAGCTATTTTGATCAAAACAACAATCCAAGGCAATTTCAAAGAACTCATAATGAAAAATGCTACCCACCTCCGAAAGAATTGATGAAATGAGTACACATTGAAGGAGATTTTTTTTTCACTTTCTCCATTTTCCTGCTTTTTTTCACAACATGATTAATGTATAAATATGTTTTGCAGGATGTTATATTTATCTATCTGTATCTTTCTATCTATCTATCTACATATATAATGAGGGTTGTATTTCCTGCCTTCTCCATGGGTGGGAGGAGTGGAGAGAATGTGTAATTGAAAATAAAAAATTTAAAAATAAATAAATATCAAGGACTTCCAAGCCTTGGGACCATCGTGTGCCATTGAAGAAATCAATTTCACTTTCAAGAAGTCTTAGGTTGGATTAAATGCACCAAGATCCCTCAAAATTATTGCACAGCCCCTTCACTGATTTTCTTCATTTCCAGCTTCTACCCTCACCAATCCATTCTATGCACAACTGCCAAATGAGCATTCCTAAAGTGACCTAATCAGGTCATTCTTCTGTTGAAGAAGCTTCTGAAGCTCCATTACCTTTAAGAGACCATGAAAATGCCTCAATTTGCCAATTCAAACCTTTAAAAGTCTAATTTCAGACTGCCTTTCCAAGCTGATTGCTCATAACCTCCTCACATACTCTAAGCTTCTGTTACATGACCCTCCTCCCAATATGACATTCCATGTTTCCCCATGCCTTTGCTCAGACTGTCTCCCACAGCTGGGATGTGTCTGCTCCTTGTAACCCCTAGTTTCCCTGATGGCTCAGCTAAAATGATCCTTTCTTTAATAATTTTTCCAATTAGTAGTAGTATTTCCCCTACAACACTTGTATATACAATCTGCATTTATGTATCTGTGAACACAGTCTCACTAGTAGAATCTATATGCTCCTGGAAAGTAGGAATTGTATGACTTCGATCTTTTTCTCTCCAGTGCCTAGTACAATGCCTAGCATGTAGTTGATACTTAGTAAGTTCTTATTGATTGATTAATTGGCTTAGAATGAGATTCTATGGTTCTGACATTTGGGGGAGGGGAAGTCATATTTAATCATAATTAAATTCCATAGGGACAAAACGCAAGGCACACTTAAAGGTATACACATGCTATCAAGATCAGAACTCTTGGATTGCAACAATAGAAAGAAACTAGAGTGTCAGAGAGGACCACAAGCTGAGAGTGCATTGAGTTTCTAAGGGCTATCTTAAAAAGTGTTGGCTTACATTAAGACCTGACCTGCAGAGCCCAAGATATATAATAGGGCTAGACATTAATCAGACGATGATGATGATGATGGTAGTAGCCAACATTTAAGGTTTACAAAGAACTTTACCAATATTATCTCATTTACTCTTCACAGCACTGGGAGGTAGGTATTATTATGATCCCCATTTTACAGATTGGGAACCTGAGGCAAAGAGAGGCTAAGTAACTTGTCCACAGTAAGTATCTGAGACAGGATTTGAACTCAAGTCTTTCTGACTCCTGTTCCAGTCTTACCCATCACACTACCTAGCAGCATTGCTAAATATTAGCAATTTTAATTGATACATTTTGAAAAATACTGCCATAGTATCACCATAAATATTGATAATTCTTTTGGATAACACAACTTGAACAATCACAAAGCACTTTATATGTGTAATCTCGTTTGATTCTAGACGGCACCACAGTGGAGAGAGTTCCAGAACCAAAGTCAGGAAGACCTGAATTCAAATCCAGCCTCAATCACTTACTAGCTGTGTGACCTTGGGCAAATCGCTTCATGTCTGTGTGCCTCAGTTTTCCATTTGTCAAGCAAGGACAAGAAGAAGCACTTACCTCCCAAGGTATTTTATGAAAACTAAGTAAGGTAACATGTAAAAGTACTTTTCAAATTTTAAAGTACTACTTAAATTCAAGGTGTTATATTATTATTATTATCTTTTCAAGAACTGTCAGACACAGGAGCTATTATTATCCTCATTTGACAAATCAGGAAACTGAGGCTCAGAAGAGTATGTACCTGGCTAAGAATCAGACAACTAAGAAGGTCTGGATTAGGATTCGAACTCTGGTCTTCCTGACACCAAGTCCTGGTCTCTAGCCACCACCCCATTGTGAGGATCTCCAGTTGGGATAGTAGAGAGTTTGGAAAATCAACCATAAGGATTGAAAGAACATAAAATGAAAACAAAGGAAAAGCTAAGGGAAGTGAGCACTTCCTCTTCCAAGACTGAGGGTGTTGTGAGTCAGGTCCTCTGGGCCTTTGGAGATAGTGTTCTCCACTTGCAGGGTGAGGTAGAGAAGAGGAAGCTGGGGGCGGGGGGGAACGTGTTGGTTAACCATTGATCACCAAGAAGATTGCAAAAACCATAACAGATCCCCAGGGAGGTTTTGCCTGCCTCTCCCTGGAGTCAGGATGGCATCCAAAAAGCTTTCAGGGCCCCTTCCTCTCTGGGATTTTATAGTCATATCATGTCTACTTATTGCCAAAAGTTACCAAGAAGATTCCTTTAGTTGCCAGCATAATAGTGAATAGTGCTAGTTTTGAGGTCCCAAAGACCTGGTTTCCAGTTCTGTCTGATACATACTGATTATGGGACCTCTAGATAATTCATTTACTCTCTAATGTGCCTCAAGGAGATGCCTAGGACTGATCTACCCACTCATAGAGCATAAGTTCAGAGATATGGAGCTGGGTGGACTATAATTTGCATAAATGGAATGAGTTTCCAACCCAGGAGTTCACAAGACTGATGCAATCAGCACAATCTCTCAGGAGTGGGAGGGTTTGGAAGCATACCTCCAGGACCTCTCAGCCTCTGAAGTTAGACCCTCAGAAGGTGGGTTCCCAAGAGCCTTGCCTTTAGTTCACTTCTCACTTTTCTGCTTTGCTCATGAGCCTTCTCAGGCAAGGCTCACAAAGGGAGACAGAGCTAAAAGTCAAGTCACCTCCCTCATTGCCTTGACTACAACAGTCTGATAACACATATGGAACCATTTAATGTGTTCCAAAGCATAGTGGGAGCATTGTTACAAAGGACCCCAAAGGAAGCCATGCTCTTTTCATAGGGACAGAAAAGGCAAGACCACATTGACCTGCTGTAGGATAGATCTCAAGCTGTGAAGGCATGAAGACTTGGCTGGAGTGGAGTCCTTGAGGACCTGATTATGAAAGCTCTCCCTGGCAACCAGAGCTCTGAGAGGACCCAGGGCACAGGGAGCAGTCTGGCCATGCACCCACATGCAGCAGCACACACATACATAAACATACACACACACACACACATAAACACACACACACACACACACACACACCTCTCTTCTTTGGGATCCTACTCCCTGTGGTTGGTGCCATCTTGCTCTGGAGTGGGCAGTACAGTTTGGCTTCAACATCTATGCGGATAATGGCTTCCCATTCCCAATCCCAGCTTCCATGTCTGTTTTGATGAATTAGTTATTCAGAAGCAGTGAGTTCATCTCTTTTGGCCTCCAGAAACAGTTGAAGATCCATCTAAATAGTAAACAATGCTCTTTGGCCAGATGCCCCATGACAGCCAGCATGTTTTGTGAATCTAGCCAGATTCTGTCCTGGCCACACCCAGGCAACTCTCGACTACAGTCAATGAGAATTGCATGCAAGTGTTTAAGGGAGCAGCACTTGGCTGGGGTACCATTGGCCCCTGAGCCTGTGAAGGCAAGGCTTTGGCCCAGCACCTAACTAGATGGGTTGGAGTCATAGAAGGCTAAAAAGCAATGCCTTTGCCTTCACAGAATGTAACTGGCATCCTTCAAACAGGCCTGGGAAAGCTGACGCAGGAGCCAGTGAACCCTAAAAGTGTCAGAGTTGTCTGAAGTCACTCTGCTGTCTTCTGAAGTGTGCTTTCGTGTAGACAAGTAGGGGCTGACCACAAATAAAAGTGAAAACAGATTGGGAATCAGAATCAAGGGAAAACAATAGGAAACAAATGGGGGTCTGGATGCAGATGGGACCAGCTTGGGTTCACATGCCCTGTGCTGTTGTCTTAGCATGGCAAGCAGTATTAATGGAATTAAATCATTCCACATGGGTGCTGAAGAGGAGCCAGCCAGGGTGCCAGCATTTGCTTTTCACCCGGGAGATGTGAGAAACACGGAGGCCTTCCCAGAGAATGATCTGCTCTTTCTAACAGCCCTTTAATTTTTGCTGGCTACCCATGGCGAGCCCAGCGACACTTGGAACATATGATGGCATGTTCTCGGCCTGCAAGGATCTAAAAATATTTTTGGTGGGTGAGTTCACCCCAATCTCCATGGAGAACTTGAGGCCTTAGGGTAACCCACATGTAAAGGACAGCTAGTGGCATATAAAGCATATCCTGCCTCTGAAAATCCCAGAGATATGAATGGGACATTCCTGTGGAAAGGGAAATGGAAGGCAGTTCCCATTCCTGTTCTCCCTCCCCATCCCACATTGTGGATTCTGAAATTTGAGACAGAGCACTCAAACCCTTCTGCTACTTAAGCCCCCTGTGGAAATGGCATGTCTTCATTCATGATAGCAACATTTTATCCAAATCAGGAAGCATTTAGTAAAATGCCTACTATGTGCCAGGCACTGGGGAAACAAATATAAAAGAGAGTGCCTGTCCTCAAGAACATTTTATTGGGGGTTGGTATCATGTCCAAGGAGAAGTGGACAGAAAGTCCATACAGAATCCAAACAAAGCAACTTGAAGCAGGGGGGAGGGTATCATCAAAGGGCTCTTGTAGGAGGTTGTACCTGAACTGGAACACTGCAGGTGGGGGGAAGTTTTGTCCATTCCCGTCTAGGATCAGTGCATTTATCCAGTCACTTTATGGCCCTAGAGGTTGGTGTGTAGAGCTCCATGTGCATTCAATATGCATTATATTAACTCTGGTTTAAATTAAAAGTCCCTAGAGGACAACAATCAGTTCTGTGTGGTTCCCTTTGTATCATCAGCCATTAGATGTTTAGGGTCAGAGCCTTCTAAGACTTACAGCTATAAGGGACCTTACAGGTCATGTAGCCATCTCCCTCATTTTTACAAAATTTCATATCTTGACATGTGAAGTGACTTCCTCATGGCCAAATAGACATTAAGGGGAAACATCAGGATTTGATTCCCAGCCATTAGATTCCAAATCAAATTATTTCCACCCCAACCAGTATGCTCCTCCCATGATTTTCAGTGGATATTGATTAGTTAGCCAGACTCAATGAGTTTTAAAGAATGAATATTTACTGCAGTGGTATAATTGGTACAAAACCTCTCCCTTCTCCCAAAAAGTCTGACTTACTTGCCCACCAGTATGTCCAGAGTCCAGCAGAAAATAGGCTTAAGCTTGGAGATCACATGTGATAAAGGGTAAATCCACATCTGCTAGAAATTCTTCTACTGGAGTTTTTAAGATATCCCCCTTAGGTCTGGAGTAGTTTTTTTGTTTGGGTCTTTATAGAACTCTGCTTTCCTCAACTTGTCCATTCTGTCTCTGTCCACAAATGCGGACCCTGCTGCTAGTTGATCAATAGAACACTAAGGTGAAGAAGGAAATTATCAGTTGGTTGTTGTCCTTCAATCTCAAACAGGATCCAGATGACATCAACATGTTGTGGTCAAGGCACAGTGTATCCACCTCAGACTGATCGGATCAATAAAAGCTCAGAAAGCTCTATCCCAGGTTGAGCACAAGTAATCCATATGAACATTTGGATAGAGATGTCTCTAAACTTTCACATCTCCCATTACTTTTGAGCTACTACAATTCTGCTTTGCTCATTGAGTACAATGCCTTCCTTGATGCAGGCACGCTACACTAGATGGTCCTGTGCCAATGGCTCCCATGTCTCACAATCAATTCCAAAGTTCTTCAGAGAGACTTTGAGAGTGTTCTTGCATCACTTCTGACCTTCATGTGAGTGCTTGTTTTGTGTGAGTTCTCCATAAAATAATCTTTTAGGTAAATGTATATTTGGCATTTGAATAATGTGGTTATCACTTTCTGTGACAGAGTTTGAATGCTTGGCAATTCAGCTTGAGAAAGGACCTCAGGGTCTGATACCATATCTTGCCATGTGTATCAAGTCAACATTCATAGCACTGATGGTGACTATGAACATGCTGATGCAGTTCTGAATTGCAAAGGATAACAGACTCTCCATACAGAAGGCAGAAGAAAAACATTTATTCAGACACCAGAAAGCCAAACACAACATAGTAACCAAGAAGTCAATACACATTAGCACTGTAGGGGACAACACCGTTCCCAAGTTGTCTCCATTTCCCCACCTTGCTGGGGCCTTCCCACAAGCAAACTCTCACAGGACTAGCTATGCCTGCCTATATCCTCTCTCCTCCACTCTAACTGCTCTCACTAACTTCCTTCCTGCTCTGCTCCACCCTTCCTGTTCCACCAGTTCAGCAAGCTCCACCCACTACATGTGACTTAGGCTTCCATGTGATCTAAGCAAGTCACATGGGTCTATTAATGAACAGGAAAGATCTTCCCATTTAAATCACCATTACACCAGGTGATCTTAAGAATCTTCCTAAGACAATTCAAATGGAAGCAATTCAGTTTCTTGTAACGGCACAGATATATTGCCCAGGTTTCATAGGCATACAACAATGAGGTTAGTAAGACAGCTCTGTAGACCTTCATTTTGGTAGGCAGTCTAATGTCTCTTCTCTCTCACACTTACCTTCAGAGACTCCTAAACACTGAGCTAGCTGTGGCAATACATGTGTCAACCTCATGTGTAAATCCCTGAATGTATACTACCAAGGTAAATGGATTTATCCACAGCATTCGAGACTTCTCCATCTGCTGTAACCAGTGGTTCCATGTATGCAAGGTGTGGTGCTGGCTAGTGAAGAACTTGTTCTTTCTTGGTATTGTCAGGCCAAAATTAGCACAAGCAGCAGAGAACTGAACTGTACTCTATTGTATCACAGCCTCAGAAAGCTGCGCTACGTGTACAATCATCTGTGAACAAAAAGTCACACACCAACACTCCTCTTTAGTCTTGGACATTAAAGGAAAAGAGAAAATGATAAAATCCTCTAGGACCTTCCAAGTTCATGAGAACCCTTTCTGACCAAAAGGGAAGTGGGAGGAGGTTAAGGCAGAGACATTCTCTATCTATCACTGATTCCTCTGCCACAAGTGTTTCTCAGGAAAATTCCGGAGTTTGCTCTCTGGACTTGCAATTTACTCAGATCTCCTCCTGGTTGGCAGATGCCTGAGTCCTTTGGGTTCTGAACCAGTTCCTGGTTTCTTAAGCCAATCTGTTATTTCCTGTACAACATCATTCCATAAATCAAGGACATTTTTTACACTTAATCTAAAGCCTAAGATTGACTGATCCAGCAGCAAAGTATTCTCTCCTGGTTAGAGTTCCAGAGCTTAAAATCTTTGCACTTGAAATGGGATGAGATGTTATCATTGATTTATTCAAATGACATCTCCCCCATCCTAACACAAGACTGAGGCATCACCACTAGTAATCACAGAAGCAGGATCCATACAGATCATGAAAAGAATAATAGAAACTCAAAAATGCAAAAGTTGGCAACTAGTGAATACTCACAGCCTAGCTAGGGATTCATACCAGAAGCTTTGTACTTTTCAAAAACTAACAAAAAATAAATTCCTACACAAAAGTACAGATTTCTAAATATTTTTGAGATATAAACAAATAAGCTGTATCAGAAATGGAGCATTATTTGTTTACAATCGTCCTTTCATAAAACTGATCAATAAAAACAAGGTGAACAGGATGAGGAAAAACGAGATAACAATGCTGACAACTCAATCCACAAAAACTTAAGAAACTCTTTTTAAATTCATTTTTTTTACATTAGACTCTTCCTCTTCCTCCTCTTCCTACTGAGGAGGCAAGAAAAACAAAACAAAACCAGTTAAAATATGTGTACTTGTGGAAAACAAATTCCTGATTTAGATATATGGGAGAGACAGAGACAGAGGCAGAGGGGAAGGAGAGGGAGGAGAGACAGAGGAGGAGAGAGGAGAAGGGAGGGGAAGGGAGGGGAGGGGAGAAGAGACAGAAAAAGGGGCAGGGGAAATATGATTTAAACCATACAGAGTTCGTCAGCTCTCTGTCTGGAGGTGGGCAACCTATTTCATCATAAAGTCCTATGTAATTGTGGTCAGTCATTGTATTAATCAGATCTTTCTGATTAAGTCTTTCAGAGTTGATTATCCTTACAATAATGCTGTCACTGTATAAATTGTTCCTCTTGTTTTGTTCATTTAATTCTTCTCAATCAATTCATACAAGTCCGCTTAAGGTTTTCTGAAGCTATTGCCTTCATCATTTTGTACAGCACAACAGTATTGGATCGCGTTCATACAACACAACTTGTTCGGTCATAATCTAGAGAGGAGATCATAAGCATGAAAGAACTGAATGAGCTCCATGTTTTCTCCACTGTCCCATCTGATACTAGAATTGTACGGCTAAAGATACTCTCAGGGAATTGATGAAGGATGAACTTACATCCTAATACCTTTTTTTCTGGCTACATGAATTTCATCTACCTGTGCAATGGACCACTGAATGTTAAATATAAAAGTATAGAAGCAGGAGAGGAACTTGCCCCAGGACCTTACCCTGTTAAAAAAGATGGGAACATGAGGATGATTGTTAACCACTATTTCTATTTGAATTCAGTGCAGAAGATAAAGATAAAATGAATGGGAATATAGCAGATATCTTCAATATACAAATAATATATTTGTATATCACTTTTACTCGTACAAAGCATATTACAAATGTTATTTCAATTTACAAAGTAAATGAAGATAAGCTCTTGAATTCGATGACATTAAATAATTAGTTTGGAAGAGTAATAAACCCCATCTCAACCCCTCCCATTCCACATGTATTCTAGGAGATCACCTTCTTATGTCATTTCTAATGACTGCTACTAATATGATATTTTACTCACCTGTAAGGTTGGGGTGTTGAGGGTTTTGAATAGAAGAAAATTTCAAAGAAGTAAGAAGGGACCCAGCAAAAATGTAGTGGAATATGGCACTCTCATTTACCGCAGTTTTCTCTAGACCAGGTGCCTCATTTCCTCTGGGCTCACTCATATACCTTTAGGGTTCCACTGCATTTGCACATGGTTATTCTGGGATGTGGTTTTGCATTTCACAAAAATTAATAATATGGAAATTGGTACTATTAATTCCAATTTGAACAGCAATCTTTTTTTTAAATTGATCACTATTTTCCCTGGGGCTAAGTTGTTTAAGAGCAAAGGGCAGCAGTTACAAAGTTTGATGATAAGAAAAATCTCTGAATAATTAATCAAGAAGAAAAGCTTCTATTTATGTAGCACTTCAAGGCTTTCAAAACACTTTGCATATGTTCACCTCATTTGCTCCTTACAGTAACCTGGTAAAGTAACAGAACCTATCATTATTCCCATTTTACACATGAGGAAACTAAGGCATGGGAAAGTTAATTGATTTGTCCAGGTTTACACAGTAAATGCCTTAGGTAGGATTTGAAACCAGGACTCCAAGACTCCCAGGCATGCACTATATCGACCGCATCCTCTATTTCTCTTTTAGATCTCTCTTATAGTAAAATGGGCTGCCCTGAGATATGGTAGGATCATCCTCACTGGTCTTCAAGCACACTCTAGCAGACTACATGTGACATATGTAGTAGTAAGGATTTTGTTGTGGTATGTGTTGGGCCACACAGCTGAGGTGTTTTATACCTCTAGTACTCTGTGGTTCACTTTCTGGTATTACTTTAGGGCAGGTTTTCTTAGCCTGGGGGGCTGTAAACTTTTTAAAATATATTTTGACAATTGTATTTTTTTGCTTATTTTTTTACTTTGTTTTAATAGTATTTTGGCTTTTTCCAATTACACATAAAAACAATTTCTAACATTCATTTTATTCATCTGGAGTTCCAAATTTTTTCCCTTTCTCCCTTCCCTAAAAAGGTAAGAATTTTAAATAGGTTATATACGTGCAATTATGTGGAACACATTTCCATATTAGTCATTTCTGAAAGAAGAGATTGACCAAAAGGGAAAAGGCACATGAAAAAGATAGAGAAAGTGAAAATGGTATCCTTGCTCTGCATTCAGACGCCATCAGTCTTTCCTCTGGGCGTGGGTAGCATTTTCCATCATGAGTCGTTTGAACTATTGTGTTGCTGAGCAGACCTGAGTTATTCATAGCAGATCACTGCACAATGTTACTGTTACTGTGTATGATCTTCTCCTGATTCTGCTTCAGTTCATGTAAGCCTTTCTAAGTTTTTCTGAAACTATCTTGCTCATCATTTTTTCAAAGCAAAATGGTATTCCATCACACTCATATACTACAACTTGTTCAGCCACTATTCAGTTGATGGGCATCCCCTCAATTTCCAATTCTTGACTACCACAAAAAAGCTGATATAAATATGTTTCTATACGTGGGTCTTTTTCCTTTATCTCTGATATCTTTGGGATACAGACCGAGTAGTGGTATTTCTGGATCCAAGGGTATAAATAGATTGAGTGCCCTTTGGGCATAGTTCCAAATTACTCTCCAGAATGTTTGAATCAGTTCACAACTCCACCAACATTGCATTAGTGTCCCAATTTTCCCACATCCCCTTCAACATTTATCATTTTCCTTTTCTTTCATATTACCCAATCTGATGGATGTGAGGTGGTACCTCAGAGTTGCTTTAATTTGCATTTCTCTAATCAATAGTGACCTAGACCATTTTTCATATGACTATAGTTTTGATTTCTTCATCCAAAAACTGCCTGTTCATATCCTTTGACCATTTATCAATAGTAGAATGACTTGTATTATTTTAAATTTAATTCAATTTTCCATATATTTGAGAAATGAGAATTTTACTGGCGACATTTGCTATAAAAAAAATGTTCCACAGGAAGGGAGAGCAGGAGGGGTGTGAGCAGCTAGGGAAGGACTTGACAATATGGAGAAGGGGAAAGAGAGAGGAAATGGCAAACAAAGAGAGGGAGGGGAGGGAAGGTGGGGAATCTACATAGTTACCAGCCATGGTGCACAGTCCTTTTTTTCCAGATCGATCTATCACTCCTGGATATCCCAAGCCAGTGCCCCAGCCCACCACAGTGCTGGCTGCCCTGCACCTACAGAAGACTGTGGGTGGAGGAGACCGCATTGGGAGAAAAGATTTGACTGCATCTGAAAGCACAGGTTTAGCTGAAGAAGATGCCTCTGAGGAAGCCATCTACCTGGAACTCAGTCTAGTTTCACCTTCAAACCAAGCCTTAGGTATTCAGGCTCCACACTTCTCCCAACCATGATCCCAAGACCAACAATGGCCTCCAGATATGCCTATGAGCCTGTCTCTGTCCCCCCAGAAGCTCGGAGTGGGACAGCAGACATAGCTTACAATGCCCTGCCATGTAATCTCCCTCTTCCAGCTGGGAGGGATCTATTCACAGGGAACACCTCTTACTCTGAGAAGGCCAGCATGCTGAATCAGCCCTGGTATTCAGCACATTATGACTGTCAGACTGTTAAGAATGCCCTTCACTAACTCCAAAAGGCTAACCTTATGGTCATCTCTGCAGGATGGCACCTACACCATGTGACCCAGCTCAGACCCCTAAAGACTGAAGCCATTCACTCTGGCTGTATTCTTCCACAACTATGTCTACAATATCCCCATCTGGTGGCTAGATGCCAGGTGACAATAAGTTCTAGGTTGGGAGGGCGAGAGCTATAAAAAGTTCTTTCTCACCATGGCCACCATGATCCAACATTTGTCCCAGCAGCCACTCCCCCTTGTGAAGAGACATACCGGCAATCACCTTTTCCCTGCCAAGTCCAGACCTTCCCAGTAGAGTAGAAGCCCTTGGAGGACAGGAACTGTCTCCCTTTTGTCTTACTATCTGCATCATGTAGCATGGTGCTTGGCACATGGCAGGAACTTATTAAATGCTTGTTATTGACTGAGAGAAAAAAAAGTGTTTCCCAGCTTTGTTTTCCTTCTAATCTGGGTTACACTGGTTTTGTTTGTCCAAACCCTTTCTAATTTCATATAAACAAAATTATCGATTTTACATTTCACAATGCTCTCTATCTCTAGTTTGGTCAAAATTTCTTCCCTTCTCAATAAATGTGACAGATAAACTATTTCTTGCTTAGGCTATCACCCTTCATGTCTAAATAATGTACTCATTTTGAACTGATCTTGGGATATGGTGTAATATGTTGGTCTATACCTACTTTGTGTCTTATTGTTTTCAAGTTTTTCTCAAATAGTTAGTAATTATCCCAGAAGCTGGGGTCTTTGGGTTAGTCAAATACTAGGTTACTAGCATCATTTACTACTATGTCTTTCGTATGTAATCTATTCCACTGATCCAACCCAATCTATTCCCCTGATCCAGATAATTATATTTCAGTATAATCAGTTTCTTTTGAACATCATATGCATTTTATCTTGTGCTTCTCCAAACATGATTTTGATAAGAGGTCCATAGGCTTCACCACACTGTAGCCAAAGGGATCCATGACATAAAAAAGAGTAAGGACACCACTTATTGGGTAAAGACTTTCAGAGAATATGGTTGATTAGTTGTTGTCCTTCATCTTCGAAGAGGACCAAAATGATATCACCGTGATAAAATCAAGTTTCAGTGTGTATGACCGTGGCTAATCAGACCAATACAAGCTCGGAATATTCTACTACAGATTGGGCACAGATAGTCTGTGTGAACATTTGGGGTGGTTACTCCAAATTTGGGTATTCTACATTTCCTTTGTGCTGTTTCAATTCTGTTTTGCTCATAGAACATAGCACCTTTTCTGATGCGGGCATGCCATGCTGAGCAGTCCTGTGCCAGTGTCTCCCATGTCCCACAATCAAACCCAAAGTTCTTGAGAGTGTCCTTGCATCACTTTTTCTGACCACCATATGATCTCCTGCCCCATGTGAGTTCTCCATAAAATAGTCTTTTTGACAAGTGTACATTTTGCATTCAAACAACGAGGCCAGACCATCAGAGTTGAGCTCTTTGAAGCATAGTTTGAATGCTTGTCAGTGTAGTTCAAGCAAGGACCTCAATGTCTGGTACCTTATCCTGCCAGGTGATCCTCAGAATCTTCTCGAGACAGTTCAAATGGAAGCCATTCAGTTTCCTGGCATGGTGGTGGTAGACTGTCCATGTTTCACGGGCATACAACAATGAGGTCAGTACAACAGCTCTGTAGATCTTCATTTTGGTAGTCAGTCTAATACCTCTTCTCTCCCAAACTTTTCTTTGGAGCCTCCCAAACACTGAACTAGCTCTGGCAATGTGTGCATCAACCTCATTGTCAATGTGTACCTCCCTGGAAAGTGCACTACCAAGGTAAGTGAACACAGCATTCAAAACTTCTTCATTTGTTGTAATTGATGGTTCCATGTATGGATGGTGTGGTGGTGGCTGATGGAGCACCTGTGTTTTCTTGGTGGTGATTATTACTTCAAAGTTAGCACAGGCAGCAGAGAATTGATCCATACTTTGTTTCATCTCAGCTTCAGAGGCTGCATTGAGTGCACAATCATCTGCAAACAGAAAATCATGCACCAGCACTTCCTCCACTTTGGTCTTGGCTTGTAGCCTTTTCAAATTGAAGAATTTATCATCAGTATGGTAGCTGACCTTGATGCCTTGCTTATCCTCACTAAAAGCATTTGGCAACATGACTGAAAACATCATACTAAAAAGCATGAAAGCAAGCACACAGCCCTGTTTCTGTCCATCAGTGACAGGGAAGGCATGAGAGCATTGTCCACTATCCAGAACCCGGGCAAACATGCCATCATGAAATTGACATACAATATTGATGAACTTCTTCAGGCAACCTGCATCTCTCTAAGCTTTGCTTGTACTTTGCTACTGATGGAATTAAATGCTGCCTTCTTAGAGGTGGATGAACTATCCTGTGGCAGGTGGGGAATTCCACTATACAGTCAAAATGCCAAAAAAAAAGTGTACAAAATGTACAAAAACATCTGCAAAAAATGATTCCACTCACCATCAGCACATGGAACGTGTGCACACTCTGGACAACACAAAATCCAGTAGACCTGAAAGATGAACTGCTCTTGTTACAAGAGAACTCAACAGGAATCACATCCAAATAGCAGCCCTGAGTGAATTGAGGCTGGCAAATGAAGGCCAGCGTACTGAAGTTGGAGCTGGATGTACATTTTTCTGGAATGGCTGTAAAGAAGGGGAGCACCATGAAACTGACATAGGTTTTGCTCATCTGGGTCATAGCACTTGAAAACACCAAGACTGGCTTGGTGAAAATGATGGTGAAATCCAGAAATTGCTAAATGAAAAATGAGAACTCCACAGGATTTACCAGCAGGATAGATCATCTGTCTCTAAAAAAGCAACATTTATTTCCATCAAAAATAAAGTACAAGCAAAGCTTAGAGAGATGTAAGATTCCTGGTTCAGCAAGAAGGCAGATGAAATTCAGTTTTATTCTGATAGTAACAATCCAAAGAGATTTCATGATTCCCTGAAAGCTATTTGTGGACCAAAATCCTATGGTGCATCACAACTATTTAGTGTTGATGGAGCCACATTGATTAGTGATAAGGGCATGATCCTAGAGAGATGGGTTCAACACTTCCATAGTATTCTCAACAGACCATCATCAATCAATGCTGAGGTCATTGACCTCAATCAATCCCTCCTTAGCTGAACTTCCAACTGAAGAAGAGGTTTTGAGGGTCATTACGCTCCTTTCATGTGGTAAAGCACCTGGTGCTGATTCTGTTCCAGCTGAGATTTACAAGGTAGGGGGACCATTGCTCATACAAAAGCTGACTGCAAATATTCAGAGAACATAAGGTAGTAATAGACCACTAAGGTCCCTTTGAGTTCTAGTGTTTTATGATTTCATCCATAGCATTCTTGTTTAGCCACCCAAAAAGGCACAAAAAGAAGGGGAACAGGTGGAAGGGAATTGAGAATAATCAGGGTCAAGTGAGTGTTATTGATTTTTAATGAATATTAGAAATCAAATATTAGTATCTTCATTGTGTCTTTTAGGGGGACCCTCATCAAGAACTTCTAAAATAAATGTAGTTAGACTTCTAGGAAAATGACAACGTGAGAGACTCCGAGGGAGCCCGTCTCCATAGTATGGGAAGTCACAGTACGAAATTATGAAAGTCATATGACTTCATCAGGGTAGGGAACTTCTGGTATGGAAGATCATTTCCAACAAAGGAGTTGCAATCCATCTAAGACTACAAGTAGATAGTCCTAGGGGCTGCCTCCAGCACAGAGTGGTTAAATCAATCAACCAATAAGAATTTACTGAGTGCCTTCTACATACCAAACACTGTGCTAAGCTTGGGGATAAGAAGAGGAAAGTGAAATAGTCCCTGCCCTCAAAGAGCTTACATTATTATCTACAGTGACACAGTATCAGAAATGAGAGTGAAAGCAAGTCTACCTGGTTTTTCAAGACAAAATAAAATGGATAAGAAATTAATACAAATAATTCTCAGAATGAACGGAAATAATAAAAATACCTCAAGGAGAATGAACTATGAGATTATCTATCACCCAACCAACAAATATTTATTAAATTTAACTTTAGCCTTGGTGCTGCAGAAGTAAATACAATGAGAGGCAGCCCCTGCCTTAGGCAGCCTGTTACTGTCCAGGGAAGCTACATATGTAAGCAGATATAAAATATACACAAAGCACATACAAGGTCATTTCAGGAAAGTGCCCCAACAGCAAGGGCATAAGAACAGGCCTTGCGTAGGTGGAAGTATTTAATATCTAAAAGTAAGCGTGGTCACTGACTATATAAATCAATCAAATTACCTCCCCCATCATCTCAAGTAAGAAATCAAAAGCTATGCCCTAGTACCTTAACCAGGTGTAACTGCATTTCTATTCAGTAAAAGGCACTCCAACTGGGATTTGATCACTTTTGATATTTCTGATGAGTCACTGGATGAAGCAAAAGGCATTTGTACAGAAAGAGTGCTGAAATTGGTTGAAGAAACTTGTCATACTCTAGAAATGGTCTATAAATTATGAATCCAGTTCAGGTCTGAGGGGAGATTTGAAGTAAAGTGAGTATCCAATGGCCAACAGAAACCAGAGCTGTCTCTGAAAAGAAATGACAGGAAAGAGGTGATGCTGTGGTGGAGAGGTAGAGACCTCCTTGACTTCAGACCTAGGATCCTTCCATCTCATGTTAGGTGGAGAAGGTCCATGTGAATTTTGGAGATCTAATGGACTTCGCATCTCCCTGTCAGCACCCCCAACAGCATCATTGGAATTTCCAGTGACTGTGTCAGCCAAGGAGAGATTGGGTATAGATTCAAGACCATTTAGGAATTAGGGGGCTTACTAAAAACTTTATAATGAAAAATAATACAACAACTATATTTTAGTAATATATTCAGTCCAAATTTCCAAAAATACTGATTTTTAAATAGCAAATATAATGAAAATGGAAACAAGAAAATTCCATTGCCAATATGAGAAAACAACATGCAATACATGTGAAAAATATTTCTTAAAATGATAGACAGGCTAGTATGTGTATCTGTAAGTCAATACAAAAGAAATTTTAAAATATAAATTATTTGTAAAAGATATACATTGAAAATGAATTGACAACAGAAGACAGAGAACCTAAATAAACAAATTTCATGGGAAGACATTCAACAGGTTGTTAATGACCTTTCATTTAAAACATTCCTAGAGGAAGTCCGGGTAATCATTTATGTAATGCATGGAGTCACAGATCTAGCTGGAAGCAATCTGTGAGGCCATCTGATTTACAAGTGAATTCAGGGAAACATTTGAAAAATAACAATTTTCTGCTATGTAGAAATACATAGAAATATACTGTATATGTTTTCGACAATGAAGATAACATGCTACCTACTTTTCTCTCAGAGGCAAATATGAAGGATGATTTTTAATTCTTACAAAGAAAAGGCAAAAATAGAAAAGTACAATCCAACATCTTTAATGACCCTTCATAGAAAATTATTAAACAGGATTATTTATTAAGCATAATGCTATTTATGTTTAAAAGAGAAAATTATTAAACAGCTGCATAACAGTGCAGCAAAATCACAAAAAATTATCTCCAATGAAGGTACATAAGGAACATAAGGAGATCACGGTATTAGAAAAACGATAACTATTTTAAAAATCACATTTACATTTAAAACCGTAAAATGAGATCTTGTGTCAAGACTTTTTAACATTAATGATGGATTTTTAAAAACATTGAAATATGGAAAGGGAGAACGTTTTCTTTCAAAGTGCGAGTTGTAATCAAAATATAATATTATATGTAATGGTGGCACATTAGAAGCCTTCACAGTAATGCCTGGGGCACAGCAAAGTGTCCATCCTCACAATTACTATTTGCCCTAAATTTACAAGTATCGAGGATAGCCATGAGACAAGAACAAAAAAGAAGAAGAATCCCAAAGAATGAAGCAGAATTTCCCTATTTGCAAATGATCTTTAGACAGCTCAAGAGAACTCCAAAACAAAAATTATTCAAGATAACAAGTCACTTTGGCAAAATAATGGGATATAGAATAAATCCACACAAATCTCCAACATGTCAACACATCTCCAACAAAAAACAAAGGAAGTTAGCAGAAGAATGTCATCTGCAATGTTGACAAAGGGCTTCCCGGAGGGGCACCATCTCAGCTGGAAGAAGACATGTAGTCTAAATCATCCTTGAGCAAGAATCCTCTCCATGACCTCCCTGACAAGTGGTCCTCCAGCCTTGACTTGAAGACCTCCAGAGAAGGAGACACGTGGCACTTCACAAGGCAGTTCTACTTCTGGAGAACTTGCGTGGTTAGCATTTGCTTTCTTTTGACTTAACATCAAGTTTCAATGCCTCCCTTTAACTTTCACACATTTATCTTCTATTCACTGGGACAAATGAAAACAAATTTAATAGTATTTTTTTCCTCAAGACAGACCTCAAACCTACCACGGTAATGAATGTTACCTCCCTTCTCTTGCTTTAAATGATTTACATGAAATATCTTGCTTACATTTATTGCAATGATATGCTTATACCGACTTCATTTTCTCACGTCTCTGCCACCTAACCCGGCATCTCTGTGCGGATTTCTTTTTCTCCCATGCCTTGAACTATGTAAGATCTCCTATGTCATAACCTAGGTTGTGCCTCAACTCGGTGATACAGTGGACAGAGCACCAGATCTGAAGTGAGGAGGGCCTGAGTTCAAATCTAAACTGCAGACACTTACTAGCTCTGCGACTCTGGGTAAATTACTTAACCTCTGTTTGCCTCAGCTTCCTAAACCATAAAATGGGAAAAAAACATAGTGTCCACCTCCCAGGATGACTGTGAGAATAAAATGAGATAACACTGTAAAACATATAGCACATGATAGAGTTATATGAAAGTTATTATTATTGCCATTTTCTCTCTATCTATGAATTTTATTATATTGATTTTCTGCCTTTTGCACAATGACTTATCACTGATGCAAAGCAAGCCTTTATCAGCAGTGAGGGCTCAAGCAGATGCCTTGAAAATTGGGAGTCCTTCTCACTATTTCATTGTATTTTTTTGCATTGTGCCTTTGGCCAAGTTAGTGATTTGCTTCCTGTATACAATGCTCCCATCATAAAATCAATTCCATTCCTCTGTCCGTTGACCCTCATTCAAATATTCTCATCATTCCATACACATCCCAGTTCATAAATTTCTTCATGGATAGATCTTCCCCATATTCATTTGTACTTTGAGCTAATTTGCTCCTTTTGAGGAAGACAAATTTTTCTGCTGACGTATTTCATTAATGACCTGTAGTATACCATGTCTCAGTGATGCCGATTAGGTAGAACTTACATTGGTATGGTAAATTCTTAGATTTGTTTTTTCCTATATTCTGCTCCATTCACATAGATGTCTAAGACCATTATTGCCATTATGAATCTCTAGTTTGGGCTATTGTTCCTTCTGAATTATTGGGCTTTCCCTTGGATTTTTTCCATCTCATAACTGCTGCCCTATGTGATATCTGCTACTTAGAAGATAGGCAAGACAACCAATACGAAGCCACCAGATGCCCTAAAGGGGAGATAGGAGATGGCATATGCCAGGAAGGCAAACCACTCCTACTTTTACCATAACCACTCCTCAGTCCCCAACAGAGATAGCCCAGGACTCTGAAGATAAGCACTTTGGAAATAACGGTACCCTTCAGACCATCAGTCTAGGCCCTGTGGTCATCATTAAGGGGGAAAAGTCCTGTGGAGAAGGGCATCACTATCTTCACTACCACAAACTCCAGTTGCTGACTAACTGCCACCAAAGGGCAGGGAAGCCCAATCTCCCTGAGAGTGACAGCAGCCCACAGACCCAGACACTAGTCCTGCTTTCAGCCCATCCCCCATAGCCATCATCCTGGAAAGCAAAACCTGTGGAGATGAAGCTCGGTTACTGCTTCTGCGGGTCTTCCAGCCTTAGCTATTGAAAGTACAGGGGGGGAAATTACCTACATGTATGTCCACACATATACATGCACACACATATATACATATATAATGTGTGCATATATGTGAATATATATGCATATACTTACGAATGCATATTCTTATCACCAAAGTCCTTGACCTTGTCAAATGGTCAGCATCTGAAATGTAAATGATTGTATCTGTGCAAATGACATTAAGGAGGAGAACAATCCAAAGACCATAAAGCCTTTCCATTTGGCTGGCACTGAAATTGTCCTTGCATGTTTTCTCCTCCCATTCAAATGTGAGCTTCTTTATAACAGGGATTGTCTCACTCTTCTGTTTGTATGCACAAGGGGTGGCATGCTGCTTTGTACGTAGCAAGTACTTACTAAATGCTTCCTCATTCATTCATTCATGTGCCTTAAGAGAGGCATGCAAATTTCTCTCTCACTCTTCAACTCTTCAACTTCAGTTTATACCCCGGAAATAGCAATGAGATCTTTGAGGCTAGATCATCTATAGTTACAGCAATATTATGGATACTTGAAGGGCCAATATAAATACAATTATCAAGTAACTCTACTAAAAATAGCGGTGAATTAAATAGAAATCTGGCTAACATCTGTATGTAGGTTGAGCCAATAAAATAAAGATCATGAGATTCCAGGATCACAGGCTTAGAAATGGAAAGCACCTTAGAGACCATTAGGTCCTACCCTCTCACTTTACAGGAAAAGAAACTGAGTCAGGCAACAGTTAAGTGACTTACTTGCCCAGGGCCACACAGATATGTCTGATTCAGAATTCAAATCCTGTGAGAATTCAAGGGAGGGGTGAGAATTCAAACTCAGAAGCCAAGTCTAATACTCTACCCATGATATTCTTGGGTCACTTCAATGAATTAGATAAAATTATAACATCATTTACATAGAAGAACAAACAAAACTCTAAAGGGGAATTCTGAGAGGAAGGAAAAAAAACCCAAGAAAACTTTCACAGCCAGATGTCAACGACACAGTAGAGCTGTAATTGTCGAAAGCTATCTGGTGAGTTAAAAAAGCATTAAAGATAATTAGAAGATAATAAATAATCTCCAATTTGAAGCAAAGGGATGTGATAGACTTGTCTGATGAATTAAAGATTTAAAAAACACTAAGGGAGGTAGAGCCAAGATGGCAGAGTAGAGGCAGTAACCCAGCTGAAATCTCCCACCATCCCCCTCCAAACAACTTTAAAGTAACACATCGAAATGAATTCCACAGAGATATGACCAACAAATGGTCAAATCAAAACATTTTTCCAGCCTAAGACAACTTAGGAGGTGGGAAGGAGAAGTCTGCGGCACTGGGCAGGGGGCAGCCCTGAGTGCAAGCGCAAGGAAGTGGCCACAGCAGCAACTGAAGCAATTTCAGGAACTCTCAGCCCAAAGACATGAGGTCAAACGAGTGGTCAGGAAGAGATTGCAGGGAAGCTGAACTGACGTTGGTACAGGACCACGTTGCACTGCTCACGTGCAGTTCCAGGGCCAAGAGGACCATCATGACTGCAGGAGCCTCTCCATAGTGAATATCAGGGTGCACATGAGGAAAACAGTGACCACACTTCTCTCAGGATCATACCACATTAGAAGAACTAAAACCTTACAGAACCCCAGAATGAGCTCTGAAAACTGAGGAGCAAAAAAAAAAAAGCTTGAAGCTTGGGACACTGTCTCTCCTACCCCAACCTAGAAAGAGAAGTTAACTTTAAAATAAATTCAAAGTCAAGAAATAGACTGAAAAAGTAAGCAAACAACAAAAAGAGAACCTGAACCATAAAAATGACTACGATGATGGGGAAGATGAAGATAAAAGCTTAGAAGACAACAACACATTAACTAACATGACAAATGCTGGGGGGGATGTGGAAAAATAGGGACACTAATGCACTATTGGGAGAGCTGTGAACCAGTCCAACCATTCTAGAGAGCAATTTGGTACTATTCCCAAATAACTAGAAAAGAACCATATACACCTTGTGACAAGTAATACCACTACTAGATTGATATTCCAAAGAGATCAAAGAAAAGAGAAAAGGATCAGTATGTACAAAAATATTTATAACAGTTCTTTTTGTCGTGGCAAAGAATTGGCAATTAAGGGGATGTCCATTAATTAAGAAACTGCTGAAAAAATTATGGTATATGATTGCGATGGAATACTATTATAAGTTATAAGAAATAAGAAGCAGGATGGTTTCAGGAAAACCTAGAAAAAATTTACATGAACTCATACAAACTAAAATGAGCAGAATCAGTAGAACATTATACACAACAATAGAAAACTGATCAATACAGTGATCAAAAACAGTTTTAAAGAACCCATAATAAAAAAGTGTTATCCACCTCCACAGAAAGAACTCATGAAATGTGAATGCATATTCAAAAGCATCCTTTTTTAAAAAGTCTTCATCTGTATTACTTTTTTGTGTTTTCTTTTTTAACTTGACTAATATAGAAATATGTTTTGCATTAACTCACATTTATAATTAATACATAATATATAATTCCCTCAAGAAGGAGGGAAGGGAAAGAAGGAAAGGAGAAAATTTGGGAGTCAAAATTTTAAAAAATTGTTTAAAAATTTACATGCAATTGGGGGATATTAAAAAAATGAATTTTTAATTTTTAAAAGATAACAATGTAAACATAGGCACAAGCAAAGCTTCAGAGAAAAAATGTTAGTTGACAAAAGCCCAACAAGAATTCCTGGAAGAGTTAAAGAAATAAGAGTTATAGACAAAAATGGGGGAAGGAAATAAGAGTGATGCAAGAAAATTATGAAGAGATAATTAACAGCTTGATAAAAGATGCACAAAAAATACTGAAGAAAATAACACCTTAAAAATAGAATTGGCCTAATAGTAGAAGAGAAACAAAAATTCACTGAAGAGGAAAAAAAAAACTCCTTTAAAGCAGAAGTGGCCAAATGTATAAAGAGGTATAAAAACTCACTGAGAAAAATAATTCCTTAAAAATTAGAATTGGGCAAGTGGTATCTAATAACTCCATGAGACATCAAGAAACAATAATACAAAATCAAAAGAATGAAAAAAAAAGAGGAAATTGTTAAATATGTCACCAGAAAAACAACTGACCTAGAAAACAGATCAAGAAGATATAATTTAAGAATACTTGGACTACCTGAAAGCCATGACCAAAGAAAGAGCCTAGACACCATATTTCAAGAAATTATCAAGGAAAACTGCCCTGATATCTTTGAGCCAGAGGGTGAAATAAAAATGGAAAGAGGTCACCAATCACCTCCTAAAAAAGATACCAAAATGAAACTCTCAAAGATATTACAAATGAATTTCAGAATTCCCAGATCAAGAAGAAAATATTGTAGACAGCCAGAAAGAAGTCATTCAAGTACTATGGAATGACAATCAGGATAATACAAGATTTAGCAGAATTTTTCCATATTAAAGGATCAGAGGGCTTGGAATATGATATTCCAGAAGTCAAAGGAACTAGGACTAAAACCAAGAATCACCTACCCAGCAAAACTGAGTATAATACTTCAGGGGAAAAACTGGTCTTTCAACGAAATTGAGGACTTTCAAGCTTTCTTGATGAAAAGGCCAGAGCTGAAAAGAAAATCTGACTTTTAAACACAAGAATGAAGAGAAGCATGAAAAGGTAAATAGCAAAGAGAAGTCATAAGGGACTTACTAAAGTTGAACTGTTTACATTCCTACATGGAAAGACAATATTTGTAACTCTTGAAACTTTTCAGTATCTGGGTAGTTGGTGGGATTATACACACACACACACACACACACACACACACACACAGAGCACAGAGTGAATTGAATAGGATGGGATCATATCTTAAAAAATGAAATTATGTGGTGAGAGAGAAATATATTGGGAGGAGAAAGGGAGAAATGGAATGGGGCAAATTTCTCTCATAAAAGAGGCAAGCAAAAGACTTTTCAGTGGAGAGAAAAAGAGGGGAGGAGAGAGAAAAACATGAAGCTTACTCTCATCACATTCAACTAAAGGAGGGAATAAAATGCATACTCATTTTGGTATGAAAACCTATCTTGCAATACAGGAAAATGGGGGAGAAGGGGATAAGCAGGGTGGGGGGGATGATGGAAGGGAGGGCAGTGGAAGGAGGGAGCAATTTGAAGTCAACACTCCTGGACAGGGACAGGATCAAAAGAGACAATAGAAGCAATGGGGGCAGGATAGGATGGAGGGAAATATAGTTAGTCTTACACAACACGACTATTATGGAAGTCATTTGCAAAACTACACAGATATGGCCTATATTCAATTGCTTGCCTTCCCAAAGGGAATGGGTGGGGAGGGAGGGATGAAGAGAAGCTGGAACTCAAAGTTTTAGGAACAACTGTCAAGTTCTGTTCTTGCTACTAGGAAATAAGAAATACAGGTAATGGGGTATAGAAAGTTATCTGGCCCTACAGGACAAAAGAAAAGATGGGGACAAGGGAAGGGAAGGATGATAGAAGAGAGGGCAGATTGGTGATAGGGCAATTAGAATACTCGGCATTTTGGGGTGGGAGAAGGGGACAAATGGGGAGAAAATCTGGAATCCAAAATTTTGTGAAAATGAATGTTAAAAGTTAAATAAATAAATTAAAAGAAATACCATAAAAAAAAGTATGCAATCATAGCAATTATGATCTCATACAAGGCAAAAGCAAAAATAGGCATAATTAAAACAGATAATCAGCGAAACTACATCTTGATAAAAGGTATCAAAGACAATGAAGTATTATTAGTGATAAACATATATGCAACAAATAGCAGATGATTCACATTCTTAAAGGAAAAATGAAATGAATTACAGGAGGACATGTATATTAAAACTATAGTAGCAGGGAATCTGAACTTTCTCATCTCAGAACTAGACAAATGTAATCATAAACTAAATGGAAAAGAAGTTAGAGATTAATAGAATTTTTTAAAAAGTGAAGTATAGCAGATTTCTAGAGAAGGTTGAATGAAAATAGAAAAGAGTCTACCTTTTTCTTAGCTAACTATACATCTCTCTCCATCCTGTTTTCCCATTGTTTGTCCTTCTCTCTCTTACCTTTCACCCTATCCCTCCTCGCAAGTGGTTTACTTCTGATCACTGCCTCCCCCAGTCCTCCCTTCTTCAATAAGTTCTTCCCTCTTCTCTTATCCTTATCCTCTTTTACTTCCACATAGGGTAAGATGGATTTATTTCATTTTAATTAATTTATTTGTTTTCAGTTTTCTCCAATCACTTCCATATATCTTAGATTCCCCCCCCCCAAGACAGTGTTCAATCTTATATAGGTTCTACACATACATTCTTATTAAATGCATTTTCATCTTAGTCATGTTACATAGAAGAATTAAAATGAATGGGAGAAACCATGAAAACAAAATAAAACATAGGGGGAAATGGTATGCTTCCTTCTGCGATCCAATTCCATGGTTCTTTCTCTGGATGTGGAAGGCATTTTGCCTCAAGAATCCACTGGGAATTTTTTTAGATTGAAAAATTCCTCACACATTGTGGTTGTTGCGGAGTACAAAGTTCTCCTGGATCTGCTCCTTCCATAAGATGGATTTCTATTCCAAAGTGTGTAGGACATTCTCTCTTTGAGCCCATTCTGATGAGGATGAGAGAGGAGGGGAGATGGCATTACTCCATGAATATGTTTTTGATAAAATATTGATACCTAATATCTAGAAGGAATTGATATAAATTTTAAAAATTGAGTCATTCCTCCAAATGATGCCAAATTATGGTATGCAAACCAATAGTTCTTGAAATAATAAAGTTATAGAAGGGAAGGAAGAAGGAAAAGGATGAGAATTACAAAGCTTATGGTTTCACAAACTTTTTAATATTTTTGGCCATCCAATGGCTTCCCTTGATGGCTATTAAGTTTAAAGTAAATAAAACAATTAGAAATCTATTTAAAAAGTAAATTCCAAGTTCATTCACTTAGCTGTGGTCAGGGAATATAAGGCTAGCAAAGATAAATGGAAAACCACAGGTGAAAGCCAAATCTCACTCAAACTACACTGTATTTTCAATAACTTCCTTTCTGAAAATGACCAGAGTCACTAAAAGGAAATAATAGTCACAAAAATTGTTTCCACACCCCCCCAATTCTTTTCTCTTGTCCCTATCCTGGTACAAGACTTAGAGAGAGGAGAAACTGACAGATTTTGAAGGCACGGAGGAAGAGGAAGGAGTAATACATATTCCCAGCTCCTTAGCTAGGCTATTACATGCAGACCTTCCTTCTAATTCATACTGCACATACTGTCATAAATAGGAAGCACATATCCGTCATTACAGTGTTTTCTGCACTTTCTTGTACTCATTCTCAATTAAGTAAATTGTCCAAAGGAAACTGAGGAATAAAATTTTGGATTCCCAGGAACATGTTCCTTTTGAATAAATTAAATAGAAAATCCACATCAACTATTCAAATCATCTTAATGTCCCAGTTTACTAAATATTTTCATTTATGTCATCTCACTTTATCCCCAAAACAACTCTGAAGTGCACAGTTCAAAATTTAGCATTCCCCTCTTGAAAGTGAGGGAATAGATTCAGGGACAATGAATGGATTGTCCCAAGTCACAGAAGCACAGAATTTCTGAGTTAGAAGGGGCTTCAGTAGCTACCTAATCCAAATCATACCTCGAAAAGTATTCCTTCTCCAATATGCTCAATCAAGTGTCACCCAAATTTTGCTTGAAGTTGTCCAGTGAGGGAAATTCACTCCTGTACTTCTCCCACCTGCCTGTTCTCATTTTGAATGGATCTAAGTATTAGGGAGCTTTCCCTTACCTCAAGTTCAAATCTGCCTCTGTAGCTCTCACCCACTCTTCTTAGATTAAATCCCATAGCTTTCAGGGGGTGAGGGCTGAATGAAGGACAGAACCCAGGACTTCTACTTTGCAGGTGAGGACTCCTTCTAATTCTTCCTGCTTTCTATCATCTAGAAGTGGTCCCATCTGTAGAGAAACTGATCTATATAACCAGAAATTCACTGCCATTAGCCACAGGGCAGTGTTTTCATGGAATTCTGTCTGAAATAGAACCAAATGCATTTTTACTTTTAAAACTCAGAGAAATAGCTACTATCCTATAGCTTCTCTCGTCCCTTCCATCATCTCCCTTGAAAGGAAAACAAAAAGTGTGATGGTTTCCCCAAGCACAGAGGAATAGTGAATAGACAAAGTTCATATGAAGGAAATGATTAAGCAAGCAGTGATGAGACCACCAGAATGGGTTAATGTAAGGACCATGACTGACAGAGTCAAGGCAGATCTGAGTCTAGTCTCCCCTCTGCCATTAAAGTAACTGTACAACCTTGAGCAAAGGTCACTTCCCACTTTTATGCCTTGGTTTTGCTCAACTATAAAATGAAGTGGCTGGGCTCCATCCGCTCTAAGGTCCTTGCCAGGTCTCAAATGTTATGATTAATTTCATGGGACAGACATAGCTTTGGGAGGAAGAGAAAAATGCCTCTTGTATATTCTTACGTTGGCAGGGTATATTAAGCTATATGTAGCTCATTTCCTTTTTCCTTAAATATTTTGGCTACATCTAAATATTAAAAAATAAAATGGTCAGATTGACATCTTGAGTTAAAAACACAGAATTGGGAAAGTCATTTTCTCTACAAAGTGCCTCCACCCCTAACCCTAAATGCCTCTAATTCTAACCGTCTGACTCTAACTCTATCTTTTGGTAATGGTGAACTCACAAGAGAGGTGAGGTGATCTAATCAGATAACTGTATTTGAAATCAGAAGACTGGGATTCAGATAGCCATTTGACTGTTTGGAAAGCCTCAGACTTGGAAGAAAATCAGAGGCCACCTAGCTCAGTCATGCCCTGCAAGGATTCCCTCTCTTAACACAGTGATGACACAACCTCTACTGTGAAGATCCCAGTTGTGCTTGAGATGGCCATTCTCAGTGATGGAGATATTTAATGAATTCTTTCTGACATTAAGCCTTAATCTGTACCTTTGCACCTTCTGTCCACTGCTCTTAATTCTACCTTCTGAGATCAAGTAGAAAAAACACAGCCTACGTTTCAGATGATAGCTCTTCAAATACTTAAAAATAGCCATCACCCAACTCTTAAGGTTTCTCTTAGCCTAGCTAAATGGTGCAGGATCTTTTAATCATGTGGCATGACCTTGCAGTCTTTCTCTACCCTGGATGTCTTCCTCTAGTACCTGCTTAGACTATTGGTATCCTTTGTCAAATCTGGTGCCAGAATGGAATTTAATACTTTGACTGTGGTCTGGCCAGGACAAAGAACGGCACTGCCTCATTGAGTCCTAAGGGGCCTTCCAATCCATTTTCCTATAATCCTCCAAACTCTAGAATCAGCTCCATGATAGAAGACACTGGATGCTGGAGTACTGAGTATATAAAAGTATGTGCTTCTCAAGGGACAGAAGAAAGAGACATTCATTTTTCAGCTTGAGTGTTTCACAGGAGGCCAATGAGGTCTCTATTTCCTGCCCCTGTAGAGCAGCCTAGCTTGGTTGGAGTTACAGTTGACTCCTTCTTACCCATCTATTCTCATAAAGAAAGCACTACTGTGGAGTACTAGAGATCACTCGAGCTCACTAGGGAAGGTGTTTACAAGGCTTTAAAGATGATGGAGAGGAAACTATAAGAGTTTTATGACCTCAGCAGAAAACTCTTTGCCTTAATGAAGGAAAAAAAGAGTCATGATATACTTTCACTGCTGAACAAGCAATCCATGTAAGATTGCAAACTTGGTTAAAGGGCTCTTGTGGTTGGGAGGTTTTTATCCCCCCCTTCTCTACCACTCAAAAAAATCTGTCTTGGTAAATTTGAAGTAGAGAGTAACAAGACACCTAGAAATTGATCTTCTTGAGTATGCACAGGTAAGAGTATCTCTGTGTTGCCGTGTGCAGCCACACATGCTCTGAGACATGTAGAAAATGTAGTGAGCAATCCAGAGTTTACTTCCATCTGCTCCTCTGAGTTCTGTAGTTTGGGAGGACTTACTGATGATCTTTCCTTTCAAATCATTCTCCATAGTGCAATGTAATGAATGTAGTTTTTGTTTGGGTGTGGATGGATGACCTCTGTGCCAAAACTGCCACTACCTGAGTGATCTTGGGCAAGAACTTTCACCAGTCTAAGCCTCCACTTCCTTATCTATAAAAGGTAAGTTTTCTAAGGGCAGGGGACAACTTCATTTGTGTGTGTCTCTCTCAGTGCCAAGGACAACGCCTGGCACATGGAAGTTGCTTAATAAGTGCTGGTTGATTATTAAGATGAGGTCAGAGTAGACAGTCTCTAATGTCCCTTTGAAGTCAAAGTTTCTGATCTTATAAATGGTGCCAGAGTTGAGAAAAGTTGACTGGGGTTTTTTTAGCCCAATTTTCTACTTTCACTCATCGCTTCTCAAATTCCCCTGGCAAAAACAGTAACATCTAATAGCCAAAAACCACCACAGAAACCCAGAACTCCCTTCTGTCAGGGCAATGCCTGAAGAGACTATCTCCTTTTTAAGGTGGCTCTCTTTGGCCATGTGTAACATGAATGAGAAGCACACTGTGCACCTCTCTGAGTGGTGACATCATTTTATTTCTTAAAACAAATCTCTTTGCTGGTCTTCTGTCACATCTTCATCAAGATGATTCAGAGAAGGTCATTGGTGTTGTCTGAGCACTGGCTTATTCAGTGTCATCACTGTCCCAGAAAGAGGTGGATCAATGTGCTACTCCTCCATGTCTTCCCCCATCATCTTCGAGGCATTCCAGACAGAAGTGACCATCCCTGGCTGGACTCCCCTCGACGCACTGTTTTCCCCTATTAGCCTGTACATTGGCACCAAACATCTTGGATCTTTTGTACCCTCATTGCTTAGCACATAGTAATAACAGTGCCTTGGTCACTCATTCACTCATTCATTGAGGCCTCAGATGTGACAGTCACACCAAGCTTTGTCCATTATTGATGACAGTTCTTTCTGTCTCACTCTTATCCCCAAAGGGTGTGCACAGAAAAGAAAGGTTTTTGGAATGACCAGGCTGGGCCATTTCAATCCACTTTAAATCCTGTCCACTTGTATACCATAGGAAGCTTCTGGTCTCGTCTTTTCCAAAGAGGAGAACAGTGCCACCTGCTGCATGTGTCTGAGTAAATGGGGTCCTTCCCAGGTGCATTCTTCAATGTCCTGAGAGGCCATCCACACACACTCCCAGAGTGATCAATCCTAACTCGCCCAGTTCCCTACACACCCCTGACCACCCAGAATGCTGAGCAGGATGGAAGCATGACTCATCTCTGTGAGAGGAGCTTGGGAGCTGTCAAGGTCTCTCACCCCACAAACAGCCACAGGGATATACTGGAACCCACGACTGGGGCATATGGAATGTGGTAAGGTCAGGGTGGGATGTAAAAAGGAGGGAGAGGCAGCCCCTGCTACTTAGTTTCAATATGACTTCCTATTTGTGGAGCTAAGTGAAAGTGGCCTGTCGGTAATTCCCATATCCAAGACATTTCCTTTCTCTGGGCTAAGTGGGAAACCAGAGCTATTTACCTTGGCACTTAAAAAAAAACAAAACAAAACAAATGGCTGAGAAAAGATAGGCTTGTCCTAAGCAAAGCTGGTGCAGTTGGGAGGTGATAGGCAATTTCTCAGGCCCTGTGTAGAGTCACTGAGCCTGGAGGAGTTCATGGCAAGGTGGCCCATGCTGATACCAGAGACTGACACACACAGTGCATTTGTATCAATAATGGCAGCCCGAACTTAGATAATGGTCCAGTGTTTGCTGTGCTGGTGTAAGCTCCTTTGAGTTCCACAATAACTTTGGGTGATAAGTACTACTCATTTTACAGATGAGGAACCTGACCCCTTCCCTCACCTTAACTAACTTGCCCAGGATCACTTCGTAAGTGTCAAAGGTGGGGTCAGAACCTAGGCTGACCTGGCTTCAATTTCAGTGGCTAAGGGCCACCATGAATTGCAGAAGCTGTGATAGGTAGGTCTATGTTAGACAATATCATGGAGTAGAAGCATTCCCAGAGACCCTGTCCTGATGCCCAGGAAGCTCTACTCTGCCACCAGCATCTCCAGAGAGTCCTGGGCCTTCAACAGAACTAGAGAATTGATTGTACATACACAGAAAGTAGAACTGCTTTGCATTTGAATAAATGATCCTGGAGGTGGAAAGACCCACAAGGTCCAAAAGAATGGGGAGCGATGAAAGAGCTTCAAACACTGTAGTGTAGGGTGGGGATGATTTGGGGGCACCTGGAGGGAAGGTCAGTCCAAAGCTTCTGGGGAGTGACTGACTCCACCCATTTCTAAGGTTGGCCACAATGGTGATGAGGGCAAATACTACTTCTCTCATCCCTCCATGTGATCATAGAATTGGTACGACATCAGGCAATTCTGCAGTATTGGAGATGCTTAAAATGAAGACAGTAGCAGATTCCCTCTGATGCTGCAGCCAATATTCAAGGCACAGAGGGATGGGAGAAGATGAAAGGATGACGCAAGTCAATACCCCCAATGTGTTACGGTTACTATGTCGTATCATGTGATATTGTGTCATGTTACATGATATGATACTGAATATGATATCACAACATATCATACAGGCCCACTTGACTCCTGTTGAGTATTTTCACTTCATGTATCACTATTTGGATTGTTGCCTCTCAGGATTTGCACACACACACGTGCACACATATTGAATGTAAGATCTTCAAGGAGCAGCAACTGCCTCCCTTTTGTCTTGGTATTTCTAGTGCTTGACACATATTAGGTGCTTAATAAATGTTTGGTGCAATATTGCTTGATCAATAGAGCCCCATCAAGTGTCGTGACCCAGATCATTAGGATCCCTGGGAAAACAGTGTCGAAGAATTTTGAGAATGAGGAGGGCATTCAAGAGTTTATTTTGGCCACTGCCAACCTTAACAAGTGTGACCGTAAAGTCATCCCTAAGAGAGGAGAACTAGAAATCCATGACAGAATTTCAGATACTTGTGTTGGGGAAGGAAAGACTGAAATGTTGGCGATGAAGTTGGTTTGTCTCACAAAAGTCAAAGACAGTCAAGAAAAAACAGCTGTTCTCCTAAATGACTATGGACCATAAAATCCCCAATGTATAGTATATATACTCCATA
The DNA here is from genome assembly GCF_028372415.1 of Notamacropus eugenii. NCBI lineage: Eukaryota > Metazoa > Chordata > Mammalia > Diprotodontia > Macropodidae > Notamacropus > Notamacropus eugenii. Next base: position 481,762,124 of record NC_092874.1, on the reverse strand, counting down.
CATTAAACAATACCAGAGGACCACTAGCAGAATTCAGCTCTGTCTTTTTCAACTGACCTGACAGAGGATAACAGGAATGATCACCATCCATCATGGAAAGTAAACTGACTTGGCAAGGATGGTCTTGAGACAAGGACTATATAACTGTTGGGCACGAAAAGTGAAGCTTAGTGTCTTCTCCATGAGACTGTAGCTGTTAGCCAGGACACAGAGAATAGTGGAGTCTTTAAATCCTCACCTATTTTTTTTAAAATTAGGAATTTCTCCTTGTACAAAGCAACACTCGCCGTAACCCTGCTGGCATACAGTTAGTGATACCCAGGCTGTTTCCCCAGGCTGTTCCTTTGAAAGTTTGGTCACTTCCCACAGGAGGGCTACTTCTTGATACCCTGCAGGACCCCTCAAATGCATTTTCTAGCCAAATACCAGGAGTGAGGTCCCTTCATGCCAGGATTTCTCCCCAAATTCATAAATCTGCTGCCATGATCCTACTGCTTCAACTGACAAATGTAATAAACTCCAGGATACAAAGCCTCACATTCCTACAGGGAGTTCTGCCTTTTTTTCCCCTTGACAAGTTTTACAGAGCAGCACTTGAGAGATGTGTTCACGTGCCATAAACTTAATCCGGAGCAATTTCCTCTTTTGCTCAAATAATTTTATGAATGGTAAAGGGTTTCATATGTCAGCCATCTTTCCTGGTCCATCTATCCTCACCCTGCCCCCCTTCACCTCTGTCCCCCCCTTGTCTAGGTCATTCTTTTTTAAGGAAATATATTTTTACCTTAAAAAGAATTCAATCTAAATCTTGTCACTCTACAATACATTTTAATGGAGAGTGTTATTGCCGTAAGAGGCAGCTAAAATAGAAAACAAATATTGATGAAAACGTTCAAAACAGTTTTGACAACGAATACAAATCTTGAGTAAGATTTACAGAGAAATGATTTGTCACTTGGCCTGTCTTCCCGTTTGACATTCTAGCTCCTTTCCTTTCCATCTTCAGACTTGACTATTAAAATGATACAATGCCCCAATTGGTTCATGTGGGTCTGTTGGAAGTATACAGCAGGTGTTTTGTTTTCTTGTTTAATCCCCTGGGAGAACTGCTTTAGACTGCTTGATTTCCTGGGCCATTCCCCAGGGACGACTCTGGAAGTCCCCTCATCCTCGAGATTAAGATGGACTCAAAAAAACAACCCAGGAAATCTGAAGGACTCTGGTGGGTGGGAGAAAGGGAGGGAGGCCAGGCCCCCACTTTTGTGTCTTTCCCAGGGAAGTTGGCCTGCTTTGTTAGCCTTCAGAAATTCCCTACATTGAATCAGCAATTCTTTGCAGCTCAGGAACCAATCAATCAGCAAGAATTTATTAAGCACCTACTCTGTGCCAAGCACTGTGCTATGCATGCGCTGGAACTACAAATACAATGAATGAAACAATCTCCATCCTGAAGTCTCTTACATTTTAATAGAAGAAAGAATGAAGAGAAACTTCAGTACATACAAAGAGAATCAATGGAAGTAACAAGAATTGCTATTGCCAAGCATCAAGGCCATCCAGCCTTCTCCTAAAGGCCTGCCCTGGGGCAGAAAGCACTGCCTCATGGACCAGCCCATTCAGGGAGCTATTCTCTTCCAAGCAGAAATTGGCATTTTTGCAATTTCCAACCATTGTTCAAACTTAAGTCCTTTGGGTCCAAACTGAACCAGCTGAAGGTTTCTCCCACCTGTAAGTGCTTGAAAACAAAAGACCCAGACCCAGATGGAGACTTTGTGAAGAAATCGCTCAATAACAAGTAGGTCAAAGGACAAAGTAGAGAAGCAACTAAGAATTAGGCCAGTGACAATGGAGACGATGAAACAGCATGCTAACATTTCTAGAATGCAACTAATGCTGTCCCCAGGGTGGGGAAATATATCCTTACAAACTATAATAGAAATAGAAAAGTAGATGACTATGAACTGAATACAACTTAATGAAAAATAGAAACCATACAAGTAAAGGAATCCAAAAGAAGCAAAAAAAGAGAAATATTCAAATTTTGAGAAGAAATAGACTAAAGTGGAGCAAAAAGATTACAACATGATAAGAAAAGCTAAAAGCTGGTTATTTAAAAGGGTTAAAAAATGGACAAAATTTTAGCCAATCTGATTAGAAAGAATAATCAAATAAATAAAACATCAAATAAACAAGATGAAATCCTAATAAAACCACAAGAAATAAAAATGATATTCATTACTACTATGCATTCCATGCTAATAAAACTTTCTTTTTGTTAGTATAGAAAATTATCTTCAAAAATATAAAATGTACAAATTAATAGAACATGAACTGGAGAGCTTAAAAATTCAAACCTCAGAAAAGGAAATAAAATTGATTCCAAAGGAACAATCAATGAAAAAATTTCTGATCCTAATGGATTTATAGGAGAATTCTATCAAGCTTTTGAAGAAAAATGAATATCAACACTATACAAACTATTCTCAGATATCAAGAAATAAAGTACTTCACAAGAAATAATGAACAATTCAAATACCTGAAAGAATATTAAAACACTCCTTCTATGAGATGAATGTAGAGCTCATAATTAAATCAAGGAAGGCTAATTGTGACAGATAAGTACAGGAGAACTATAGGAATATTGATTCAAAACCCTAAAACAAAATATTAGCAGATTATAAAAATTCACTCAAGCAACTATTCATGAAAATCAAGCAGGATTTATATTATGGATGCAGAGAGAGTTCAATATTAGGAAAATAATCGATATAAAATAATCATATTAAAAACTAGAATTTTGAGATTTTAAACATGGTTACTCAATAATGTGCAGATTCAGAAAAAAAACTTTGAAAAAGTACAATGCCCATTTATGCTAAAATCCTATGAAGTATAAGTAAGAGAGATACTTTTAATAGCATGAAAATATCTAAAATGTGATGCAATAATCATGTTCAATGAAAATATACTGGAAGTTTTCATAATAAATACCAGAGTAAAACAGAGATGGCCGCTCTTATTTGATGCAGTTCTAGAAGTACTAGAAATAGCAATAAGACAAAAGAAAGAAATCAAAGACGTAAAGATACACAAAGGGGACATAAAATTTTCCTATTTTCTGATTATATGGTGGTTTACTTAGAAATCATAGGGAATCAATAGAGGAATAATTATTTAGGCAATGACTTCAGCAAAATTTCAGTCTATAAAATGACCCAAAATATCCTATTATAATATTAACAAATACTAACAAAAAATTCAAGAGACAATAATACACAGAGAAATTTCATTCTAAATAACTGCTAAATGCATAAGATATAGGGGAGTCAAAATATAAAATTATGTTCAATACTTTTATAGGTTCAATTTCAAAGTGCTCCTTAAAGAAATAAAGAAAAACTCAAATAGTTGGAAGAGTATTAAATGTTCATGTCTGGCCCATGCTAATATAAAAAATTATGATATTATAAAAGTTGTCAGTTTTATTGCTATGCCAATCACACTATACAACACAAAATTCATATGGGCAAACAGACTATCTAGAATATAAAGGGAAATAATTCCTAACTCCAGCACTTAGATCTGTGCCTGGCACATAATAGGCACTTAATAACATTTATTGATTGAGTGCTTAAAATAACAAAAAAATATAGGTATGAAGATGGAATAGCACTTCCAGACCTCAAACTATATTATTAATCATCAGTCACCAAAACCATCTGATATTGGTTTAAAGGCAAAGAAGTACATCAGTGTAAGACAATCAGAAATAATGGAGCATAAAGACCCTGTGTTCAATAAACACAAAAACATGAATTACTTAGGAAAGAAATCCATATTTGATAAGAACTGCTAAGCAAAGTAGAAAGCTATCTGACAAAAAATATACTTGGATTATTACTGTATCCCATAGTAATTTCAAAATGGCTATGTAACCTAAATATTAATAATCATGCTACAAAAAAGCAGAAGCAGATGACGTACCTCTTGCAACTATGTGAAGGAGACTTATTTTTAGCCAGAAAGGGATAGAGGCAATTGCAAAGTGAAATGGAGATGTTTCTGCACAAACAAAATTAATGTCTCTAAGGTAGGAAGCAGTCAAATGGAGAAAAATCTTTGTATCAATTTTTTTCATATATTTTATATTCATAATATAGAGAACTATCAGAAAAATATAAAACCATATGTCATGTCCCAACAGGGAAGTGCTGAAAGCATAAGGACAAAGGGAAGAATTTCACACAATATGAAAGAATTCCCCAAAACACTAATGATAAAGAAATTCAAGTCAAAACAAACCTGAAGTAGTTTCACCTCACACTCAGCAAATTGCCAAAGATAACTGAAGATGGGAATGGTGAATATGGGAAAATAAGCACCCTAATGCATTATTGGTGGAGCTATGAATTAGTACAACCATTTTTAGAAAGCAATTTGGAATTATACAAATAAAGTAATTAAAATATCCATACCTTTTGACCCAGAGATTTACTAGCAGGCATAGAACCCAAGGAGGTAATTGACACTACTAATAACAAAACAGTCCCCATATACACCCAAATATTTGTGGTAGCATTGTTAGAGTTCACAAAGATCTAGAAACAAAGGAAGTGCCCATCTATTGGGGAATGGCCAGACTCATTGTGGTACATGAAAATAATGAAATATTATTATGCTATATGAAACAACAAATATGATGAATAAAGAGAAAGATTTACATTAAATGATACAGAGTGAAGTCAGCAGAGTCAAGAAAATAATATACAACAATGAATACGTAGATGTAAACAGAAAGGACAACTGCAAAACAATCAAAAGTGAAAATTACAAAGTAGAGACATAAGAAGACACCAAAAAAAAAAAAAAAAGGAAAAAGCCAAATGTTGGCAGGGCTGTGGGAAAACAGGCACACTGATGCACTCCCTACTGGTGGAGTGATGAACTGATCCAGCCATTCTGGAAGGTAATGTGGAAATATGTCCCCAAAGTGATTAAACTGTGAATACCCTTTGACCCAGAAGTACCCAGACACAGGTCTATGACCCAAGCAGATCTAAGAAATAGGAAAAAGTATTTTCTGTACAAAAATATTTACAGTATCTCTTTTTGTGATAGCAAAAAAAAAAAACCTCAGGGAGTGTTTATTCATTGGGTAATAGCTAAACAAGCTATGGTAAATTAATATTATGGGCTACTATTGTGTTGCAAGAAATGAGAGGGTTTCAAAGAAATATGAGAACATTTGTACAGACTGAGGTAAAGTGAAATGAATAGAAGCAGAAAAGCACATTTTCGCTATAACATCAACACTTTAAAAACAATTTTGAAAGCCTAAAGGATTCAATCAATGCAGGGAATGATCAATCATGATTCTGGAGGAGCTACAATGAAGAATGCTACCCATTTCCTGATAGAGAGGAGATGAACTCAGGATGCAGAGTGAGACATACATTTCTGGACATGAGCAACATGGACGTTGGTTTTGCTTGACTACGTTTATTTGTTACAATTGTTTTTCTTTTTCATTTGGAGGAGGAAGTAGAAGAGACAACGAATACAAATGGAATTTTAAAAATGGCCATTCCACACTAACCTCATTTCCTTTGTTGACAGGATTACTGCACTAGTGCATGAAGGGAATGTGGTAAATATAATTTATCTAGATTTTATCAAACATTTGATGAATAATCTCCTAAAATTGTTGTGAAGAAGATGACAAACTATGGATTAGACAATAATATATATAGATGGATCTGATTCTTACTGAAGGAGCAGATTCAAAAATTACTTATCAATGGCTCAATGTCAACATGACAGGAGGTCTCCAGTGGAATGCCCTAGGGATCTCTGCTGGGTCTTGGACTATTGAAACTTTTGTCAATGACTTGAAAAAAGAATAGAAAGTGTATGCTCATTGAAGCTGAGAGGAAGAGTTAACATACAAGATGACAGAGTTGAGATCAAAACTGATCTGTCCAAGGAAGAGTTTTGAGAAGAATCTAATAAAATGAAATTTAATAGGAATGAATGCAAAATTCTGCTCTTGGGTACAAAAAAACTCCAAAAATATAAGATGGAGGGAAAAGGGTTAGATACTAAGTGTTCTGACAAAGCTATTAAGATTTTAATGGATGGAAGGCTCAACAGGAGTCAGTAGAGTGATGTGACTTCCCCCACCAAAAAAAAAAAAATTATATGAGCCTGTATGAAGAGGAGAAGAGCTACCAGGAACAGGAAGGCAATGTTCCCACTGTACTCTGTCCTTACTGAAACATGGCTGGAGTGTCAGGCCAAATTCTGGGTACCAGGCTTTACGAAGAGCGTTAAAAAGTTGGATGATGTTCAAAGGAGAGCCTTGAGTACAAGACAAGATGATCAGTTGAAGAAATTGGGTGTGTTTAGCCTGGTACCCAGGAACCCTGAGGGTCTTTCCCTCCTAGTTGGACTTTTTTATTAAAGGAACCATCCCCTGAGTAACTTAAAAAGCCTGTTCATTGAATGGGTTTATCTCTCTCAAACTGAGAATGTGATAAGACCTTAGTCTGAAAGGGTCAGGATCTCCCATTGCATCCTGGGCCATCTCCAGTCATCCTGATGAGTATCAGGCCACTGGACTCAGATGGCTTAGGAAGAGAAAGTGAGGCTGATGACCTTGCACAGCCCTCCCTCCCTCACTCAAATCAAAGTCAACTGCAAGTCATGTCATCCTCTTGATGTCATGCTTCTCTTCGAGAACGAAGGACAAACACATGACAGCTGTCCTGGAGAAAGTCATGATGACTGTCTTCAGGTATCTGAAGGGCTAAGGGGGTACATTTCTTTTGCTTGACCTCAGAGGGCAGAAATAGGAATGATGGGAGGGTACAAAATGACAAGTTTAGGCTTGATTCAAGGAGAAAGCTTTGTAACAAGGAAAGTTGCTTCAAATGAGCAAGATGACCTTCCTGAGGCAGCAGCACATTCCCTGCCCTGGAAGGTCTTCAAGCAGAGAGGGACAGACCTTTGTCAGATAAGGACCAGTAGTGACTCTTTCCGGTGTGCGTGTCTAGCTTTCGCATTATGTGATTCTGTGATTAAGGTCAGTAGTGGAGTAACAGAAAGAAAGCCCTCTGCTTTTAGAGTCAAAGGATTAGGTCTGGACTCCAGCTGAACCATTAAACACCCATGTGACCTTGGACAAGTCACTTCTCTCTGGGCCTCAGTTTCCTCCATTGTACAATGGGAAAAGGGTTGTTAGATGGGGTCTGAGCCTCCTTGGAGCCCTAAATCTATGATTCCAATGCCCAGTGCTTTCCCCTCAGTATTCTTCTTTCTCCTGAAAGGCATTTTGTATGCTGGGAGGGTGGGGGAGAAAAAGAAAGTTGAGAAAGAAAGAACTTTTTGATCTCAGATGGTGAAGGGTTATTGTAAATAACCAGGAGTGGGGGAAGAAAAGGAGGCCATTTAAAAGAGGTCAAAAATACTTAGACAGCACCCTTTTCATTTACATGTTTTCAAATAAAATATCACATCTTCAAAATGTTCCTATTAATTTTTCATATGTGGTACTTAGTCATCATGTTTGACGGTTTCCCTTCATAATGTTTGGGCAGAAAAATGTAAACAGCATTGCACGTCTCCAGCCAAGGTTCCCACAGTCAATTTTCCGTGTAATCGGGGGACCAACAGGCAAGGCCGTGTGCGGCCTTCTGGGGGAAGTCCAAAGACGCGGGATGTGTGTGTGTGTGCGTGTGTGTGTGTGTGTGTGTTTATCACAACTTGTTCTTTTAAGTTTATCTCTGAAATTTAAAAAAGCAACACAGGAGAGCCACAAAAATAAATAAATAGAAATGAGCCATGCAGGACTATATTTCTGTGACAACTAGGGTTGGAAATGTTATGAATTTTTTTTTTAATCTCTAGTTTCTCAACATGTTAAGCCCAAGTCAAGCTCGTGAGCTCCTGTTTTCTGAGTTCATCTCTGTTGTTTTCTCATAGAACTCCACAGATGTCATTATAGCCTTCTTTTGCCTGAAGAAACTTATTTTCGCTTCAAGTAATGAAAAATGTTTGTGTGAAAGGAAAGAGAGATCTCTGGGAAGGAGATCTGTGGACGTCTGGTACAAACTAACAGATCATTATTAATTTGCTTTTTTTTCTTTTATGACAAAGGATAATGGGAAAAGAGAAGAAAGAAAAGGCATGGTCCCTGGACTCTACTCTTAATGGAGGTGCAATGTTGGGTATATTACCTTCACTTCATTTTCTCCCCACACAAGGGTGTGAACTGCCCCATGTGATTTCTAAGGTCCTACATCTAAAATGGTCATTGTCTAAAATGATTCTCCAAAGCATAGGGAGGAGAAAAAGGTCTGGAAATGTAAGTGATTTGCAGACACTATAGAAGGCATGGCACATGGCAACTGGAAGATCTCACAGCATTAAGAATGGTGCAGTATCTAGGACACAGAAGCTGAGACCCCCTCTGTACTCTGCCCTCTCCACACCATTTCTGCAGTTTTATGTTCAGCTCTGGGGGCCACGATATAAGGAGGATGTTGATACTTCAGAAAGTGTCCAGGGGAAAACCAGACTGTAGAAAGGCCTTGAGATCATGACTTACAAGGATCAGCTGGAATGAGGGATGTTTATGCTGGAGTAAGGAAAGTTGATGGGGAGCCTGAGATACCTCTTCAAGGATGGGAAGGGGAAGTGTGGCCAAGACATTCTGTCCATTCTGAGCAGTCAGTAGCCACATGTGGAAGCTGAAATGAGACAACTTAAAGTTCAATGTCAGGGAGAAGGTAAGAAAAAAGTCCTTGTTTCTAAGAAATCATGAGTGGGCTACCTAGAGCAGGGTGGGGTCTGCTTCATGGGAGGTCTTCAAGCAGAAGCTATGTGGCCACTTGCCTGACTTGTGATCTTGGGTGTTCTTTTTTCAGTTATGGTTTGGTAATCCATATTGGCCCACGGTCACACAGCTAGAAGATATCAAAAGTATAACTGAAAAGCAGGACTTCTGTGGCTCTGAGGTCGACTGTATAGCTCCAAACACTGGTGCCTTAATAAATGCTTGGTCAGCATGGTTGAACCTTAATAAGTAAGCAAACAATGCAAGGCTAGTTGAAAAGCGTCCTGTGTAAAGGTAGCCAGAGGAAGGCTATTCTATCTCCTGTTACTGTTTCTAGAGAGGGGGATAAATAATTAGCCTGCGCATAGAACGACCCCAAAACAGATACTGGCATTTTCCAACCCCCTGGTCCAGACTGCTAACTCCTGAGCTGACCACCTATCTTTCAGCCAAACAGTAGCTTTAATGTGCTTATCAGTAATCAGCACAGAAGGGCAGATGGAAGTCAGGTTGTGTCATTGTATAATGCATCTTAGAGACTTTAGGGAGTCATTCAAGTTTCTTGAGCAGGGCAGTGTCACAGTCAGATCTGTGCTTTAGGAACGTCACAGTCTTTTAACTAAAGAGTAGTCTCACTGTGCTTACATGTCACAAACAAATCTAGAAACTAAACCCATCTAGAACTTCCCAGAAAATCCCAAGAGGCTCTCTACATTCACTAAAATTCAGTGCCATTCAAGTATCTATGGGCTTACTGCCTTTTTCTGTTTTGGAGAAATCAAGCCCCAAAAGTGTGAAAGAGAATTAAATTCCAATCCCTGGAGCACAGACAATTTCACCTGCAATAAACAAAACAGGAAATCTCTCTGTTTCTTCTCTGTATGTCAGATAATTAGCGTTGTCTCCTATTTCGCCAACCCTGCCACCCTAGCCCAGTGATCCCACTCTGTCTATGACTTTGCCTCTAGGCTCCAGGGAATTGTGAGAAGGAAGCAGAGGATTCTTATCCAATATTAGTGGTGGGATTTGCACCCAAGGCTTCCTGACTATAAAACCATCAGTCTTTCCACAAGGCCACGCTGCCATTCAAACAGCAAATGTCTAGTCATTTGGAATCAAATTGACCAAAACTCATATTCTATGAATAAAGTAAAAATCCACCACTGAAACAAAAATTCTTACATATTTTGCCAGAGTCAAAGTTGGTCTCCCCTTCTCATTGTGACTGACTTAAGTCGGAGGGGAGTGAGGGCTGGCCTTCCCCAGGCGGAGGTTGGTAATATGTTTCCATTTCTTCTCTTCTTGGAGGGATTGGGGGCTGGAAGGAATGAGCAGGCATGGGGAGAAGCCAGCTTGCTCTTGGATTTTCTTTATGACTTACTCAAAAGAAGATGAAACATTGGACTGTTTGGTCTTTCTCTGTGTAATCATCTCATCCATATTGCATGCCTTTCCTTTGTATGTGGCAAAATCAATTAGCTTGTCAGAGCCTAGAAGGAAGGGACCACATCTGCTGAACCCCAACTTGCAGATAATTACCAAGCCCCTTTATCCAGCCTACAATTTATTTCCCTTTAAAATAAACATACAAGCTTCCATTAGAAATCCCAATGTAACAACCAAGGCGCCATTGTGAGCACCTCATTGAGAGGGGAGTTATTTGAAAGCCTGATCTACCCTACTTGGAACTGCTCCTCATCTCATCAAACCATATTATTTAAGGATCATGACCATATGGGGCATGTGTTCTGTTAAGTCCCAAATATCTTGGGCTGTGATATTCCTAAAGCATAGTTCTGTTCAAGAAACTCCGGGGGCCTCCCTAAGGCGTCTAGGATCAATTACACCATGGGGCTCCACCCTGCCCCTCCATGCATATTACTCACCAGTCCCCTTCACATTCTCTACATTCCAACTCATTCAACCTCATCCCAATGACCCATCTCTTGTCCCGGTCCCCTTTTCCTGGAGTGCTTCACCTTCTCATATCTGCTTCATGTCAGCTCTAACTCTCTTCAAGGTTCAGCCTGAGGGCTCTGGCCTCCAGCAAGCCTTTCTAAGTCCCTTCACCCATCTGTGAGTGCCTCATCCCAGAAATCATGTTTATATATGTATATAAGTACAGACATATAGACTTATGTATATATGTGTGTATATATTTATACATCTCTATCTACACACACATCCAAATTTCCTAATTGTATTATGTTCTCCCAACAGAACATAAGTTTCTTGAGGGCCAGAATTACTTGCATTTTCAGCACCTAGCAAACTACGTGGCACACAGTCCATTGAGTTACATTGCATATCTGTCATCACCAAACACTGGTTAATGTAGATAATGCCCAGGCTGAGAAAGCCCAGTTTGAAAAGAAAGATCTCCAACAAAGACACTCCTTGTCCAATGTCAGGGACTGCCATCAGGGCATACTCTCACCAACAAACTGTTCCTCTGCCTAAGCCTTATTAGGAACTGCAGACAGAAGTTCAGGCCGGAACGTTCCTTTTAAGAGACAAATAACCCTGACTGGAGAGGGGCCACAGAAAGGAAACTATTCCGGGTGCCCCAGATAGTTTACCAGCAGTGACCAGCACCACTCCATAAGTGGCCCTTCTCAAATCCCTGACCACTCATGCGCACCCGCAGACTGGAGCTGTTCCATGCTCCCCCACCCCAGCCCCCATATTGATTTGCCAAGAGGTTGGCCAGACTTCCTCTAGCTCTCTGTGACTGAGGGACCCTCAGTGGCTTTTTATGACCTGGAGGAGAAAATCCACATTCCTTTGTCTGATGTTTCTTCCCTTCAAAGCCTTGTACTATGCTACCTTCCCAACCTTACATCTTGAGTCACATCAACAGAAACCTTGCACTCCAGTCAAGACAAAGAAGCAGAGCACGGAGCCCTGTGGGCCTTCTGGATCTGATGGATGTCAGCTTTCTGAGAGCAGAGAGAGCCTTATTTTTGTTTGCATCCTCAGTGCCAGTTACAAGTAGGCACTCGATAGAAGTCTTCTTGGTCGCCTGATTGCCAGGCATCCAGCTAAGTGTGGAATCAGACCCTGGGCATGTCACTTAACTTCTCTCTGCCTTTTCGTAAAAAATCACGCCAAATGATTCCTGACTCCCAGGCACCTACATTTATTTTTCTTCTAGGGGAGACACAATTTGTACACATAGAAGTATATGCAAAAGAAATTTAAATGATGGAGATGAATTTGGAACTCAATTTTTTAAATGATTGCTAATTTTTTATGCATAATTGGGAAATATTAAATAAATAAAAATAATTTTAGAAAAATAATAATGTGGAAGGAAAAGCTTTCCTCAAGTCTTCCAAGTATTCCATACAAATTCCCTCCTCTGCACCTTTGTCTTGCTTCCCATTCATCAAGTCCCAATCTTCCCATTCTTTGGGTCCTGCTTTCTTCTTCATGAGAGAGGCAGTGGAGTGAAAAGGGTATTAAATATGGATCCGGAAGAGACCTGGTTTCAATCCTGCCTTGGAGATTTATGTGACCATTAGTGAGCTTCCATTTTGTTGTCTGTAGCAAGAGGATGATGATACCTGGAGAATTAACCAGTAAGCATTTATGAAGTGCTTCCCATGTGCTAGGCACTGTGCTGAGCACTGGGGAATCAAAGAAAGGTGATAACAGCCCCTCTCCTCAAGGAGCTTATATCTAATGAAAGTGTATCTGGTGCTTTATAAACCTGAGATCACTGTAGAAATAACAGCCACCATCGACAAAAAGAGCTAGCCCTGGTCTATTAACTCATGTAAGCATCATCGTAATAAAATATTAATTATAATAGCTAAAGGCAGTGCTAGTTGACTCAGTGGATAGTACGCTGGACCTGGAGTCAGGAAGACCCGAGTTCAAATTTGGCTTCAGCCACTTACTACCTGTGTGAACCTGGGCAAGTCATCTAACCTGTTTGCCTTAATCCACTGGAGAAGGAAATGGCAAATCATTCAGGTATCTTTGCACAAAAGGCTCATGTAGGATCACGAAGAATCAGACACGACTGGAAATGGCTGAACAACAAAATGAATCCTCGCTAGCATGTATGGAGTGTTTGAGGGCTCCTAAGTGCTTTATGGATATTATATCATTTTATCTTTAAGATAATATGGAGAAGTGTGATTAGCCTCATTAGTGTCAGATTTGAACTCAGGTCTTCCTGACTCCAGGTCCATGGAGGGAGGTACTGTTATTTTTCCCCTTTTGCAGACAGGGAAACTGAAGCAAACAGGTTGAAGCTATTACATAATTAATTACTATTAATAATTATATCTATAATTATTAGAATTGTTATCATTATTATTACAAAGCCTTCCCTGACAACTCTGCCCTTGAAGCAGTCACCTCCTTTTCTCTGAATCTCTCCAGAACTTAATTCCTCAACTGATTATCTTATCCAAACAAATGCTAAGCTCTAGGAGGAGCGGAACTTTCCAGAAGTTCATAGGAATTCTTCACCTGGGTTCCATGGACTGACTGACTGACTCTCTCTCTCTCTCTCTCTCTCTCTCTCTCTCTCTCTCTCTCTCTCTCTCTCTCTCTCTCTCTCTCCTCTCTCTCTCTTTCTCTCTCTCTCTCTTCTCTCTCTCTCTCTCCTCTCTCTCTCTCCTCTCTCTCTCTTTCTCTCTCTCTCTCTCTCCTCTCTCTCTCTCTTTCTCTCTCTCTCTCTCTCCTCTCTCTCTCTCCTCTCTCTCTCTCTTTCTCTCTCTCTCCTCTCTCTTTCTCTCTCTCTCCTCTCTCTCTCCTCTCCCTCTCCCTCTCCCTCCCTCCCTCCTCTCTCTCTCTTCCTCTCTCTCTCTTTCTCTCTCTCTCTCTCCTCTCTCTCTTTCTCTCTCTCTCTTTCTCCATATATATACGTGTGTGTATGAATAATACGAATGTATGCATATGAATGACAGATCTATATAATTTGTTATATAATGGTATATTTTATATATTATATGTAAAATATTATATGTTTTCAATCATTATATTTCACTAAAAGTCTTTTCAATATATTTTGTTTTGCAGATTCAGAAACATGATTTGGGGAGGTCCCTACGCTTCTGCAGACTGATTCCTCAAGGGGTACAGGGCATCAAAAAGCCGAGCATGCCCTAACTAAGTAAAGGTTTTCTCGGATGCCTTGCTGAATACTCTGTAAAGAGCGAATGAATACCTGTTGGGATGAAGAATAACTCCAGAGTTAAAGAGGAGACCACGAAAGGATGGAAAAGCCATTAAAGTTCTGTGGAGAGAGCTGGAAAGCCTGGCCTTGCCAAGGAAATGTGGTAGGAGAGTGGAGGTCCAGCCGCAGTTGGAAGCCTCCGGCAGGTGGTGGCCTTCTCAGGCCTTTTAATAGGTGGCTTCTGTCTGAAAGCATGAAATCGATCCAAGAGGCATGTGGGCTGTGTCCTGGTGTCAGGCCTGGGTGAAGCCCGGCCGTCGGCTCACAGATTGCCTTAACAGTAAGACTCTGGCCCGAGATAAGAGAAAGTGGGAAACCAGGAAGAAAATCCCCCCTTCCGAGGCCTTCCTGGCTTTATTAAACAATGGCACTGATTGGAAAAACTTGCAAATATTCCACTGTTTGTTTACTTGGGACCTATGGAAACAGAAATTAGAGTTTGCCTCAGCAGGCGCTGCCCAGCCCTTGGAAGCCGGCGTCAGCATCAGAGGGATCTCTTTCAAGGACATGAAGCGGCCGGGCCAGCTGGCACCCCAGTTGCAGACCGTCTCCCTGAACCCGCAGCCCAAGGCCTCCCGAATGAGGGGGAAAGCAAACCCAGAGCTGGGAGGGTAGGGGGCCCTGCTGCTGAAGCTCAGTGGCTCAGCCGGAACTGAAATGTTCTTGGAACAGGGAAGCTGTTTCTCTTCTCTGCAGGCGAAGTCGGGCTCCCAAGCCGCAGCAGAAGCCCACAGCGGGTAACGGAGAGATGGATGCCCTAGCAGAGCTTGGTCAGAGGTCTGGGCCAGCCTGCAGAGGGACCAATTCCCTGGGAAGAACCGGGAGTGCCAAGCCTGGGGGGTGAAGGTACTGGGTTCAAATCCCAAATCTGCCCCTGGTTGCTGGGTCACCCTGGGCTAGTCTCCTTGACACTGTGACGCTCAGTTTCCTCATGTATACACAGAAGGTTCCTAAGGTTCCATCTAGCTCTAGGTCTCTGACTCTGTGAACTTCTTTTAACTGAAAAGAAAATAAATCTCAAAATTTCAGTAAAGAGCAAATGTATTTTGTCTTCATTAAATTTAATAGTCAATTTGTTTTTGTTTTTCTTTTAATGGGGAGAGCGCTCAGATCCAGGATTTCATTGATGGCAGGAGCTCCTGGTGTGACAAGTCCCTCTACCAAGATAACCCTCCCCCTAATCTGTAATGTGAGTCTCAGGAAACACCTGGAACACAGTAGGTGCCTGACAACGTTTACTGACTGGAACAGATCCTGAGGGCCAAAGGACCTGTTCAGGGTCCCACAGACAGTACATGACAGAGGCCCTTCTGGACGCCCAGCCCTGCTGACTATATCCATAATACCACATGGCTCCACACACTCTGGAAGGGTCTCAGACCTTAGATGGGGGCCCAGCTTGCTTTCCTTTGTTTGGTTCAAGCTCTCTGCCCAATAGCTTTCCCTTTTTCCTTGACATCTGTTTGCCTCTCCATATCCGGGAAGCATTCAGCACATTAAGTTTTCAGCTGGAAGCCAATGAGAACACATCTCAGCCACCTCATTTTGTAAAGCCCTTCAATCAATGGTAATGTTTTCTGACTAGCAAATAAAAGAGTTGCATCAAAAAAACCAATTTAACTCATTACTTACAGATGGGGGTAATGAACAACAGTCACCGTTGGCCTGTAGAGCAGGGAGCAACGTATTCTGAAAGTCGGGTCACAAGACCCCAACACAAACAAGCTGGAAGGGACTTTGGTGCCCTCCAGCTTAGTCCACCTAGGAAGGGATCGCCAGCATCCTAGAGCTGACAAGCGGTCATTCAGTGCCCCCTCACTCTATCTCATTGGGAGCAGGGTTCTCCTGGCATCAAACTGAAATCTGCTTCCCTACAAATGGCACCCAAGGCTGCTGGTTCTTCCATGGGAGGCCAAGCAGAAGGTGAATCCCTCTCCTCAGGACAGCTGACTAAATACATGGTCTGTATCGCAGTTTTCATGTCCCTCTCCCCACCCCCCTCCCCAACTCCATTCCAGGCTTCTCTTCATGCCCAGTTCCTCCTACCAACACTCCTGGAGCCTGGACTTAAGCAAGGTCCTTTCCTGTTTCAGTTGTCCCCTCTGGTTTCTGGATTATTACACTGGATTATTGGACTCTGGGTTCCAAACAGGGAAGGTTTTAAAATTCATTAGTTTCTACCAGATGCTTCCTTTTTCCAAAGGAAAGTGGTCACAATTTTACTTTTTAAAGCAGATGTGTTATCATAGCATGGAGTGAATTAAATGCTACAATGGATTTCAGAGGCCAACTAGCCTAATATCCTCATTGGACAGATAGGAAAACCAAGGCAGAAAAAGATGAAATGAATTAGCCACTCTAAGATCTAAACTCAAGCCTTCCGACCATAAATCCAACACTTCCCACTATACATGCATGGGACCCTCTTCTCATTCTTCATGTATGCATATTCATGTGTATGTGCATATGGGTAGGCATGTAGTGGATTGAGGAGGGAGACTTTGCAATGACAGCGACCCATTGTAGGCCATTCCTAAGAGACACAGCTCAGGTCACAAAGAAAACAAAAAAGAAATGAAAAGATGAGATTAATCAGTCTTCTGGATGCCTGGCCCACTTTCCTGGGCTTCTCCTATCTGTCTCAGATAACAATTCAAGGAGATGGTCAGGGTGACTTTCTGCCTTCCCAGCTTCCAGGGTTTTCCTGGGGCTCAGCAAAAATCAGGCCCCAGCTCTGAAAACAATCCTTCTGAAAACAGTCAGTTAAAGTCTGATGGATTTTCAAGATCACAGTGAAATGTCCATGGCCTGTGAGATGCAGGTGACACTTCTCTGAAGCCTAGTTCACATCAGGTGGAACCTTCTGACAATATGGAATAGGAACCATTCACTGGGCAGGTGAAGAAGACTTGGTTCCCCAAAGGAGCCCTAACTGGATTCCTGGATGTCATCAGCTCCTCTCTAAAAATGGTGTTAGTGCACACCTTGGGGGAGAGGGGGTGTGTGTGTGTGTGCACGTGTGTGCATGCATGCACTTACATGTATATGTGTGTGTATATGAGGTTAGACGCATGAGGCAGTGGCTCTAATGAGATGGCTGCCATCTTTGTCTCTTTTGTCTCTCCATCCATTCACATATTCATCTGACAAACACTGAAGGCTCATTGAGGAGAGAGTGCTATGGCAAACCATGGGAGGGCTTATTGCCTACTGAATATTTCAAACTAGATTTCCTTGTCGAATCATTCCAACAGAGGTGTAATCCACAACACACTCACATACCCCTAAAATTGGTGAGGTAGCTAGGTGGAATAATGGATAGAGCCCCAGGCTTGGCATCTAGAAGTCCTGAGTTCAAATCCAGCCTTGGATATTTATAAGTTGTGTGGCCTTGGGCAAATCACTTACCTTCTGTCTGCCTCAGTTTCTTCATCTGAAAAATGGGGATAAACAAGCACCTATATCCCAAGGCAATTGTGAGGATCAATTGAGTTAATGTTTTTAAATTGCCATATAAACACTAGTTATGGAGTAACATTTTATTTCTCTATAAAACCCAGTAACTCACTACTGCCTCTAGATTCACCAGGCAGCCTGCTCTTTGGCTTTAAAGTCCTTTATAATGGAGCTCCAGGCACTTTTCAGCCTCTTCCCCCCTTCCACATGCTGCTATAACCAGGCTGGTCTTCTCTCTGTTCCTCTCAAACGATGCCTATGTTGTCTCCCTTTTCCATGGCTTTGCACTAATCGACCCCCATGACCCCATTGTACCCAAGTCAGTGTGACCAGATTTAAAGGTAGTAGAGGAGAGTTAAGTGTAAGAAAACTGGCAATAGAAGGGAAGAGCCAGGTGTGAAGGGCTTTAAAAGCCAAGCTTAGGAATCTCTATTTGCTCTGGGAGGTGGACTTTATTGAGTTAGAGATGACATGGATAGACCTGTGCTCTGGGAAAATCCCTTTAGTGATTGAATGGAGGATGGCCTGGGACAGGGAGACCCCTCCCCCTGGCAGATACGGCCATAGTACCAGTGTGAGGTGACCTGAGCGTCTGCACCATGGGTTGGCCATGTCAGAGGAGAGATGGGAAAGCTCACGGTCCAGACCAGGCAACCTAGAGCCAGTGTGGTAGAGCATCAGATTCAGAGGTTGTACCTTCTCCTTCCCTTGATCCTAACTTAAGAATCAATCCCTGAAGTCCTAGACCACCCACGGTCAAGGAGCCTGGCACAGAGGGTAGCTGGTGAAGTAGAATTTCACAACTGTCCTTGATACAGGCTAGTATTTTCTATGTCAATCTGGGGCCTGCTGAGAGAGGGAGGAACAGGGGCACAGTCTGACCGCCAGGGGCTTGAGATAAACCAAATGAAGAGTGGAAAGACAGATCACATGCCACTCTCCCAATGTCCATAGTTACCTTTCTCCCATGATCCCACATTTCCCCTACGACACTCTTTCTTGCCACAGTGAAATCTTCCAAACTCTTCCTTTTGATGCTCCAGGCAATTATAACTCAATGATCATCCATAACAGCCAATAAGGGGCACATGAAAATCTCCTCCCCATCACTTAGGGACTAGGGGAGGGGTCTCATCATGGGCTATACCCCCAACTCAATCAGAATGAGGAGCCCAACCTAGTGTGAGGTTTCTAAGTAATGCTCCCATTACCTTCCACTGCCATAATAGAAATGTCCATCAGAAGCACCAGGAAAGCCCCACTCCCCTGAACTGAAATCAAATCAGTCTCTGCTTCCTCAAAAGCGTCACACAAAAGATGGCAGACTGGGGGTGGAGTCAAGATGGCAGAGTAAAAACAGAGACTTGCTAGAGTGCTCCCCCCACCCAAGGCCAGTCAAATACCTGTAAAAAATGACTCTAAACAAATTCTGAAGCTGCAGAACCCACAGAATGACAGACAGAAGCAAATTTCCAGCCCAAGACAGCCTGGAATGTCCACAGGAAGTGTCTATCATGCCATGCTGGGAGCAGAGCACAGTTTAGTACAGATGAGACCTGAGCAGGCCTTGGGGGGACTGAATCTCGGGCACCTGTGATGGTTTCCAGACTTCACGACACCAAAACACCAGGGACAAATTGGAAGGTCAGTGGAAAAAACCATTAAGATCTGTGTGAGAGAGTAGAGTGCTTTTGAACCCAGTCCCAGGGAGGTGGAGAGGACAGAGGATCCCACAACAGCCACAGCAGGGACAGCAGCAGTAGCTGTTTCTGGAGCTCCAGGCTCACAGATTGTGAGGGGATTGAGCAGCTGACAGTACACCCCCCCCCCCTACTCCCACTGGAAGCAGAGAAATGCCTTGACTGAAGTAAATGACTGGGGAAATGAGCAAAAACAGGGAAAAAATCAGACAATAGAATCTTACTTTGGTGATAAGGAAAACCAAAACATGCAAACAGAAGACAACAAAGCTCTTCCATCCAAAGCCTCCAAGAAAATTATGAATTGAAGAGCTCAAAAAGGATTTTGAAAATCAAGTAAGAGAAGTAGAGCAAAAACTGGGAAGAGAAATGAGAGTGATACAGGAAAACCACAAAAACTGAATCAACTGCTTGCTAAAGGAGACCTAAAATGCTAAAGAAAATAACACCTTAAAAGACAGACTAACCCAAATGGCAAAAGAGATCCAAAAAGCCAATGAGGAGAAGAATGCCTTAAAAAGCAGAATTGGCCAGATGGAGAAGGAGGTCCAAAAGTTCAATGAAGAAAACAATTCCTTAAAGATTAGAATGAGCTAATGACAATAAAAAATTGAGAAATTATAAATAAAACCGCAGGAATGAAAAAATAGCAGAAAATGTGAAATATCTCATTGGACAAACAATTGACCTGGAAAATAGATCCAGGAGAGACAATTTAAAAATCATTGGACTACATGAAAGCCATAATCAAAAAAACAAAAGAGCCTAAACATCATCTTTCAAGAAATTATCAAAAGAAAACTGCCCTGATATTCTAGAACCAGAGGGTAAAATAAATATTGAAAGAATCTACTGATAGTCTCCTGAAAGAGATGCCAAAAGGAAAACTAGTAATATTGTAGCCAAATTCCAGAGTTTCCAGGTCAAGGACAAAATATTGCAAACTGCCAGAAAGAAGCAATTTGAGTATTGTGGAAGCACAATCGGGATAACACAAGATCTAGCAGCTTCTACATTAAGGGATCAGGGCCCTTGGAATATGATATTTCAGAGATCAGAGGAGCTAGGATTAAAACCAAGAATCACCTATTCAGCAAAACTGAGTAATAATACTTCAGTGGGGGGGGGGGGGGGAATGGTCCTTCAATGAAATACAGGACTTCCAAGCATTCTTGTTGAAAAGACAGAGCTACGTAGAAAATGTGACTTTCAAACACAAGAATCAAGAAAAGCATGAAAAGGTAAACAAGAAAGAGAAATCATAAGGAACTTACTAAAGTTGAACTGTTTACATTCCTATATGAAAAGATAATATTTGCAACTCTTGAGACTTTTCTCAGTATTTGAGTAGTTGGAGGGATTATATACATATAGACAGAGGGCACAGGGTGAGTTTGAATATGAAGGGATGATATCCAAAAAGATAAAATTAAGGGGTGAGAGAGGAATATATTGGGAGAAGGAGAAAGGGAGAAATAGAATGGGGTTAATTATCTCTCACATAAAAGAGGTAAGAGAAAGCTTTTTCAATGGGAGGGAGGTGAAAGGAAAAGAATGGACCTTACCCTCATTGGATGTGGCAAGGAGGGAATCACATGCACACTTAATTTGGTATGAAGATCTATCTTACGCTACAGGAAAGTAGGGGGAAGGGATAAGCAGGAGAAAGTGGGGGAATGATAGAAAGGAGGGCAAATGGGAGAAGGGGGTAATTAGAAGTAAATACTTTTGAGGAGGGACAGGATCAAAAGAGAGAATAGAATAAATGGGGTGGCAGGATAGGATGGAGAGAAATATAGTTAGAATTTCACGACATGACTTTTATGGAAATCTTTTGCATAACTATACATGTACAACCCATATTGAATTTCTTGCCTTCTCAGTGGGGATGGATGAGGAGGGAGGAAGGGAGAGAAGTTGGAACTCAAAGTTTTAGAAACGAACGTTAAAAATTGTTTTTAAATGCAACTGGGAAATAAGACATACAGGTAATGGGGTATAGAAATCTATCTTGTCCTACAAGAAAATAGAGGGTAAGGGGATGAGAGAAGGGAAGGGTGTGATAGAAGGGAAAGCAGACTGGGGGAAGGGGTCATCGGAATTCATGATGTCTTGGGATGGGCAGAGGGGAGAGATAAGAGAAAATATGGAACTCCAAATCTTGTGGTAGTGAATGTTGAAAACTAAATTGATTAATTGATTGATTAATTCATTTAAAAATATGGAACACTAAGGACATGGTCCAGCATAGCCAGCCCAGGAAGCAGGGAAGAAGATTCCATCTCATACAACAAGGGCAGGGCTAGACAGCTCCCTGACCTCTGGTCTCCGGGCTTTGTCATTATCACTATATCCCTTGTCAATTAGAAAATAATGAGCTAACATTTTCCAAGTACATGTTTCTTTTTCAGTTTTTACTAGGTGGTCACATAGGTCCCTCCCATCTCTGAGACCCTGGGAGTCTGTGAAACACAAGATCGGGTTTTGTATTGGCTAATAGCCCCCCATCTCTAGATAAGCACAAGAGATAGGTAGGAATACAATAGATAGGTAGCAAGGCTGTGAATCTCACTTCAGCTAATATTGCCCTTAAGCAGCAAGTGATAATGGACGTCGCTGATGCCATCTTTCCCTGTGGAGTTGATGGGTGATGGCCTCTGTAGAAAATTACATGTAGGTCCAGCTCAGCCAGGCTTCCCTGAATGCCTCAACCATCTTCCCATCACCTGCCTTGCCTGCCAGACCCCAAACCACTGAAACCCAAGTGGACCGAGCGCTTTCACCCAAGACATTTCTACCTTCAGTCCTAACTTGGTAACCTGGATGTTACCAGTTCCCTATTTTGTTCAGCCCTGCCCCCTGTCATGCTTCCCTTCACTCTCCATATTCTTTCCATCTGTTTTGTCACTATGTGTATAACCTGAGGGCAGCTAGGTGGCATAGTAGAAAGAATGCTAGAACTAGAGTCAGGAAGACTTGGGTTCAAATCCAGCCTCAGACACATACTAGCCATGTGACCCTGTTCAAGACATTTCTGCTTGCCTCAGTTTATTCACCTGTAAAATGAGCTGGACAAGGACATGGCAAACCCCTTTAGTATCTCTACCAAGAGAATCCCAAATGGGATCATGGAGAGTCAGACATGACTGAAAAATGACTAAACAACAAGTGTAACTTCAGATCTCCTCCAATCCTTTGAGTTCCCTTTATCTGTAACCAAATTAGCCCTTCCCTTGCTGTGGGAGAACGTCAATCTACTTGCCCATACAATTCCCCATCATATAACTTCCCAACCCAAAATACACCTTCCTGTACACTATGCCTTTATATGTGTTGTTGTTATTGTTGAGAGATTTAGAAAGGGTTGGGAACAACTTTCTTTGGTCCATACCAGTCTGCCCTTGATAACAGCTGCCTGGGAGGCTTATTCAGACTGAAGTGCTAACAGCAACGGCAACAACAATGTGTAAGAGGTAGTGTGTTATAGTAGACAGTTTCAGAGCTCAGGAGACCTGGGTTCAAGGGTTCCCTTGACACATTCTGGATATGTGACTCAGGTCAAATGACTTCTGAGAGCCCCAAGCAGTAGAATTAGTAGTAGTAGTGGTAACAGTGGTAGTAGTAGTAGTAGTGGTAGTAGTAGTAGTAGTGGTAGTAGTAGTAGTAGTAGTGGTAGTAGTAGCAGCAGCAGTTGTTATCATCATAGTAGTAAAAGTAGTAATAACATTAGCAATAGTAGTAGTAATAGTAAAAATTGTATTAATAAAAGTAGTGGTGGTAATAGTAGAAAAGGTAATAGTAATAGTAGCAGTAATAATAAGAGTAGTAGTAATAATAAAGTAGCAATACTAAAGTTAGTGTGTTCATCCTTTGTTGCCGAAGAAGACCACGCCATCAGAAATGATGACATGACTTGCACTTGACTTTGTTCTGAGTGAGGGAGGGCTGTGCAGGTCACCAGCCTCACTTCTCCTCCAGAGCCATCTGCATCCAGTGACCAGATATTCATCAGGATGACTGGAGATGACCCAGGATGAGGCTATTGGGATTAAGTGACTTGCCCAAGGTCACACAGCTAGTGAGTGTCAAGTGTCTGAGGTGAGATTTGAACTCAGGTCCTCCTGACTCCTGCACTGGTGCTCTATCCACTGCACCACATAGCTACCCCACTAAAGTTAGTAGTAACAGTGGTAAGAGTAATGGTAGTAAGAGTAGTGGCAGCACTACTAATAATAAAGCCGCAATAGCATTGATGGTAATAGTAAAAGTAACAGTCATAGTAATAGTAGTAGTAAAAGCAAGTGTAATAGTAGTAATGAATAAGAAATAGCAAAAATAATAAAAGCAGTCATGGTAATTATAGTAATAGGAAAATATTAATAATAGTGATGCTAAAAGTTTTAATAGCATTCGTAGAAGTAGTAAAAGCAGCAGAAGCATTAGTAATAGTAAAATAGCAGTACTAGTAGTAGCGATGTTAATAGCAGTAATGGTAGTAAGGATAGTAAAAGTAGTATTAGCAATAGTAAAAGTGGTATGAGTGGTAATAGTTAAAGTAGTAATATTAGCACAGCATAGCATTAATAATCTAAAAAGTAGCAGTAATACCAAAAGTAGTAATAGAAGTAATTAGTAGTAGTAATTAATAACAGTAGTAATAAGTAGGAGTTAGCAGTGACAGCAAGGGTAGCAGTTGTAATGGAGTACTCACAAGAGCAGCACCCATCAAGCTCCACAGCCACTATGTAGAACAGATACAATCACCTGTCTCAAAGCCTAGATAAACGCTGTGTTCTTCATTTCATCATTACTCATTTTTCCCCACCAGTCACAGAAATCTGCCTCCTCTGCATCAGAAATATTTGATGGAGAAAAGGAATCATAAATGGAGGACCATTTATGAAGGCGCTGTTGTGAAACCAGAGAGGTTGGAAACCTGGAGAGGGAGGGATCAATCAATAAGTATCACTTAGTAAGGGACTGTGATGGGTCAGAAGCTGTACTGGGGGTTGAAGAGTTGGGCAGAAATAAAATAAAAGTCCCTGCCCTCAAGGAGTTTATATTCTATTCAACACATGCATATAAGTAGATACATATACATACATACAAAGTAAATACAAGACTATGGGTGAAGGTGGTTACTGGGCTGGGAAGGGGCCATATCAGGAAAGACTTCCTTATAAACAGGGGACTTAAACTAAGAGCTAGACACAGGAGGTCAGGATTGTTCTCCTCTGATGAGAACTGGCCATTCAAGAGTACCCTAATCATCCTTCTGTGCTGTCCCCCTCACCCTCCCATCACCTCCACACTGATTTGGTTTCAAAGATCATGATGTACCCCCCATGCCCTAGGATCTCCATTTTTAAACATGCTGACCATTTTCAAAGCCCTCTACCCTAATTTGTCATACCCTGAGCTGCCTTGGCATCACCCAGTCAGGAAGCTGTCACACTGAGAGTCCTTTGTTTCAGTTAGTTATTTCTGATTCTGGAGGGTTACTTCCAAATCTGCATAATCAGCTCCTGACACACAGGAGGGACTGGCTAAATGCTTGCTGACTGCTCTGGGCTGGCATCTATGAGGGGATTGCCTCTAATAATAACAGCTGATACCTAGCACTTATGCAATGTTTTAGGGTTTGCAGAGATTAGCCTGTTTAAGCCTAGAAGACAATGTAACAGCCGCAAAAGTCAATGTGCTTCCTTGATCTTTAACTTTAAGGAGCTGCTTTTTAGACAAAAAGTTATGAATTCAATCACAATTGCTCTGAGCCCCCAGTTAGGAAAATTCCTAACATTTAGGCAAAGGTTGAACTTTCTGCTGAACTTTACATCTGTCTCTAACGCCTGGATCCTTTGTAGTTAAATATATGTAAAATGCTTGAGTAATGCAGCAGCAAACAGTAGATTTTATTGCAATATCTGTCGATAAACACTTACCAAGAAAAGAAGTTGGGAATAGCTGACTTTGTCCTGGGACTTGCCCCAGCCTGGGTGTGTTACTCCAAAATGTCTGTAGAGTTGTTAAAGTTGATCACTATCTTCCCCTCTCTGCCATGACTCAGACTTACCTTCCATCTTCAGAGCTATGTTATACAGCCACGAACTAGAATTGCAAAAATCCCTCTCCTCTATTTCAATTTGTTTGATCATTTTTACCTGACTTCTGGAGGCATCACTAAGTTTCTTAGCCTACTGGAACAGACTTCCTTATCTGGCATCATTTCATTATAGCTAATGACTTTCAAAGTTGTTTCATATTAAGCTTATGGTATTTTGATTGACTGAAAGACATTCTCATCTTATTAGGGCATCTGAGCCAAAATGAGGTGGAGTAGTTTCAACCCTACTTTTACACCATCTCATTTGATCAATACATTGAATTAGATAAACTTATTATCCCCATTTTCTAGATGAGGAAACTGATGCTGAGAGTGGTTAAGTGACTTGCTCCCAGGACTTCATGGCTAGTAAAAGTGTGAATCAGGATTTGAATTCCACTTTTCCTTACTCCAAGTCTAGTACTCTATCTACTACAGCTTCCAGTGGTACCTATTGCAACCCTTCCCTTCCTATCTACCCTCTACAATTCTTGTCTGTACTTCCCTAGTAGCTTTCCACAGGGAGTATGCCCATCATGCTTGGGAGTTTCCTTCAGAGATACTGACATAATGGATACTCCAGTCAGCCATCAGTTTCACAAGAACAGTTCTCTAAGGTATTCTGAATTGGGGTGAGGGTGGCTCCTAAACTTTTAAAAGAAAACATTTTTATAACTATTTCAATATAATTAGTTTGTAATTCTGTGTTTTAATTTATGCTTTTAAAAACATTACCCTGAGAAGGGATCTATAGCCTTCACCATACTGCCAGAGTGGTACATGATGTAAAAAAATGGTTAGGAACCCCTGGTCTAAGAGATCACAATGCTTGCTGTTCTTCAGTTTGGGGAGAAAGGTTATTAAAACTAATGATGTCACTTTCATGGGAAAAATTCAAGATTAAAGTCTAGTGCCAAGGACTTTGAGCTAAGTATTCTTTAAGATCATTAAATAGTGAAGGAATATTTATTAAATACCTACTGCGTCAGAGACTGTACTCAGCCCTTTACAGACTTCATCTCATTTGATCCTCACAACAATCCTAAGAGGTGGATGCTATTATTAATCCCCTATGAGGAAACTGAGATACACAGAAGTTGAGTGATTTGCCCAAGGTCATGTAGCTAGTAAAGTTTTTAGGTTGAATCTGAACTCAGAGCTTCCCAGTACTTTATCCACTGCCCTACCTAGTTATGTCAATAGATAGCACCACCACCAGGAAACTATAGGTGTATATAAAAAGACCCAAACATCTGATGTGAGCATGAAGCAGAACCTGGTGACATGGGGCAAGGGGGAAGAGAGATCTTGAAAACTCTCTGTTCAGTCCCAGGGACGTACTAAGTCATTAACACAAGCACCAGGCAAAGGGCATGGCCAACAAGATGGATTGGCTAATGGAATCTGACAATTTGCTTTTGGGAACTTGATCATAAGAGAGCTCTCCTCTCTCCCAATTTTGAAGATTTATCATGTAATTAGTTATGCTTTTATAAACATCTAGTTGGCCCCAGATAACTGTTTTTCCCAAACGTTTCGAACTTAACAATGTTGTATGTGTGTGTTTTTAAAGAAAAAAACACAAAACACAAAAAACAAAACAAAACAACCCCCCCAAGAACGACGAGTCCTGCCAACGCTTCCTCTCTGCCAAGTCCCGTTAGTATAAATGAATGGTTTATTTTCAGAAATGCCTGATAAATTATTCTACATAATCGGTAATGAGGGGACTGTCAGCAAAGGAGAATCATTTCCAAAATTTCCTTGGCATAAAGGAACAAGCTGCTTCTAACTTAGATTCTGTTATGTGGCCTTAACCCCACTGGAATCTATTCATCTTCTTGCAAGAGGAGGGATGAGCCTGGATGTGCAGTCATGGGGATGAGCTTGCTGCAGTCTCTCTGTCTGCAGGCTGGGGAATCTGACACAGAATGGGATGATCTCAAACTTTCCTAAAGTCATCCTATCTCCTTCCCAGGTTAGATTGCCCTTGAAGACACCGAAGACCTTTTCCCTTCATTTCGTAGATTATGAAACGGAGGCCTTGAAAAATTAAGTCATTTGCCCCAGGTCATATAGTTAAGAAGTAGCTTAGCTGGATTTCCAACACTGGTCTTCGGATTCCTGAGAGTTCTCTTCACCTCAACATACTGTTATCACAAGGTTCAGGGTAGGGACTAGATGGGCCCCAGCTGGTCTCATGGAGAGAATATTAGAATATTAGAATTCAAGCTTCCTCTCAAAATTCAATGTTGTAAAATGCTTTAAAAAACCGTAGCTAGTTCTATGAATAAGTCACTTTTATTCTCATGCCTCTTATCTTTCTCCCCCTCCCCCCATTAGAGTTCAATAAATACAGTCAATAAGCATTTCTTACACACTTACTACTCGTCAGGTACTGTGCCAAGCACTGGGAATACAAAATACACAAAAGAAAGGCAGTCCCTTCCCTCAAGGAGCTCACAATGTAATGTATACACACGCCAAGTTGACAAGTAGGAAGTTGCTGTGTTTGTCCTTCATTCTGGAAGAGGACCATGACATCAAGAGGATAATGTGACTTGCAGTTGACTGTGATTTGAGTGAGGAGGTGAGGGAGGAGTGAAGGAGGTATGGCAGAGATGTTCAAGAAGTCCCTAATAAATGTGGTCAGCACAGTGTGGGTTGACAGATTTTGATAGACTTAGCCCTTCTCAGCAAGGCAAGGATCTAAAATAATTTCTAAGGACTCATGATGGCAAATGCCATCCACATCCAGAGGAAGAACTGTGGAGCTGGAATGCAGAGCGAAGCACACTATTTTGCTTTGCTTTGTTTTTTTCTTTCTCATAGTCTCTCCCGTTCTTCTATGCAACATGACTAATGTGAAAATGTGTTTAATAGGAATGTTATGTGTAGAGCCTGTATCAGAATGCATGCCATCTTGGGGAGGGAGAGGGAGAAAACTTAAAACTTATCAAAGTGAATGTTGAAAACCAAAACTAAGTCAATCAATAATTTTTTAAAATATTGAGTATGGCCAGGTGGGAAGTGAGATGTCTAAAGAGATATCAGTCCTATTTTTTCTCCTTCAGTGGAGGATTTTATGTCTCCATCCTCCAATCAGAGGCGCAGAGAGTAACCAATGAGATGTGAGGAACAGAGATGATTAGGCCTTTCAAGATGATGAATTTCTCAATGATGAGTTTACTGGGGACATCATGGGGAAGTCAAAGAAATGCAGAATGAGTATGGCCAGGTAGACGGTCCTGGGATGAGTCACTGTCCTGCTGACACCAGTGCTGCTGTTGTCAGTATTTTATGTTGTGTGGATTATGGCACAGGTGGACAAAATAACTATTTTAAAAATTAATAGAATGATGATGCTGATAAGGATTTTAAATATTATTACAAATATTAAAGGACTGTCATCAGTTCCTGCATGGACCCCAGGATAAGAGGAACATGTCTCACTAATGTATAGATAGACAGGTAGGCAGGTGGGCAGCTGGATAGACAGGGGATAAATGATCATCTTTCAGGGATCACTTGTAATCTTTTAAGGAAAGAATTTGAAAAATCTGTAGGTTAACTACAGATACGGGAAACCATAGGAGATACAATTTACAATGAAATGTGATAATTATGCTTAATTATTGCCATTCAGCCTCCAAAGCATTCCTCTCTGACTCCATAAATCTGTGGAATGAAATGTGCTGATTTGGGATTCCTTATAATATGAAGTAAGACTCCTGAAATTAGAGGGGCTATGTTCATCTGTCATCTCCCAAACACAGAAGGAATGCTCTGTGGTCTTTCAAACTGTTTCATTTAGTGAAGAGGAGCAGGTGCTCTTTTTGCCCAAGTGTGGCAACCCATCTCTGCCAAGTCCCAGTGGCAACAAAGAGCTTGAGATCTAAGACCTGCCCTTGGCTCTCATGAGAAGAGAATGCACACTAATAGGCAAAGAGAAAAATCCAGTAAACCCATTCCCAGAACCCTTTCCCACCAGGCCCAGCCCAAGTCTGTTCCTCACAAACATCCTCTCCAGCCCCTCAATGACTCCTGAGAAACCCACCAGCACTAGTGGGCCTGTGCCCTTCCTCCTGAGTCAAGCGTTCGGCCTCTGGGCAGCCGACAGACACCCACTTGGTCTTCCTTGGGTCTGTGTAATGTTCACGGCTGGCCCCTATCAAAGCCTGCTGAAGGCCCCAAGGCAGAGATAAAAAGGGTTTCATACAATGTATGCTGCTCATATTTTGTGTTTAATATTTTTAAACACGCGGACCAAAGCTCGTGCTTAATGCACGGTGGTGTGTACACAAGCTGCCTGCATTACAGATGAGCCCAAGGAGCTGCCGCCTAACTTCCTCCAGCCCAAGCCAAGAGGAAAGAGGCTGTTCTTCTAGGGGAGGAATTACAAGGACCCAAGTATTCTGAGCTGCTTCAATCACTGGAAAGCATGGGAGCCCATGCCCCACCCCGCCAAGGTCTGCCTGGGCAACGTGGGGCCATTTTGCAGATGAGGAAACTGAGACCTAGAGACAGGAAGCAACATGCTGCAACAGGAAGAGAGCTGGCCCTTTAGTCAGTGGATCTGGGTTTGAATCTTGCGTCTGAAGTTTACTAGTTAGGGGACCATCTGCAGGTTACAACCCCCAGCTCAGTTCCCTTATCTGTAGATGTCTGAGGGTCCTTTCCGAGAGTCTTTTCTGAGGGCCCTTTCATATCTACATCTACAATCCTGCAAGTCTATGAGTAGAGGGGGAACTTTCTGAGGGCCATAAATAAAAAAGAGGGGTGGGGCCAGAATGGGTATGTCACATTGCTGATGCTGAATCCTGGTGGGGGGGGGCACTTTACTGCCTCATTTTCCCCAGGACCTCCCCTATGGATCCCACCTAATGGACAGCTGGATCCACCACTGACCTGCCCTGCTGCTACTCCAGTATTCATAGTATTGCCCCAACCCACAGTGGTGAAGAAAGATTGAGGTTCAAAGATTTAGAATTTAGTTATCTAGCCCAAGGAGTCTTCATCTTTTGGATGTTGTGGGCCCCTGGGACTGCCCAGGAAAGCGTATGATCCCCTCCTCAGAATCATCTTTTTAAACACATAACACAAAATGTACATGAAGGAAACCAAAGGCTAGTGAAAGTAAAGATGTATTGTTTTCCCACACAAATTCATGGACCCCCAAAGTCTATCCCCAGGCCAATTTCCAGAGACTCAAATTAAGAATCATTGACTTGTTCCTAAAGCCTCATTACAGAGTAGATAAACAAGTCCCAAAGAATGAAAGTGGGAGGTTCAAGGTTACACTGTGAGTAAGTTCCAGAGCCGGCATTTCAAACCAGGGCTTTGGACTGCAAAGCCAGCTGTCTGTTTTTTACTACGCTCAAGAACATCCCACTGATTGACAAGATCACTGGTACCTCCTCCCCCAGAGACCCTTCAAGTAAGAAAGTACAAACTCAGGTTTTGGCTACTCTAAGGGAGGACCCTCCCCCACCCTACCACCCACCACAAAAAATAAATAAATATTAGGGTTCATGCCATGAACTCTGAAGAAGCATGAAATGTTTCATAAGCTGAAATTCCAGGCCTTGGAAAAGTATGCATTTTGAACCAACCCATTTTCTTCTGTCCCAGAACCTAACAATGAGTCTGATTATTTGCCAACGGGGACAGAGGGGAGCAGTCATGTTCAATCCAGTTTAAAAAAAAAAAAGGATCTTGTTGGTTTTGTTACCTTTGGATTAGCACTGAGCACCTACGGCTCCCCTCCCCCATCATCCAAAAGTACTCTGCTGCCTTGATCTTGTCCCTAGAATGTCCCCTCTCTGACCATAATCTCTGTTCCTTCTTCCTCTCCCCAGCCAGTCTATTCCTGAAACACTTCTTACCTCTGTGACCTCGGACAAGTCACTTATAACTTTCTAGGTCTCAGTTTCCTCATCTTTAAAATGGCTGTTCTTCTAACCCTCCATTTATCAGCCCATGACCTTATACATCCGTCCTCTCTTCTACTTAACCACCTTTAAAGTACTTGACAATGTGCATAGTGCTCTCTCCTGAGCTTCGTACCTTCAGCCTGAACATCTCTCCTTCCTTCAAGGCGCATTTGTACCAGGAGTCAGGCTCTTCCCTATCTCAATTGCCTTCTTCTGGACATTCTCCATCTTATCTCTGTCTTCCTCATCACAGTACTCCAGATGGAGTCTCCCTAGTGGATATAGATGGTAGCATATATTTTTCTTTTAAAGTATCCAGAGATGTAGACAGAAACCCCACTGTGGTGAACATCGATTATAAGGTTTACTCTGGATTCCCCCCTAACGCCAGTGCCTTCCTCCATGGCTGGTTTCCAATTTATCTCACATGTATCTTACTTGTGCCTAGTTGCTTGCAAGCTATCTCCCTGTCTAGACTGTGGGCCCCTCTGCTTTCTTTTGTCTCTCCAGTGTTTAGCACAGTACCCAGCACGTAGTAGGTGCTTAATAAATGTTTGTTGACTGACTGATGGGCTGATCAGACAACTACTCATGAGGACCATATCCCCTGCTTCATGGCAGGGTGGGTAGTGACCAGCAAGTGGACTGTCTCAATTATTTGGCTTTTTTTCTTCTTTGGGGATGGCTTTTGTTTTTAATAATTAGAAAGATGCGAATCATTTCAGCATCTTAAAAAATGAGTAATGATAATTATTAACAAGAACCTCTCAAAAGTCATGATTGGCTCTTGATGGGACAATAATGTGGCCCCCACCAACATGCCACAGCCACATTCTGCTGTTGCAATCTTTTGGGTAGATTGGAAATATGACCCTTGTAGAAGAGGTCAACATAAGAGCAAAGCCCCTAAATCTTTCTCAAGGCTGTATGAACTGTGCACCAATCAAGAGGGGGGAGATTCAGAAAGAGCTCTCAGGGGCCAGAGACTGCAAGGACCAAACAGGCTGGTGAGCTCAGAAAGCCAAGGGCCCTCTACCTCAGCCATGAGTAATGAGGAAGTGATAGATTAAATTCTCTGGGTGCTGTGTCTGGAAACATCTCAGGGCTGATTTCCACTTGCACATGTGTATCCAGACTGAGCACATGGGTCCCTGAAGGATAATCAGCAGTCTCTTCTCAGGGACCTGCCGAAACATTCTTTCATGTTACAAACTGACCTTGAGCATTTCACTTCTATTCATTTTATCCTGCTTAAGGAGATGGTATTTGCAGACATCCTTACTCCAGTCATGGGGTTTTTTTTCTTTTAGACCAGTTAAATACATTGATAAAGCTGCTTCATTGCCCACTGGCTGCCAGATCTTCCCCCTGCTGATAGACAGAAGGGAGACCGAGTTTGCTCTCGAACATCGCGGTAGGTCCGATGTCAGTTAGGAAAGGGGTAGAGGAGAGGAGGGGAGAAGAACCTCATGGTTCCCCCAATGGATTCAGCAGGGCGCAGAATCCAGGGATTTGATGAAGTGGATCCACTTTAGTGACCTACGGGCTATTCAGCAGATGTCTGCGTGGGGCAGATTTATGACAGCCATTTTCACTTTTATTTCCTGTTTCTCCATCCATCTACGTAGCCTGGCCTGGAAAGCCTGAAATAACTATAAAGTGTTCTCAGCATTGACCTCTAAAATGATGGCACCTTAGGGAGCAATCCAATTGGACAATACTCATTCTGCACCATTCATGGGAAGCTGGGAGCTTTGGAATGAATCTGCTGGCCTCCCCTTTCTCCATGTGAGTGAACCAGAGCACATCTCCATCTTCCCAAACTCATTTTAAAAAGTGATTCCAGAAAGTTGACAAAATCAACAATTCTTATAGCTTTGTCATATTACAACAGAACTTCACTTATCCAGACATCAATTACCTAACTAGCTCAGCCTAACTCACAGTTGGGGAGTGTTCCGCCAAAATGCAGGTCCCAAGTTGGAGCCCAAAGATCATGCATATTATTCATGGGATATTCCCCAAGTCCCTTGGTCTGCTCGGTCTTTCTATGCAATTCTGACAAGTTTAGTTTTGTGGTTGACCAGCCCACGCCACTTTAGAAGAGAGAGTCTTAACCTTTTTTGTGTGTTATGGACCCCTTTGGCAGCCCAGTGAAACCTCTCGACCTTTTCTCTGAATCACATTTTTAAATGTATTCAATAAAATCCATAGGAGTAAAAAGAAAACTAATCATACTAAAATAGTTACCAAAAGAAAAAGTTCTCAGATTCCTTTAAGAACCCCTTGGAAGCAAGAAATTAATTAACAATACTGGGCTTCTGTTTCAGTCTTCAATAAGCAGAAAACCATGAAAAGATTATCAACAGTAGACACCCTCAAAAACTGTAACAGCCTGAGGATACTTAGTGTAGGAGTAATCAGCCCCACACACAGGTAAGAGGCCCTGAAAGCCTGACCTTATAACAGCCCAGGGCTACAAGTGACGTCTTTACTCCCACCTTCAAACTTTCCAGAAAAGGCTGCCTTCCAGGCTATGGGTTTCCATTTAGAAAGACAGGGCCTTGGTTAGCATGTCTGAAAAAGATTTCTAGTAAAAATTGTTGAAATTCTGAGGTTTAAAAAAATTAGGGCACAGCTAACTGGAAAACCATTTCTCTGGAATCCTCTGTTCTTCCATTAGGCTGGAGAAATTTAGTGTGTGTTTCTTAGAATGGATGACCCTTAGCCACATCAGAAAGTCACGGGGCCATAGAATGAAAGAGATGGGAGGGATCTGGGCAGCTAACATAGCCAAACAAAGATACTAAACACAACACACCCAACAAGGTGGCCAAACTATTCATCGATCCATCCGCAACTGCTGATTTCATGCCTATTATGTGCCAGACACAGTGCTAGACATTTTGGACAAAAATACAACATATGAAATAATTCCAGCTTACAAAGAGTGATGTTTCAATAGGACAGACGATAAGTAAACGCATGTGAATGTCTGTATGTGTACAGCTACATATATCCACCACAAATATCAACTTTATATGTAGAAATCTTTACAAGGTTGTTGAATCCAAGGTAGTTTGGAGCAGGGGGCATAAGCAGGGCTTTATGTTAAAGATGGCACCTGACCTTTGCCTTAAAGGCAGAGGCCTCAGTGAGACAGACCTAAGGAGGGAATTCATTCCAAACACAGAGGATGGCCTGTGCATTGGAAGGATGATGGGAGATGGAATGTGAGAGGTGAGAAGAGCCTGAACGAAGGTGGTAGCTCTTGTTGGGACAGGGAATCCATCTTCATTCCAGGCTTTCTGGAAAGAGCAAAGCCCTTCTAGGACCACATTCTACCTCTAACATGTGTATCATTATAACCTTGGACAATCACTCTACCCCTCTGGAACTCAGCTTCCTTATTCAGTAAAATAAAAAAGGGGGGGAGGACAGCATGGACAGATTTAATTTTCAGGCGTTGCCCCCATTACAGTGTGATCTCCTTGAGGGTGGGGACCATGGTCTTGCCTTCCCTTGCATCCTAGGCCCTTCCTACAGTGCCTGGCACAAAGCAGTGAGCACTTGATTAATGATTGCTGAGTTCCATGGGGTGCAGACAGCTCTAATTAGGGGCCTGAATTGGAGCTCACCAACTCAGCCTTAGCCAGTTGTGTGAATGTGAGGAGAAGGTAACTGCCACCCTTGCCCTGCTCCCAGGGTTGCTGTCTCTACTTGGTTGAGTGATAAATACACCAGAAGTTGTTGCTGTAAGGGCTGGATCAATTGAGTAAATCAACCAAGACACCTCTTCTGCCCCCACTTAAAGTAGAAGATGGAATGCCTTAGCCAGGTCTTGGTCAGTCAATCAAGCAATCACAGGCATTGGACTAAGTGCCTCTACCACCACCACCAAAAGGCCTAGCTGAACTGGAAGGAAACACAAGGGGCATTCAGATTGACTGACTTGGCTACACCTGGGGGGGCCTAGAGCACCCAAGAGAGCTACTTTAGAACCTCGAGGAGAGAGCAGGGAGCTTTCCAGTTAACCCCCTACAGAAGTACTTACTGAGAAGGAGAGCAAAGCCTTGGGTCTTGGGCTTTACCTATCCACCCCAATCATTTATCCCTTTACTGGAACAGAACCCCATGAACTTCAGAGCTCTGGAAGGCCTCCATCTTTCCATAAGCATCCTAGCTGCATCTGTGGATCAGCTCATGGGAGTGTCTGTGTTGGGAGCCAAAACAAAACAGGAGCAGATTTGAGGTGCATAGAGACCTCAGAAGAAAAGCTATACCACACTTAAGGGGAATTCTTTGAGAATCCCAGCAAGACAAGAGGATCCTCTAGCAGAAGCACTTCCAGGTTCTCCTTTGCCACACCCAAGTTTATAAACTTGAGCCCATTGTTCTCTGGATTTTGCCTGTAATTGTGGGAGCACGTTACAGAATGGCAGGAGGAGGGGAAGAGGTGGTGTCACTGACTTTTCTTATTATAGCTACCATTTATCTAGAACTCTAGGGTTTGAAAAGCACTTTACATGTATTACCTCATTTGATCCACACAACAACTCTGCAAGATAGGTGCTATTATTATTCCCATTTTACAAATGAGGAAACTGAGGCTGGTAGAGGTCAAGGGAGCTTTTCAAGGTCACACAGCTGGTAAGTGTCTGAGTTGGGATTTCAACACAGTTCTTCCTAACTCCAAGGCCAGCACTCTATCCACTTGGCCTGTCTATACTCTTATTAGATGACCTTAGGAAATACCACTTTCTAAAAGCTAATTCAGTACGGCTGACTAACGATGATATACACAACACTGAAGGAGACTCATGAGCTACATGGCTCCAGAAAAGGCACTGCCTTCCACATGAGGTCTTCCTTCACCCCATGCATCATCTGAAGGTGATCCCACCTTCCTGCAATATACCATCACTGTCTGTACCTTTCCAATATACTCTACTCGTTGACATGACTATCTTTGGCCCATTGTTGTCTTGCCCATTTTAGAGTGGAAAATACCTGAAGGCAGAAGCTGTGTTTTGGACATGTAGCCCCCAGCACAGTGCCTGGCCTAGAGTCAGTGCTTACGCACTATCTGTTGACTGAAGGAACGTTCAGTATTGACTTTCACATTAACCATGAAGTCTCCAGTGAAGAAAGAGAGTGTTGGAGGAAGCCCAGATGTATTTGTTAGTCTTTGACTTTTGGAACTGAGATGGTGTGGTCTGTTCTGGGAAGGCCAGCATGGGAGGGAGAGGCCAGGAATAACAGTCTCCATTTGAGATTTCTCATTATTCCAATACAAAAGAATATGCCATTCATTCTGCTTATTGGGTTGCTTTGAGTACATTTTAAAAACCCCAAACAGTAAAATTAGCTTTAATTATATTTGTGAAGTTTTAAATGGACTTAACTAATGAGCACATCTTTCCTTGGCCTCACCCCAAAGGAAAGTCATTTTCTACCTCTCCAGGGAGAATTTCATACCCACTGAAGCACTTCTCAATCTTTGTGGAATTGTGCTACTTATTTGTATAATTTTCAAGAATGAACATTACATCCTCAGAATATTTCACTACAAAGTCTTTAATATTCTTAGGAATTCCTGTATGTCTATGGTAAGATTCCTCATCACTCTACACTGAGTTAAACATAGTGTCTCCTATTCTCAGCCTAGATAGTCATTAATGTTCAGCAAGCCTTGATTAAACATCTGTGTGTCAGGCGCTGGTTGGGTGCTAAAACTTGTCAGTCCCTTCCCTCAAAGGGGTTATATTCTACAATAGAGAAATAGCATATGCATAGGGGAAGAAAAAAAACATAGAGTAACGCAAAGCACTTTCTGGGGGATGGAACACCAACTGGAGAGATCACGATAGTTATCCTGTTCCAAGAGAAAGACCTAAGCTGGTGATTGGAATTCATTACAGGGACCATCCCCCCTTTCAGGAAAAATGGAAGGCTGACTACCAGAAAAAAAACAAAGGTTAAAGGACAGTGGACCCTGCAGCCTCGTTCTCACACATTGGCTGCATTCTGAGGCTGCTTAGTGATGGGAAGGAATGGACATATAAGGTCCTACAGAACAATCCAGAATTCAGACTTGAAGACAGGAGCCAATTTGGGCTCTAATAGCACTGTGCATGGCACACATTCAAACCCTCAAATATGCCCTAAGATCTGGGATTCAGGCAACGCAGACACACATTATAACCTCCCATCATTTCACTGCCAGGGTCCTCCCCACAACTTGGAGGCTTT
Source organism: Notamacropus eugenii (assembly GCF_028372415.1). NCBI lineage: Eukaryota > Metazoa > Chordata > Mammalia > Diprotodontia > Macropodidae > Notamacropus > Notamacropus eugenii. The sequence continues at coordinate 481,724,656 of NC_092874.1, read as the reverse complement.
CCTCCCTTTCCCCTTCTATCTTGCAGGTATCAGGAGAACATTCCAGCCACTGGACTGCAGTCCCCCTCCAGTCATGTGACCCAGCCCTCTTCTCTTTGTCTCGCATATTTCCCTGATGACATTTCAGCCCCACATTCTTCTGTGAAATTCCAGAGTGGTCACATATTGCAAGCACGTCACATGGCAGATGCTTAAGAGAGGACTTCTGATTTGAATCACTGTACATGCCACTGGTCCTTCTCCCAGGAAAAGAACAATCTGCCTTTTGACCCCCAATCCTAACACCTCAAAATATCAGTCCTGAAGCGGTATGCATAGTGCCCAGGACCCAAAGGGCCTATATATATATTTAGAGCACAGTAAATGTTTGTTGACCTGAATTGGCGACATAATGGGTCCCCTGCTGTCCTACAGTGAAAGTCAGTATCTCTGGGATAATGAAGGTCACCATTCTCAGGCTTCCTCAGAAACCTCCCAAAGTATTCCAACTCCAACTCCAAGAGCTGGACATCAGTGGGTCATAGGGCAGCTCCACAGAGTGACCGGAGGGACCCCTCCCTATGTGAAATGCCTCCTGTGACTGGCCCCTGGGGGCTGAGATGAGACCAAGAACTAGCCAGGGACACCCTCTGGCTCTGTGCAACAGCCATCGTAATTCCCTGCCTGAGTAATACAAGGAGCAAAGACTGTAAAAAGGAAAAGCATTTCAATGACCAAATACCTGGCTGAGATCCAGTGATGGCGGCAGAAGGGGCTCATCTAAGTAAGGCTGGGCCAGAATCCCCAGCAGGAAGAGGCCAGCCTTTGGTAGAAGCCTCCCTGCAGCTCAAGAGTGCATTCCACTCTGGGACCCTTACCTGTATTAGGAAGCTTACATTCAAAGCTGCTCCTTGCCAGCTTTCACCCAATGTTCCTAGTGCTCTACCTACCCTGTCAAAAACAAATTTGGGCAGGTAGGAGAGAGAGACAGACAGACAGAAAAAGAGAAAGAGGAATCCATTAAGCATTTTCTATGTGGTAAAAAATAAAAGCAATTAAGACAGTGTCTACCCCAAGAGAGCTTACATTCTATTAGAGGAAGATGAGAAAAAAGTGGAAAATACTTTCTTTGTACAGACTTGACCTAGGCGGTACAATCTGCTCTAGCCTCACGATGGGCAATTTTTGTTTTGGTCCTATTACAGATGTAAATATACATAATTTAAATATACACATATATTTTTTCCCTTTGTAAAAAAAAATTAGACAATCTTTGCCCTAATGACTCCACTCTTGGACACATATATGCCCAGGGGGTCAAAGGGGAGGGTCTACTCAATATCACTTTCCCACATCAGATTCATTTTGCTGATGTGTGATATGTTTCGTTTTTCTAAAATTCGTAGTTATAAAGGAGGACTCTGGTTAGAAAAGGTTATTAGAACATAATGAAAGAGAGAAAGAAAGAAAAGCATTGCTTTTGCTTGCTTGTTTTTAGAGAAAAAAAGAAATGCTAGGCTTATTTCCAAAAGGCAAAGCAAGAGGATAAGTGAATGGATGCGCATTCCTGCCTGGTTCCTCATGGAGACTCCCACCGGCCACGCGGCTCTGATACGGCCATCATCGGCTAAATCACTTCTCCTTAAACTGAAACTCTAACTCCTGGGCCTAGTCTAAGGCATCCAGTCGAACCCCATCCAGTTTAATCCCATTTCTCTTGGGCCAAAGGATGCATGTCACAAACAGACACGTAATAACTCAGACCTGCATGATGCGTCCAACTCTACAAAGCACTTTTTCATCATAATCTCATTTTTATGGCACAATAATTCATGCACAAATACATGGTTGTGCACATCAGGGGAAGAGGTTGTTTGCAAGTGCACGTGTGTACACACAGGAACGGCAAACGATGAAAATTAGCTAGCTGATCTCCACGTTTGTCAGAAAATGTTTTCCTGATAAAATCAGAAAAAAATTGACTACTTCACCAAAAAAAAGTGTTATTTAGGAAAAAAGAAATCTGCCTATTGCTACATGTCCCTCACTTGTTGTGTGCCTTCAGAAGAGGCAGCTAGGTGCACCATCATGCATAGAGCACTGGGTCTGGAATCAAGGAAGACCCTAGTTCGAATTGAGCTTCAGATACTTACCAGCAGTGTGACTCTGGGCAAGTCACTTAACCCCAAAATAAGGATAATAACAGCACCTACTTCAAAGGGTTGCTTTGAGGATCAAATGGGATATTTGTCAAGTGCTCAGCACAGTGTTGGTAGGTGCTCAGTAGATGCTCATTCCATCCCCTTACCTTCCTTAGATAAATCCCCTAAATCTCTCTTGGATGCGGATTCCTCATTTGCTTCTTCAACACACTCTGGATCACCACTCTAGAGCTGGAGGGAACTTGGACATCATTGAGAGTCTGACAACCTGATTTTCTAGAAGGAGAAACTGAGGCCTAAAGTAGAAAAGCAAGTTGTCCAAGGTCACACAAGTCATACCGGGTGCCAGGTGTTCCTGACTTCAATGACCGTCCTCTTGATGCCCCTCAGATTTACAGTCTCTGTGATGTGAGAGTGGCCTAAACCAGAAGCCTAGTTGTGGGAGCCATGGCAAACACAGTGGACAAGTCTGATACAATCATCACACTCCCAAGTTGGAGATGGGGGGGCACAGGATTTGACCCACATTCCATCCGTCCATGACAGTAATGGCACATGGTACTCAAGTAGGGCCTCCCGACCTCCCTCTACACTCCCCCCACCCATCCTCTACAAACTGAGTTTCTATCACACCTCCCACCAAGGGCAGAAGTCTAACCTCTCCTTTCATATATGTGATATGTTGAATAAGGATAAAGAGGCACCACCGTCCAAAGAAAACACAGGGTTGACAACTCAGAGGGTGATGCTTGATGTGCTAGAAAAATACTGCAAGGGCCGCCCTTGCCAGAGGATTTCCTCAGCTGTGAGTGAGAGGGCATGAGTGGATAGAGGACTAGTCCAGGCATCTGGGGCAGTTGTAAGCTGTGCCCAGAAAACAATCTCATTCATGCATTTCAAGGGATTTCTTCTTTGTGTGTTATTTTACTCATCCTGATGTATTTGTATTTCCAGTGCCTGGCATGGAGTCAGAGCTTAGATGCTTGTTGACTGATCCCCCAGGGCTAGTATCCTCCTACCCTCTCGAGTAACCTCGCATTGAACTACTTTGCATTTGTACTGATTCTCTTTCTTTGTATTTGTATACATAGGCATGTCTCTTCCAATAGAAAGTTAACTGCCTTGAGAGTAGGGATTTTGTTTTTCATTTTGGTCACTGCGTCTCCAGTAACGAGCCTGGCACATTTAAGAAATACTTGTTGAATGACAGATGGACCAAATGACTGCGTCACCCTCACCACTGACACTATCACCCATGTCTCCTCCTGCCTTTTGAAAGAAGGGTCCCAGAAAAAGAAAAAAAGAAAGGAAACAAGTATGTTTGGGTCATCCTGGGCTTCAAAACTTCTCTTTCCCCAAGGCCAAGTCTTCTTAGTCCTCAAATGCTCAAAATCATCAAAATCCATTTCAAGGGCATCCCTCTGGGCTGGCCATGAATCCTGCATTATTTTGCTTCTGGCTTATCCAGATTTATTTCTGTCACTAACTCTAGTAGACTGGCTTATACTCGGCATCAGAGAGGTGGGGGTAGGGAAGATCCCAAGGGGATGGGAAAGATCCCAAGAAATTTCTTGTTGCAAAAGGGGTGGGAGTCATTTCATTTATTTATTTTTTTGTATCTGAAAAGACCTAAGTCCCACAGAAAACATCTTGGTTAATATAAGGGTCACCTTCGTCTTGAGTGTGGTATTTCACCCAGGATGTCTGTCTCCAGATTAGGAATTTGGTGTTCTTCATCCAATTTAAGACCAACTGTCTTAAAGTCATAATTTTCTTTTTACTCTCCTTGCTGGGAAAATCCACAATGGAAGATTTAAACACACACACACACACACACACACACACACACACACACACACACACAGTCTGTAACTCACTGCAAATGGAGTGAAATAACTAATGGAAATCTGCTTTTGATTAGAGATAAAACCCCCCAATAAGGAGAGTGTCGGCCATCACTCCTACTTTTCTCTAGACTCAGCTATCATATTGCTATAAAAGGGCAGGATGGGGCCCTCTTCTCTCGAGGAATACCATGGCGTCATTTCGATGTTCACTCTAGCTTGAAAAAATAAAAAATATGTATATTAAGAAAAAAAGTTGAAGTTTTCAGGAAAGATGACGGAGACTCTCCTAGGACTGAGAACCTTTAAAATACAGAATGTCAAAAGGTAAGCCTCCCCTTAAGGAATACATGACATCAGGCAGAAGCTATCTCGATGCAAAGATAAAACTTACTAGTTTATAGATTTTGGAGACACTGCTTTGACACTCAGTTGTGACTGGGGTTACAGCCAGCTGGCTGGTCTTGGACTCCAAGTGGAAGAGTGTTTTCTTAGGGGCTCAGTTTCTCTATCTGTTAAATTAGGGGTTGGATAGGACAGCCTCTGTCTGAGCCCTTTCAGCTCTGGATTTGTGCCACTAACATCCAGAAAGTGAGACTGGGGTCAGCCTTGGAGGGAATGCCATTGACTCTGAGGTGGTCAAGGCAGCATTATCTAATTGAGCCCAATGTCTCAGTTTGTCCCCATTAAAAAAAAAAAAAAACATCTCCAAATGGATAATGGAAAGATATTTTTTTGATTGTTGTGGTTGCTATTGTATTAGTGTCTAATTCATGTCCCACCCACCCATGGAAATCCCTTGCTCTTTTAAATCATTCCAGAAGAGTTATTCAAATGCTTTTTTTAACATTCCCATTTGTTCTGGTTTTCCAATCAATCCCAATCTGTCATTTATATATTTATTAAAGTAAAAAAGAAAGTACTATGAGGATCGCCAAATGAGATGATGCATCATGTCGGCTAAGTCCCCTCTCTGGTACTAAATTCCTCAAAATGGAAATCAGTTGCACAAATGTAAAATACATAAGGAGTTGGCCGTAATGACTAAAAAAGGCGAATGAGGTAACGCAAGTATGGACTGTTTGTCTCAGAAGTATCATAAATAGGAATAAGAAATTAAACATTTGCAATCAACATTCACTCAGCTCAAAGGAAAGAATGTATGTATGTATATATATATATATATATATATGTATATAAATATAGATTATAAATACATAAAAATACAGATAGACAGAAATACCCAGGCACGCCAATAGCTCTCCTAACCCTGGCTGCACCTCAGCTTCCTAAAGGACCAGGCATAAATCATTTTAGCTGTGTCCTAGCATCGGTTTGGTTCACAAAGGACACGTCTGCCTACCTCCCACTCTCACATACTGGTAAAGTCACTCCTTGTGATTCTTCTTGTACCGAGAAAAAAAACCCCAGATATCTCGCACACTAAACCTCCTGAGTACAATAGGTAACACAAACAGCTCTAGATATGTACACTGCATTGGAAAGCATGCTGGATTTTTTCATCAGAGGACCTGAGTTCAAATTCTGATTCTGTCATGCAAGGATGCCAAGTAATCTCTCTGGGTCTCACTTCTTTCGTTTATAAAATGAGGGAGATTCCTTTCCCACTCTAAAGCTGTAATCTTGGGATTCCAGTGCATTTAGCAAGAATCGCACTGCTAGGTCTAGGTTAAGAGAAATTATTGACAATTCTGAACTCTTCCATCAACTTACAACATGCCCTCCAGGGAAGTGGGGCCTTTTTGCCCACACCTCACCTTCCTGGTACGGGAAGTGGGAGGAGGAAGAGATAAAAGACATGGTTTTAATAAGATGTGGCCACCTTGGAATGGTCTAGAAGTAAGCGTTGCTTGCTGAATCAATATGTCATTTCCTTGTCTTCCATGAGGAAAGGAGCTGACTCAGTCATTTAGTAGCTTTATGACCTTGAGCCAGTCCAGTCTGTAAGCCTCAGTTTTCCCTTCTATAAAATGGGGGTGGGGGGGGGAGGGAGAGAGCTAGAAAGCCTTGGAAGTCCTTTCCAGTTCTAAGCTACGATCCAATGGCTATCCCATTCCTGTACAGCTCTGAGAAGCCTCTTGGAAGCCTCTGATCCTGTGGGGGTGGCAATCTCCCCATCCTCCCTGATGAACCTTGTTTCCATAATAGACCTTGTTCTGTAGATCAAGGCTGCTTCTCTTCATTCAGCACATTAATCGAGCTTTCCACTTCTTTGACATCATACCTTTGGAGTATTTATAGCCCGTTCTCATGTGCCCGATTGTCTTCTCTCCTCCAGGTCATACATCTCAGATTCATCACATTTCACTACTTCAATTGTATCCTTTAATCACCTCATCAGCCCTGTCATATTTTTTAAAAGTTTCCTTCCACTTAATCAGTCTTATTTCTAAGCTTGAGCTCTGAGAGTTGTTCAGTCTTCCCCAATGCAGCCGCCAGGAAAAGGAAGCATCCTCATCTTCTGCAGGGACGCCATTGCCTTTGGAGGCTGGGCCGATACTCACACAGGTCCCACAAGCCATCTTGTGCACATCCTAGCCAATTGCTTTGAACCTAATCGACTTCCACCATGAATGCATGTGCAAGGAAAACAGAAATTGGGAAGCAAGTTCAAGGAATCACAGGGAATGTAATGAAAGCTCATCTTGACTGCTTTCTATCAGTGCAGCTTGTATCATCTCCTGCTTGGCTCTTCTCTTATTCAAGAGATTTGGGGGCCATTCATATTCACAAGATCAAGCATCATGAAAACACAGATCTAGGTCCAGAAGGGGCTATCCAGCAAAGGCACTGGATTGTGCCATCTTGGAACACATTGCCATTCAGAGTAATATGTGCCACAGGGTCCTTGTGTAGGATGGCACAAGGGATAAAGCATGGGTCTTGGGAGATGTATGGCCCTGGGCATGACACAACACCCTCCATGGGCCTCAATATTCCTTATTTGCAAAATGGGAACAATAATGGTGCATACCTCACAGGGTGGTTTGTGAGGCTTAAATAAGAAATAGATGTCAAGTGATTTGCAAAATTTAAAAGCCATGTAAATGACGTTGTTAATATTACATTTTTACATGTTTTTTATATTATATTTGGGGCAACTAGGTGGTGCTGTGGATAGGGCACTGGGTCAGGAAGACCCAGGGTCCAATCTGACCTCGGACACTTACTAGCTGAGTGACCCTGCCTCCATTTCCTCATCTGTAAAACAGCGTTTTACGTGAAGCACATAAGCTTGGCACATAGCAAGCACCATATTGGCTATTGTTATTAATCCCTGGATAGATGTGTGGGAGTGAGCAGAGGAGGAAATTTTGGCCTGAGGACAAGAATGGTTTTCTTACAGGGGGAGCTGTTCAGCGCCTTTACGGGAGGTGCCCCTGCATGACCCTTGCAGGGACTGTGGCAGAGGGGATTCCTGCTCAGGTGCCTCCGGGCTCTCTGACCTTGGCGACCATGCTCAACTCAGAGATTCTGGATATGAAAGCAAAGCTCCTCTCCCCTCACCTATCACTGGAGGCAGCCTCCCCTCCAGCTGCAGAGGACATTGGCTGCAAGTGGGCCCTGGGTGGCCCCAGACTCAGCTCTGGACAGTAGATATGATAAATGGGATAGATTATACATCTACATTTGTTACTGAGGCTTACAAGAGATGGCTGCAGTTCCTTCTTCCTTTCCTTCATTTTATTTTTCTTTTTAAATTAAGGATCAGACTTGTAACCACTTGGAATGTTGTTAACCCCTTCATTTCCACCAGCCTCCCCTGCCTCCTCCTGATGCCTTCTTCACATCCCCTGCACTGGTCTCTGTCTTTTCCATGTTGTAGAGTACAGCACAGGACAGTCTGGGTGTAATCTCTCCAGGTAAAGGCCAGACTCTCTAGGCTGTTTAGACATGTCTCTGCTTCATTCACTTAACACTGTTTCCCATCACCCACTTCTCTGGCTTCAGGGTGAAGCTAAAGTGTTACTCCAGAGACAAAATACCCCTGGTCTTCAAGTGCGTGTGCTGCTGTAGGGGTATCCAGAATCCAAAGCTTAGAGTCATCTAAGAATGCTTCAATTCCAACCATTTTATCTGTTCAATAATTACAGTGAGTTTAAGTTGGGATTGATATGATATAATATATAATATGTATGCTACATGATGTCACATGATGTCACATGATATAATATATGTTTGCTATTCAATGATTTTTCAGTTATGTCTCTGTGACACCATTTTCTTGGAAGAAATACTGAAGTGGTTTGCCATTTCTTTCTGCAGCTCATTTTATAGATGAGGAAACTGAGGCAAACAGGGTTACGTGACCTGCACAGGGTTATACAGCTAGCAGTATCTTAGGTCAGATTTGAACTCAAGTCTTCCTGATTCCAAGGTCACTTCTCTGTCCGTAATACCTTGCATCTGTGCATATACATATGCAACCAAAAGATGATAAGAAAGCCTTGTTTGGAAGTGCCTTTGCTTGATTCCTTATCATGGCCCCTTTAGGAATACATCTTTCCAGAGAAGTAATGGGGACTCTGAAAGACAGGGGCCACTCTGTCTTAGACTTCAGAATCTGAGAGAAGGCTTGGAGAGCTGGTCAGGGCCTGAGTTATGACCTCAATTTTGAAAAAGCATATTTCAGTTTTTAGAGAGTAGGAGAATAGAGGAAATCTACTTTCAGAAATGGATGCTTAACAAGACGAACACTAACATTGCCATGTGAGTACAGAAGGAACACAGGTCTAACAATTTCCATAAGTGTAATAAAATCTTTTATGCACAAAGAATGAGGGAAAGGAGGGCAAGCAGTCATCTTTTGTCTTCAGGTATATGAAGGGGTATCTTTTGTCAGGAAAAATAACCCTGTTCTCCTCAGTCCTGTTCTACCCAGCAGTTGTGGGTAGAAGATGTCTGTTGACACCAACATCAAAGAAAACTTCCTTTCTCCTCAAGCCATCCTAGAATATAATGGGCAGCCTTGAGAGGACATTTTTATTTTTTTTTCACTGAAGGTCTTCAAGGAGCCACTTGTTGAAGGATGTCCTAGAAGGCTGTCCGTCTCAAGTGGTCTCTGAGGTCCTTTCAGCTGAGATTCTCTGCTTTCATGGAAGCAGTGCCCACAGGCTGAGCTGAATGAGAGCTTAGAGCTTGTCTAATTTACTTTCTTAATTTTATAGGTTAGGAAACTGAGGCTCAGACAGTAGAACTGACCTCCCAAGGTTATATGATAAGACATGAACTCAGTCCAAATTCTCCTACCTCATGAGGCTTCAGTTTATCAGTCCCCAAACCCTTTTAGTAAGCACCTGGCTAGCTTGGCAAATGCTGATCTGAGTTGATGTGTACAGTATCTGGCAAGGGAGAGAACCGAAAGCGCATTTGTTAATGGATTGTCTAATTAAATAGACAAGATTCTTGCCTTCTAAGAAATTATGATAACTGTGCAGCTCTGTACCTGTGACGAATGGCCTGAACCAGGGCACTATAACAAACCATCCAACATATTCACACATACAAGATGCTGGATAATCAAAGAAAATAATATTCAATGCCAAAATCAATGAGACAAATGGGCAGAACCTGAATTCAGCACTCTGATAACTTGGCCTGCTCCACATCGGGTCAGAAGGGTCTCTCTCTTGGAGGAGGACCCAGCTTCCATGAACTAAAAGTACCTCTAAGAGCTAGGTACAATCCCCAAATCCAGAGAGTTAATATTAGGTGAAGGGCCATCCCTTTCCCACCTCCCCGTACAAAAATACATCTTTTAAAATAGTCATTGGTGCTGTCCTCAGAGTTCTGGGAAGTTTGGACTTCCTACCTTTGTGAGTCTCCAAGAGCAGGATAATGATCATATACTCTCTTCTGATGGGGAGAATGCTAAAGTGAGAGATTGTGAAAAGTGCTCCCATGTGCTGCACCCAAACCTGCAGAACATGGGACCAAGGTGTGAATGGGAAAGTCATGTCTACATCCTGTAGCAGGTTCTTTAAGAGACGTCACCACTTAAGGGATGGAGAGTTGGCTTCTGAAATAGGAAGACTCTAGATCAAGTCCCATTTTTTATACAAACTGGCTGAATGACCTTAAATAAGTTCCTAATCCTCTGAGTGGCCCCAGACAATTTTCTAAGACTACCAGAGGCAGTAAAGTTGCCAACCTGCAGGGGTTGGGGAAGCCATTAGACTCTGCTCTATCTTCACACAAAAAAAAGATCCATTAGCCACAAACATACAACCAGAAGAGATGCAATTCCCAGGCTTGGGAAGTAGCTGAAGAAAGTTACATAGAGAGATCAAGCCTTAAAACAACAGCAAGGTCTAGGTTAAATGACATAGAAGAGTTTAGGACTCTTTTAACTCCAAGCTGGAATGGAAAGCAAACAGATGGGAGCTCCTCAACCAAGCAACATGTCTGTTCCCTTTCCCCAATTTTCAGCTTCTTTTTCTGTCTCATCTTCCCCCATTAAATTGTTAGCACCTTGAGGGTAGGAACTGTCTTTCCTTTTATTTGTATTTCCAGCATGTAGCATAGCACCTGACACATAGTAGGTACTTAATACATTGACTATTATTGATTATTGATATGCACTGGCCACCTCTTCCCAATATCCCTACTGGAACTCCCAAAACATTTTTGTAAAGACACGTTGGAATCCACACTGACTTCTTTGGTCTCTAAACGGCAGTTTATCAAGTTTTAGCGAAGTTATCAAGAAAACATTCACTTTCCTGAGCTTTGGTGCTCAGTCTTAAGATCCTATGGCTGCTTATACCATGTGTCTGTGGGAAAATGTAACCTGAGTTTCAAGCAATCGCCTTATAAGCAAAGATGGGAAAGAGAACCCATTTTGTTGGGGGCTTTTGCTTATTTATTTTGGTGTTCTTTTATTGAGTATTGCCTCTGAGACAACTACCTGACCAATAAAATGTCTGGTGCTGACTTTTCTCCTTTCCCTGTGCCCCACCTGCCTCAAATGCCTTTCATTAGCACATCCTGAAAAGAGAGTGTGCATTTAGGCTTCCTATCTGGGAGGGATCGGTAAACAAAGCTGTCACTCACCATTAGGACCCTATGGAGAGCAGAGCTGCACTGTTCTCAGGAGACAGTGAGATGTTAATCTCAAAAATGTCCTGGAAGGATCAGGCTCATTTTAAAACAAAGATGGCGCATATTAAGAATGATTCTTTAGAACAAATATTTCTTTAATCAGAGAAGCATCCTGAAAAACAAGGCAGACTAGAGAGATGTCTAATCCATATAGAAGGCTAACTTTAGTTTGATGTTTTCTGAAGACTCATGATTTCACATGCATTGGCATTCCCTTCCCTGAGGCGGATTCCCCTGACCCCTCCATGCCTTCAGTGCATTGCTGTACCCCAAAAGACCATTCCCCGGGGCCAGCTTCACCATAACAAGCCTCTTCTCCCATTTCTTGGTTCCTCCTTGGATGGTGTACCCATGGTCCATGACAGGTCTTATAAGGAACACATACATTTAGATATGGCAGTGGTCTTAAAGGCCATCTAGTCCAATCCCCTCATTTAACAGGTGAGGAAACTGAGATTCTTATGCTTGAAGCTTTTCCAACCTTAGAGAAATCCTGATCTTTGCCATCAAGGGGTAAAGTATGAAAATATGAGCTTAGTGTAGGTTGTGGAAGGCCAAGGAAGAAGACAAGCTGCAGCCAATCTCCAAAATAACATGTAGAATTCTCAGGGCATGTTGAATCTAGCTCCATATGGCACCACAATGAGGAAGAACCTGAGGAAGAACTCAGGGTGGGGGGAGGAAATGACATATAAATCTTCAGATATCTGAAGGATTTTCAGGGAACAGAGTTTTTCTATTTAGTCCCGGAAGGTAGGAATAAGAGCACTAGGCCACCGTGTGGAACTCGCAATGGTATAAACTTTGGTTTGTCCTCAGGAAAAACTTGACAACTATGATTGTCCCAAATGAAAGTTGTCTCCACTGCCTGGAGAAGTAGTGATTTATCCTCAGTTGGAGGATCATAGGATGATGGGGTTAAGTTGTCAATGAGCATTAAGTATGTACTACATTCATGCCCTGTTCTAAGCATAAATACAGGCAAAAAAAATGGACCCTGCCCTCAGGGAAATTTTATTATAGTGTTAGAAGACACACACGAAAAGGAGATGAAAAGAATAAGAACATGGGGGAAGATTTCCGAAGAGTAAACCATTGCTGATGTCTGGGACCTCCTTAAAAATGGAGGTTCCAGAAGGAAGTCACTGACAGAGAAGGGGACCAAAGGGCGGGCATGGCAATACAAGGGAATTGGAAGCAATCAGAGGTAATTTACTCCAACCCCTTCCTTTGGGCAAATGGTGCCCAACTCAAGATCAGGCAGAAAGGAATTGTGAGACACCAGATTCAAACCCAAGCCCACATTCGGTGTTCTTTCCAGTGGACCACACTGTCTCTCTTTAAGCAGAGGCTGGATAACTACTTGTCAGGGATGTTATAGTAGGAATTCCTTTCATGAATGGATTGGTCTGGATGTCTACCAAGATCCCTTCCAGTCCTGAGGATGCTGTGATTTTATGAAATGCCCATAGAATGAATGATATGACCCTCCTATTCACGCATGATGCCTCCTGACCTTGGTCCTCAGGGATATAAGAGAAGGAACCGCCAAACCTAGTGGAAAGAAAGCAAGCACCAGAGGACGGAAGGAAGTTAAGAAAGTGAAATCTGAGAGGAAAGGGGGTATGTTGGTGGTGGGAGGTGGGATACATGTTTGGAGGCAGCCACCAACCATTTAGGTGATGCTTCTCTGGTTTGGACACTTTTACTGTAGTTTCAGGACAATTTCAACCCAGACTTTACTGTCCACAGGCAAGCGGGAGAAGAGGTAGGTGTTCCTGGTCAGCGTTAGGTTGAAAACTGTGGAACAAGAAGGCTAATGGTCATGCTGACCCAAAATACACCCTCTGGCCATACGTGCTCTGGTCTTGGCATGTGAACATTTGTTTCCCATTGCCTTCCTTCTCCAAACAACTTCTCTCAAACACATCTGGAAGTCTCCAAACATGCAGGTTTACCCTTGTAGGCTATAGAGACTTGAGCTGGGCACATGAAAGCTGAGCTAGAATTGTCATTGCCATGGAGGGGGACCTAGGAAGAACTGATCTTGAGGTCCTTCTGCCTAGTTCTTAAATCCAGGGGGATATCAAAAATTTGGAACTCTGAGAGATCCTGAGCCAGAGGAAACTCCACTCCTACCATCCTGGTATGTGCAGCCTGGTCAGTTAGGCTAAGACTGATATGAGACTCCACAAATGGCAGGAAAGATGGGGGTGGGATGGCTGGGGGAGTTACTGTGAAGATGTTAGTGACAGAGCTTATATTCCAGCATCACCACTGCAAAGTTCTCAGGTCTTGTCCATCCTCTTCAACCCTATCACACTCCAATCTAAGTCAGTGGAATGATTGGACTGTAATCAGAAGCCTGAGGGAATTATACTCAGTAGCTGAGCACAAAGAGAGAAACACAGACACAGAGAGACAGAGAAATAAAGAGAGAGTGACAAAAAAGAGAGGCAGAGAGGAGAGAAGACAGAAAGAAAGAGCAGAAAGGTAGGGGGAAGAAGAGAGGGAATGAAAAGGCAGAGAAGCAGAGAGAAGAGACTTTCCTCAACACAGGGGGATTTATTTGCTCGATAATGTATATGGACTTAATATTATACATCAGGAAAATTGTTAAAAGCTGACTTATAACTAGTAATATGCAAGGCTTCCTGAAAGCAAACTCAAGAGTTTATTTTGAAGTCTGATTAATAGCACAAAGGGTGAAGCAAAGTCTTCCATCCCTGGGGAACCATAGAAAGCAAAGGGAAGGATAAGAAATGAGACACACAAGATCAATGGGAGTTACCTCTGTGTCACCTTAGGTAAGTCATTTAACTCCCTGAACCTCAGTTTTCTCATCTGTGATGTGAGTTGGACAAGATGGCCTCTGCTGTCCCTTCTAACTCTGCATCTATGACCCTCTGAAGTATTCTAACTGCCAAAGAACCCTGCAGTCGAGAGTTTGACCCTTGTACCCAGTAAGGAGCAAACGATCACAGGAAGAGGGGAAGGAGGAAGGTAAAGGGGAAGGGGAAGGAGTGCACAAGGCTAGACATCCAAATGGGTCCATCCCTGGTCATTTTAAAGTTACTTTACACTATTGTGGCAAAGGGACCTAGGCCCAGAAATTCAGTGTACAGATCCACCAGAGAAGCTTCCTTGTTATTATAACCAAAGCTAAGACAGATTGGTCAGTTAAAAGTAATTTTGCAACTCTTGCCCAACAGGCCATTGCTGCAGACACTTTGATTTAAACTAGAGTTTTTGTGCGAGTGGGCTTCACTATTTGCTTGTTTAATGGCTTGTTTTGTCTGGGACCCATGATACAAGTGCTTCTGGACTGCTCGACATGAGAGACCCTGGTTCTGTTTCTTCTGGGTCACTTCTGATACCTGAGAACTGGGATGACAGGAGTTGGCCAAAGGCTAGAACTGAGTGGCACCATTTTGAGTCAGTTGTCTCCTCATGGGCAAAAAGAGCTCTCTAAGGTAGAGAGAGGGGACACAAGGGCCCCCTGGTTCCAGAGTGTACGTGGATCTTTGTTTATCATGCAAAGGTCAAGAGGAGGTCATCCTAGATGGATCAGCTCCATGAAAGTCAGAGTTTTCAAGGCATGCACAAGTAACCTGGAATATTAAACAATCTGTTCTATCCCCTAAACTGGAAATATTGATTGGGAAATCCATCCTTAGTAAACTGTTGCATTAGACTAGGTGATGAGGACATGTGATTTGCTGGCCAAGTGTGCTGGGCATTCTCCTCACCTCACTGAGTTCCCCTGACCTTGCCACCCTGAACCAATAGAGAAAGCTTCGTGTCCTATCCATCATTTACACCCTCATCAGGCAGTCACAAGGCACTTCTTCTTCTCACTCAGGATGTTTTCACTGACCGTCCCCCATGCATGGATCTCTCTCCTCAGATCTATGTCCTAGATTCAGTGGCTTCCCTCAAGACCCAGTTAACATCTCACCTTCTACAGGAAGTCCTACTTCCTCCCTCTTAATTCTAGTAAGTTCCTTATGTTGATTATTTCCTATTGATCCTGTAGCTTTCTTTGTTTGCCTGTTATCTCCCCCATTAGACTGTGGCATGATTGAGAGAAAGGTTTAACTTTGACCTTTCTTCACCTGCCTGGGGCTGAGCATAGTGCCTGGCACACAGTAGGTACTTAATAAGGTTTTATTGATGGAGTGATGGCATCTTTCTGACCATCATCAAACAGGACTTCTCCCCTGAGCACTTAGCCTCTTACAATCCAGAACTACAAAGTCCCATTTTCTCACCTGCTTTAGTCATCCCTTCCCTTGATAAACTTCCCCGCCCCCATACACACACACAGAAGGCACTGAAGTTTCCCCTGTGCTTTGGATGCCTGATTTTCTTACTGTCTTCTGGTTTCTTCCATCCCTTCCCTGATCTGGATCCACTCTTCACAGTAATCTCAAGAATGAGAATTGTAAATCATTTCAATCCTACGTTACCATTTAGATGACACTGTGTGACTTATGAGAAGAGCCCACTTAGGGATCAACGTGGAGGGTGTAGCTTCACTCTCACACCTCATCAAAGACCATGTTTCATCCTCACTCCATTTTGTTAACACAACAGAAATTCTTAGAACATGATGAGGTGAGGGGTGCACATCCATCGCACGTGAGCAGAAACGGCTTTCTCTGTTGTTTCCAGGGCTCTCTCCTTCTCACAATAGTCAGGTCAGAATACACCAAAGAGGCAAAGAGTAAAATCAAAGAACTCTTCATTTCCAACCTGGCACAGAGATCCTCCCCACAGTCGGGTGGTCCATTTCCATGATCAAACCATTGTGTAGCACCTGAAAGAAAGAACAGAGAGTCTTAAACCCAGATGAAATCTTTCATCTCAGGGGATGAACCTGAGACACCAATGCAATTTACAGTGTTCATAAAATTTGAGAACACAAAAGACATTTAAAATTCCCTTTCACAAGTCTACCAAATACATTCCTTGATGAAAAAAATCAAGGAAAGAATTTAAGCCTGCCAGTCCAATTCCTCCTCCTCCAAGAGCAGTTACATGACACCTCCTCCATGAAGCCTTCCCTGATGTCACCACCAATCAGAAATCTCTCTCCTCTCAACTAGCATACTTGTCACTTTCTATTCTGTATTTTATGTTTCATTCATTAAAAACATTTATGGAGGGGCAGCTAGGTGGCACAGTGGATAGAGCACTGACCTAGAGTCAGGAAGACCTGAGTTCAAAACTAGCCTTACTTATCAGTTGTGTGACCTTGGGCAAGAAACCTGACCTCTATCTGTCTCAATTTCCTCAGTTGTAAAATGGGGTTCATAATAGCACCTACCTCCCAGGGCTGTCATCAGGATCAAATGAGATAACATTTGTCAAGTGCTTAGCCCAGTTCCTGGCAAAGAGTAGGTACTTAATAAGTGCATGTTTCCTTCCCTTGTTGTCTACTTTAACATTTGCCAGGCAGCCTTTGATTAGTGAAAGGAGATATTAGACATTTATTATTCTTCTTAAAATACTATGTTGTCTCATTAGACTAATTCCCTTCTCTTAATACAGCCAGTCAGAGTCAATTCCAGTTATCTCCTCATATCTCCAATCCCCTCATCTTCCAAATCCATGCTGTTTCTCATTTCTGTTACAGAGTCTTCCAGTGGGCATAGTATCTGGATAATAGCTCAAGGAATTTGCAGCAACATTATTCCACTTATATTCCTTTTACTCTTCCACCCTACCAAGATGTTCCATCTCAAAACAACTTTGGCACTAACAGGCAGTAGAGGGAGTGATGGACCCACTACTGGGTCAGTGGACCTCCTGAGTGACTGGCATAGAAATGCTCCAATTTTACAGTCATTCAGCATGAGGCTGGCATTACTTTGTAACTGATTCTCTTTTTTTCATACCAAGAAGCTATGTGGCACAGTGAATAGGGCACCAAACTGGAAATCAAGAAGACATCTTCAGGAGTTCAAATTCTGCCTCAAACACTCCTTATTAGCTTCGTGATGCTGGTCAAATCACTTCACCTTCTTTGCCTCAGTTTCCTCATCTATGAAATGAGTTGGAAAAGGAAATGGCAAACCACTACAGTATCTTTGCCAAGAAAACCTTAAATGGGATCATGAAGAGTCAGACAATGAAATAACTAAACAATTTTTTTATACAACCTTTTTACTCTCTTTGACATATAGCTGTGTACTCTGGGCTCCTGTCCTAACAGACTCATCTAGACCCACATGGAGAACATGTTTGCCACCAGCTCCTATGACTGTGGATGGATGTTGTATGGCTTCCAGTACACTAGATGGACTCCTTACAGAGGCTCCAAAGAGCTCATCCAAGAAAAGTCTTTTCAAAGATCGAATCCCAATTTGTATCTCACAGTAGGATGAGAGATCATATCTTTCCCTCTGGTTCCTATATAGGGCTATCCTGAAAATGGAAATGTAGAAATCAATTCCAGCTAAGGCCAGAGACAAAAATCCCAGGCTAAATGTCTCTTTTAGCAACGATATGCCAATTTTTTTCCTTCTTCTCTTGTCCTTTCTTGCTTCTCTCTGTGCAACACCATTCACTGCCCCATGGCGCACACTCAGAAAAATGAAAAGAAAGGCTCTAAATAAAATATAACTCAACTGAGGGCTCTGAAATTAATTAACACTGAAATTTAATCATCTGCCTAAAAGGTAAAGGTCAGGGATGTTACTCAAAGTTTCATGAAGATAAAATACCCAATGATCTCTAAATGCCTAATAGAAATAACCTTTTAAATATCTCATCTGGTTTCTACACAGATTGCTACAAAGAAATCAATGAATGAATGAAGAAAACCATGTATTAAGTACTTATTACACCCTATAGGAGAGGTTTCTGTCTGCTAGGTTTTCCTCAACTCCTTTGCATTTAAAATAGTAAAGTTTAAACTGCAAGCTGGTCTCAGGATGAGAAAGACAAAAAGGGGGCTCATCTCACCATCATCATACTGTCTGTGTGGCCCTGGACAAGTCACAATGCTAAGATTCAGAGTAGATGCTTATGTGTTATTAGAGACATTTCCCCACAGAGAACTTCCCAAAGCAAAGAAATTACACACTTCCTCTCTAGCCACTATTTCTATTTAGAAGTAACATAGGAATTCACCAATTTTCAGAGTGAATGAGACCTCAATGGCCATCTTGTCCTAAGGAAAGATTAACTCTGCAACATCTCAGACACCCTGTCCCTACACTGGGCAACCATCTCCCAAAACAGGGAATGGGATCACCCAATCAAAAAGAGGTGATTAAATACTTACAAAACCAGAACTGAAAAAAGTTCTGCCCTGGGTATACTACAAGTATGACCAGAAGTGATGAGAGATTGAGAGAGACAGAGACAGAGATGGAGATGGAGACAAAGAGACAGACAGAGACAGAGACAGAGAGTGTGTGTGTGTACACATATACATATATATATACTATGAACATATATATTTATATAGAGAGACATTTTATACATAGTATATATACATATATTTATACATGTATATATGTATATATAAGTGCAGATATGGAAATACATGTGTATGTATTTATATACACACACATAGCTATATAAATATAGATAAATATGTGTATGTATGTGTATGCACATTGATGGGGCTGGCTTATCCAGGCTTTTCAAGTCTTCCAAACATGCATCATACAGAATAGAGATTCTCCAGGCTAAGTCCTGATGCGGCCATGTAGTCCATTGGCAAGCCACAGGTATCAACAAGGCCTAAAATGTAAGGATGAAATGATCCAGATTGCCTTGGCATCATGTAGCATGCTTTCTTGTCCCAGGTGGAACCAATCCTTAATCATCAACCCACTAAATCACCTGGTTAGTGTTATCTCAAATGCAAAGGGTGGGGGTGGAGTGTGGGGTCATCTTGAGCTCCCAAAGAAATCTATTCATAGGAAGAGGGTCTGTGCTCAGTGAAGGGGAGAAAGGGTCCAGTGGGCATCAGGCAGCACAAGGAATGATGTCAGGGAGGCCACCTGGACCCACTTTGTGCTCACCACCTGGGGCTAGACATCCATAAATCACTTGCCCTGGGCAAGGAGCCTGAGGGAGGAGAGTCTTCAATCAGGCTCCCTTCCTGTGCCATGTTCACACTCACAAAAGCAGTCCTATATACAAGGAGAATGATTATGACTTCAAAAATGAGTCCAGGGAAATAGTCATTTTTCAGAAACCAATCACCCTTTTTTTTGTTTGTTTTTGTTTTAAATGATTTTCCTGTTTGGTGCTCATTGAATATCTTGTTTGCTTTCAGTTTTTAATCATTCTCTTTATCCAACTTCATACAAGACTATTTTAATGGATTCCAGAAAATGTCATGGAGCTGATCACCTTATTTTTACCCACTTAATTATAGAACTCCCATGCTGCCTTGTCATTGCGTCAATTTCCGAAAGCCGTTTTCAATTGCTCTTGAACTTGTCACAGATATTACGCCTGCCTTACGGCATTCTGGGAAACATGCTGGGAAAGTATGCAAGGACCATGGTCATTAACCTTTAAAAGTATAAAAAAAAAGTCCAAGGGTCTGAAGCCTTGAGTTTTGCCAGAAACAATCACACAAGTGACGGTATCGGTGGTATTCTTTCTGAGATTCTTTTTTATTCTTTTATTTTTTTAAGAGACAAAATATACAAAGGAAACTAGCAAGATCGTTTTCCTTCCTTACCCACAACGAGCAATATTATTCCATGATTCTGCGTGGACTATAACTCTTCATAATTAACTGTGCAAAGAAAGCTGGGTAATTACGTGCATCTCATCATCCATGTTATCATTTCCACTCCATGTGTCATGAAAACAACTTTGTGGGGAGACAGAGCTTCTACTGTTATGAAACGGAGGTCATAATTCAGGAACACAGTGTTAAAGGTTAATTTCACTATTTCCCAAACATTTTTAATGACCACAAAGAAAACACCCTTAAATATCCTTTCACATGAGAAATTAGACTATAATCCCATTGGCCCCAACTGCACTTAGATAATGGAGATCGAATTTAAGCACACCGATTTTCCTGTTTTCTTACTTCATTTAAACCAATCATTGTAATTCAGCTTCTCTTTGGTGCAAATGTACATGACATGGACCCTAAATGCCTCACTTCCCTTTGGAGCCCTAATTGTGTGTTCCAACCATTTCTTGAATTAATTGGCAAAAAGAAGGATAAAAAAAACAACTCTAAAATGGAGGGGGATGGAGGGGGTGGACTCATGTAAGTCATGGAATGTATAGAATGATTTATAAGCACCAAAGTCAAGCTATTAAGAGGCTTCCTCTCCCCCCACCCCAGACTCCCATGACGTCATTAACTCAGGCCTTTCAATCTTGCTTAGCACTTGGTTCTTTAGGAAAATGATCCCAATGTTCATCAATGCAACCTTGGGGATGGCTGGGAAAGCTTTCTTCTCATCCCATGCAGCAAGTCTGCAAAATCTGTTAGAAGGGATGTTTCTAGGCAGTGGTCATGGCAGTGACCTTGGAGGGTCCCCACTCATTCAGAAGAATTTCTCAGTTACTCAGTGGTAAAACAATGCAGTTTGTTCAGTTAATAGAAATATAAAGAGATATTTTGAATTTCTCATCTTCCAAAGCTGAGCTTAGTGCTGATGCACTCTGACAGCCCAGAAGTATGAGGGAAGCTGTGAGGTAAATCCTGCTCTCTGCCATGAAAAGAGACCTTAGAAAGGATTCAGGCCTCTAGTTCATCATGGCCCTAGCTTTACCACAAGAGGATAGAATAATTTCTCTTACTAAGGTTAGGGCTTGGTCTAAAAGCCAACACTTACCACCCCTAGTCTCTTTTGAGAAGTAGGTTAAGCCTAAGAGTGTACACAGAGAGGGATGGCACGGTGGACTGTGGAGAGAAATGATTTTTGAAACAGTATGTGAATTCCAATCTTAGCTCTGATATGTCACAGAGTCACATGATTTCAGTCAGGAAGAATTTCCACCTAAGCCAGACCAGACCCAAGAGGAACCCTAACTCTAATATCCAACAAGTGATAATTTTGAAGAGTTAGTCAGTAAATCAACAAGCATTTCCTAAGCCTTGACTGTTGGCCAGGCACTGTGCTAAGCCCTGGGTTACAAAGAAAGAAAAAAACAGTTCCTGACGTCAAGGAGCTCACATTCTAAAGATGGATACAACATGTGAACAACATATATATAAGATTTACACAAGGTAAATGGGATACAATGAAGGGGAATCTCCCACTTTCTGAGACAACGAATTCTCTTTTTGGAAAGCTCCAATTGTCAAGAAGGTTTTTCCTGACATCAAGCCTGAGTCTGCCTTTTGCAGCTTCAACCTATTGACCCTGGATGTGGCCCCAGGACTAACCAGAATAATCTTCTTCTATTAGACAGACATTCAAGTACTAAAGCACAAAAACTAAGCTCTGCCATAGTCTGCTCTTGGGTTAGAAATTTCCAGTTCCTTCAAGTGGCCTTCTGGACATGGACTCCACATCCTTCACCACCCTCACTGTCTTCCCTCTCACAGTCTCCGGCTTAGTTGTACCTTCCACCAACTATGGCTCCTGAAATTCGATGTGAGATTCCAGATGTGACATGGAGCAGAGTAGAGAGACACATTTTTACTCATGGAAGCTCTTTCTTTCTCAGTGGAGCTCAAGATGCCATTTGCTTGTTCGGCGGCCACACACTGTTAACTCAAGTCCACTAATCTTTTTTTTTGTTCAGAAAATCCACTGCCTAATTATGTTTCCTCCAACTTGTACTTATGTAAGTGATTTTTTTTGGTCCAAGTGTGACTTGACATTTACCCTTACTATTGATGTGGTCTTGGGAAAAGTACTTAAGTTCTCTTGACCTTGAAGGGATTGGTTGGACTTGATACTTCTAAGATTCTTTCCCCCAAACTTAGAATCATCCTGAACATCTTCCTTCTCCCTCCCCCACATAGCCAATCAGCTGCTAAGTCTTGTTGATTCCACTTCTATAAACTCTTCAGCCATCCTCTTCTTTCTACTATTGCCCTAGGTCCAAAGGTCCTTTTCACCTCTAATTGGCTCTGCTGCCATAGGTTTTTGGATGATCATCCCCACCACCAGCCTCTTTGCTTTCCAGTGAGTTCATCTGCATGACTGTCATGTTGGTATTCCTAGAGTACTGAGCTGACCATGTCACTCTATGGTCAAGAAGTTTCCGTGATCGATGGGATCTTGGCAAGAAATACAACAGCAGTGGTCTTGGTGAGAATTCTCCCTATACTATGTTCAACAGATTAAGTCCTGCTTCAGGCAGACCTTCAATTTCCTGGCCTAGCAAGACCACAAATGTAAAGAGGACAAAGGACCACAGATCCAGTTTTGGTCAATGACCCCAGAGTTTTCTTTCATTGAAGCCAGATTCCTTCTTCCCATTAGTTACTCTGAATCTTTTTCTCTTTTTTCTCCAGGGCAATACTCAAGACGGTGTGCACCAAAAACCCACCAGGGGAGGAAGGGAATAAGGAGGTATTTGATGAAGGCTTTCAGTAGTTTCATATAATTAAGGCCACCTGGGGTAGTTTGTCTCTACCAGGAAGCTCTCAAATGTGCCCTCTCCTAGGGAATCAAAAGGATGGAAGCATGTAGGAACATAGCTGTCAACATCTACTTTAGTCCTCATTTCTTCAGTAATAAAGTCCTGAGCATGTCAGAGGCCCATTATCTCTCTATTCAGAGAGAGAGCCAGAGTCTCATCAGGAGTGATGTCCAGGATCAGAAAACCACAAAAGAAATGATGTCTTGGCCTGTTCAGGAACTGGGCAGCCTCAGAGATGGAGGGCCTGCTGATCAATGTGATCCAAGGCATATGGAAGCAGTGCTGTTTGTTGATATTCTGTCAGCTAAAGAGAGGAATGAGAGCCACCCAAGAGCCTCCAAGAAGCCATCCTATGGCCACCCAGGCTCCATGGTCATAGCATCCCAGGCTGAGAGCTAGCAGAGTCTCAAAGGTCAGCTGTTCTAATGGGCTTTGGTTTTGTCTGTCTTCCCAGGAACTAGCAAAGAGCCTGGCACATAGTAGGTGCTTAATAAATGCTTGATGAATATCATTCAGTTAAACCTTCAATGCAATGAATTTGGTTTTGTCTTTGCATCCCTAGTGACAACAATGTATCGCATGCATTTGACCAGAACTTAATAAATGTTTGGTGGATTTGTTGTCCGTCAAAAAGCATTTATCAAAGTGCCTCATATGCATCAGGTGCTGTGCTAAGGGCAAGGGATGCAAAAAAGGGTTAAATCTATCCCTGCTTCTGAGGGGCTTGCTGACTCAACTCCTTGGCTTCATTTCCATGGGAAATTGCAGATGGCAGTGAGGAGAAAGGCTCCAACAGTATATGATTTCCAGGCAAACCATGAGGCTCTTTAGGCCAGAGATGAAGCTATCAGATACTGAAGGAGGGGATGTGTAATGAAGTGGGGTCCAGAGGTGGTACATGGACTGATAGGGGAGGCCAGGGCAGAGAAGCCAACATCTGCATACCAGAAGGCAGATGATGAAGTCAGAGGAGTTCCAAAGCCTACACTGAAGGACCTCAGCTCAAAGCACTCCTAGCTCACCTGACTGCACTGCTTCAAGCTATCTCTGATTGTTCCACCAAGCTCCTGTGTAGTCACCTTACTCTCTCCCGCTTCCTTTTGGGTGTCACCTTCCCTTGTTAGAGTGTAAGCGCCTTTAAAGCAGGGACTGTCTTGTTTTGTATTTATATCCCCAATACTTAGCACAGTGCCTGACACATAGTAGTCTACTGACTGGCTGAGGCAAAGAGATGTAGAAACCAAGAGACGTCATCAGAGAGGATGTTGCCCAATCATTTCAGTCATGTCCAACTTGTCATGACCCCTTTGGAGGTTTTCTTGGAAAAGATATTGGAGTGGTTTCCTTCTCCAGCTAGTTTTACAGATGAGGAAACTGAAGCAAATAGGGTTAAGTAACTTGCCCAGGGCCACAAAGCTAGCAAATGTCTGAGATTGGAGTTCTGGAAGGTCGGTCTTCTTGACTCCAGACCTGGCACTTCATCCACTGGACCACCCAGCTGCCCATCAGAGAAGCCAGGTGAACAGAACTGCATTCATAGAAAATCACCAGCCAGCAGAGAGCTAAACTGAGGCAAAGGAGGGGTGGTGATACAAATTTATATGGTATCAATCTCATAAGAGCTAGAATGTCTATGGGCTTTAGGGTTAGCAAAGTTCTTTCCATATGTTATCTCATGTGCCCCTCACAACAACCACAGGAAGTAGGTGCTATTATTATCTTTTTTTACAGATGAAGAAACTAAGGCTAAGAGAGTTTAAGTGACTTGCACAAGGTAATGCATCTTGTGTCTGAGGTGGGATTCGGACTCAGGCCTTCTTTCCATCAAGTCCTACTCTCTACCCACTTTTCCACCTAGAGACACCTGAGGTCTTTCTCACTCACACATTTTTCCTAACACATATTTATATCCACAGTAGACTTACATAGTTCTGATTATGATCCCCTTGTTTTCTGGGCATACTTCCCAGCCTAGATATTCATAGAACTTTCAGGTCTTACTTATCTTATTGCCTATTTCACTAGACCAAAGACTAGGGTCTCCTCAATCCCCCTGAATTATGACATGGGCATCCACCAAGGTTCATCACTGCTATTTCCACCCTTCATCCTCAGAGCCAACTTTCTTGGAGCACTTGCATGTAGATACCTCCCAAATCTATCTTATCTGCAACTGTTTACTGTCCCTCCCTCTAGTCCAAAACTCCCCCTTTTCTCAGGTACCTCCAAATGGATCACCTCCAGCTACTGTCCCTGGCACATGTAGACCATTTAAGGTTTGGAAAATGATTCACATGCATTATCTCATTTGAACTTCACAGCAATCATATGAAGTTCAGGTATTGGTGTGCCCATTTTGGACATGAGGAAATTGAGGTTCAGAGTGACTTGTCTGGAATCACACAACAAGTGTCAGAACTGGGGGTGAACCCAACAATAGTGTTCTGTTCACTCTGCCAGGATGCTTTTCAAACAGCACCTCTAATAACTGGCACCCAACCCCACAATCATCTATTTGGCCATTCTCATTGCTGATTGACAGGCACAAGAAGCCAAGGTCCAATTCTGAGTGGCTGTAACATCTTTATTGATCGGTGGAGTTCCCAGTCATGCTGTCGAAACCAAGAGAAAAATAAACAAGCAAACAGACCTTTTAATAAGTAGATGACATTTTGTTGGATAAGCTTAAATTTCTTAGCAGTGTATCAAAAACATATCCAGCACCACGCTAGACTGACACTTAGCAAGACCTAACAATGATTGCCAAGGATATCTGAACTTGGGCTCTCTCATGAAGGAGCACGTCAGCCC
The DNA here is from genome assembly GCF_028372415.1 of Notamacropus eugenii. Classification (NCBI taxonomy): domain Eukaryota; kingdom Metazoa; phylum Chordata; class Mammalia; order Diprotodontia; family Macropodidae; genus Notamacropus; species Notamacropus eugenii. Next base: position 481,699,146 of record NC_092874.1, on the reverse strand, counting down.
CAAGAGAGCTTCAACGCTTCCTCAGTGAGACATTTCCCTCCCCTAGGTAGATGAAGTTTCAACCCACCAAGACATGTCCTTTTGTACACTTTGGTACTTGTCCTGCTACAATCTAAGTGATCCAGCCAATGAGGTGGATGGGTGACTTCCACTCACTGTCTGCCTCCACTCACTTCCTAAACCTTTCTGTAATCACTTCTAATGTAGTACCCAATTTCATCAATCCATTGGACTTGTTCTCTCAAACATGACTAAGTCTTTCCTCTGTCTCTATCCTCCTTGACCTCTTGGCAGCTTTTTCCACCATTGACCTTTCTTTTCCTCCTCCTGGACATTCCTTCCCAATTCAACTCTTCTCCTTTCCGCTTGTCACCCTCTTAGGCCATCACACATCCTTGCTCCTCAGGACAAGCAGCCCAAAGGCTCTGATCGAGGCCCTCTTCTCTGGCGGTATTCTATAAAAGCCAGTATTATTACTGACTCCCTCAGATTCAGTGATGACCTTTGTACTGATAACCACTTTACATCTAGCCCCAGACCACCAGTTCTCTACTGGCTCTCTCTCAGTATTTCAAGTTTGAGACATGAGAAATGGAACTCATCTTCCCCCCAAGACCACTCCTTCTCCAAACTTTCCTATTTCCCTAAGAGGGCCCTCATCCATCCATATCAATCTTGTCCCTCAGCCTAGAGTCATATTTTACTCCTCCCTTCACTCTCCTTTATCCCAGAAGTCACCAATCATGTCAGTTCAAAATATCTGTTCCAATCTCTTATGACTATCATGCCAATTCGAACCTCCCTCAATATTTCTCACTCTTGAGGGAAGCTTGTCTTTGTCACAGTGGGCTTTCTGGTGCCTCTCATGACTGGATGCCAGCTGGTACTATTACCTTTGACTTGTAACTAGAGGGGGCGGAGCCAAGATGGCGAAGTAGAAAGATGCACATACACATAGCTCCGAACCCACAAACCACAGAACGGCTAGAGGGGACCAATCCAGGGTGAATTCTGCACCCAGAGACCACGGAATATTGGAGCGAGGGAGATTTCTGTTCCGGAGAGACCTGCAAACCTCTCGCGGGGGGTCCTTCGCGCCGTGGACTGGGCGCTGGGACGGGGAGCAAAGGGCAGCCCTGCCGCAGCCACGACACTGTGAGGAAAAGATCCAAGAGGGCTACGGGGACGGGATCTCCAGCGGCCACGCGGGTCCCCCCACCCACAGAGGGACCTGCAAACCTCTCGCAAAAGGTCCGTCGTGCTGCAGACGCGGAGCCCAGCCTGGACCTGCGGCGCCCGCGGCTCCGAGAGGCACAGATCTGAGAAGGCTCCAGAAACGGGATCTCCAGCGGCGGCACAAGCCCCCCTACTAACAGGTGACTGATGGGGGTAGGTGAGAGAGTCTCTTTGGCGGGTTGAGAGGGGAGTGGGGTGCCCCCATGGCTCGGGCCCCCCCCAGGAGATAGAAGCTGAGAGGCGGCTACAGACAGGGGCTCCCCAAGCGGGCAGGAGCCTGGATCCATTGTGGAAGGTCTGTGCATAAACCCCCTGAGGGAACTGAGCCAGAGAGGTGGCCCTGCCCCTGACCACCTGAACTTAATTCTCACACTGATTAGCAGCCCTGCCCCTGCCAAAAACCCTAAGGCGGGAAGCAGCATTTGAATCTCAGTCCCCAAACGCTGGCTGGGAGGACCAGGAGGCAAGGTGGGTGTGAGGAGAACATTCAGAGGTCAGGTCACTGATTGGGGAGAATGCCCAGAAAAGGCAAAAGAAATAAAACTATTGAAGGGTATTTTCTCGGAGAAAAGACACTTCCTCCCTTCCTTACTGATGGGGAGGAACAATGCTTGCCATCAGGCAAAGACACAGAAATCGAGGATTCTGTGTCCCAGCCCACCCAATGGGCTCGGGCCATGGAAGAGCTCAAGAGGAATTTTGAAAATCAAGTTAGAGAGGTGGAGGAAAGACTGGGAAGGGAAATGAGAGGGATGAGGGAGAAGCATGAAAAGCAGATCAGCTCCCTGCTAAAGGAGAACCAAAAAAATCTTGAAGAAATTGGCACCTTGAGAACTAGCCTAACTCAGTTGGCAAGGGAGGTGCAAGGGGCCAATGAGGAGAAGAATGACTTGTAACTAGAATTATAAATGAAATATGTATGTATATATACATACATACATACATACACATACACACATACATACATACACACACATATATACAGAATCACTTACAATGTTCCAGGCTCTGTATTAAGCCTGGGAATAAAAATTAAAAATGAAAACGGTCTCTACTCTCAAGATGCTTCTGGTCTTAGAGGACAGGGATTCCTGGAGTCCATAACATTTTTTTTAGTGTTCCTCTTGTTATTCTTTGCACTTCATATTATGCATTTAATGACATTACCCTAAGGAGGGATCCATGGGCTTCACTGGACTGCCAAAGGGTTCCATCACATTCACAAAAAAAGGGGTGAAAACTTCTGCTTTATGGAGAGATAACACATAAAAAGGGGGCCAGGGCTAGGTGATGTTTCAGTCACTGAGGTAACCAGAATAGTGGACATGGGTCAGTCAGTGGAGAGCATTTTGCTTTTCCGTTTTGGGTTTTCTCCATGGTCACTTTAAGCAAAGAATTCACTGACCACAGGCCACCAACCATCTGGGGATGCACCCTCTGTACTGAGCAAGGCTCCTTCTTGACCCTTAGAAGTAGGCTGTCACCAGGACTGTGTTTAACCAGCTAATTGATGGATCCACAGACTTCACTTAGGGGCCTGATTTGGTGTTCAAGGGCATTCCATTTTGGTAGAATGTGCTTTGTTGTCAGAGGCTCTAAGAACCCATAGTCACCTCTGCCCCACAAAGAGTGGGACTTTAGGGGCACAGAGGAGCCCTCATCTCATTTTTTAGCATCTTTTTATAATTAACTTTGGTATTCACAATAACCTCGTTGAAACTTAAAACGGAAATCTGGTTTTGCATCAAATTTATCTTCCTCCAATTCAGCAATTTGTTTATGCAGATTAAGGGAGCTTGGATTCATGCTGGTCCTTCAGAGGGAACATGCTCCAAGTAAATGGAGACACATGTTGCCTTCATTATGTTTTTTCATTCATGAGACCTAATCGCTGGCTGGTGTCTATGGAGCTCATGAATATTCACTCACTCACATTTTGTATTCAGAGCAACAAACCAGAAAATAGAAATATAGTGTATTTTCTCATTGCATATAGAATTTCCAAAACAAAATCTATAGAAAGGCACAAAAAGCAGGAGATTCACAAAACACAAACTGGATCCTACTCTACCATCATCCAGGAGTTTAGAAATTAAGATTCATGGCTGCCCCAAGTTTATACCATTATTCTCTAAAGCACTGTTTCTCATCACAAAAATGTACTAATCTATCTATTTTTCTGTTAAAAGGAACAAAGGATCATATGATGCAGCAGTGTTTGTGGCACCACAGGAAGAGAAGGGGACAAGTAACCCCAGATGACCCAATATTGTCATGGAGCTGCCTGACAGGATCCATTCACAAGAATGCAATATTGATTTGTGTCTACCTTGGACATCATTCAAAAGGATTCAATGACTGAAATGACCCAAGGTGTTCCCTGGCCTCCCCTCCTCTACACAGCAATCTTATAAGACAGACTTCTAGAACTGAGTGGTAGTAGGGTTCTCTCTGGTCTGACGGGCTAGTGGTGTGACTCTGGGAAAGTCAAATAACTTCTCTGGACTTCAGTCTCCCCATAGGTTAAAATAAAGAGGTTGAATTTGAGGCCCTCTAAGGTCACTTCCGACGCTAAATCTCTTGTCCCATGATCCTAAGAAGTCAAGCTTTCCCAGAAAAGTCTTCATCCCCTTGATAAAGGCTGGAGCGGGACCTGAACAATTACACTTAATTAGATAAACTGTGGTGTTTGAGCTGAAGATACAAGCTTCATCCTTGGTCCTGAACCCCCTTTCTTGTGCCACTGATCCCTCATGTCCCTCAAGATCTCGGAGGAGGTCTCAAGCCTCTTTTTAAGTGAGTTTAAACATATCCAGAATAAAAGCTTGGGGAGCCATCAGCATCATTTACTGCTTTGCCCCTTCTGAGAAAGCATGAAAATGCCATAGCAGCTAGGGCAGATCCTGGCACACCACTGTAAAGGAAAGGGAACAAGCACTTAAGAAGCCCCTACTATGTGCCAGGCACTGTGCTAAGCCCTTTATCAATATTAGCTCATTTCCCAAAGAAATATAAGTGTATTCCTAAGTTTCACCAAAATGGAAGGGATTAGGGGAGAATGCTATTGTCCTCCAGGCTCCATCAGCAAAGATGGAAAAGTAGACTTATCCAGCATTCTCCAAAATATGGAGGACAGGACCTTGACCACGGTGACTTGGAAACACAAAACTAAAGGCATTTGTCTTGCACCAACTAAAACTGAACTTCGAGGAGGAGAAACTAAGAGGCTCCCTGTTAACAGCATCATGACATCTCAATGCACGTTGTAGATGTGTGTCTCCAGGGAGGCTAAGAACATGCTCCAAAGTCAGGAAAGCACTTGATTCGAGAAAAAAAAAGTCCCAGTCTCAGTTAATGGTGAGCGAAGGAGCCACAAGCAGTAACACTGCACCACTCGTCCTAATATTTCATTCACTATGTGACAGTCCGTGGGGTTCCCACCTGTTTCTCTGTGCACAGAATATACAATCAAACTCACACAAGGCCCAGCTCCCCGGGGCCCTCCTTAAGTACCCCATTCGTCTTTCACCTGCCATCGAAGTGTTGTGGCTTGTTTATACATCACTCTTTGTTTTGTTAGGGCTCGGCCTGTTGGCTCCAGCTCCCTGGGCCGGCCGCAAGAGCGGCTCATCAGCACAAGAAGGCCACCGTGACCTGGCACCTGTGGAGGCAGACATGGCGTATGCATGTCCAGATGGAGGCACCGAGCCAACCCATCTGTGAACTCCCTCCGGCGGAGAAGCCGGGAAGGCCTGCTCCAGATCTTCAATCTTTTCTCCCCTCCAAATGTCATCCTTCCTGGACATGAGTGAAATGAAAAACCTTTGCAGTCTTGGAGGCCAGATCAGCACCTGGGGCCAGACAACACACCTCACTCCCATCAGCCAACCTGCTTCTCCCTGACAGCCCCTTCTCTATTACTTTGCAAGCAAAAGCTTGCCAGTGTTTCCCTCAGAGTCCACCCCACCCCACCTCCACTTTGCTCACCACCCCCTCCCAAGTATTCGTCATTGAAGACTTGAGACCTAACTATAAGCAATGGAGGTTTGGTCTTCCAGCTTAGACCTGGAAAAGATCTCAGAAGCTGTTTGTCCAATCTGTACCTAAAAAATGAAATCCAATGAGCAAGGGAGAATAGGTGGGGTTTGAAGACAGTCAGCCTGGCTTCACGTCCTGGCTCTGGCATTCACTACTCGTGACTGTGGGCATAGTCTCCTCATTTGTAATGAGGAAGTTGGACTAACTGGCCCCTAATTTTTCTTCCAACTATAGATCTCTGACCCCATGGAAGAACCCCTTTACAAATTCCTTACTACACTGTGCTCCATGAAACAAAGGCCTTGTTTTATCCAAGCTCTGTAACACTCTTCACACAATATGTGCCTAATATATGCTTGGTGAGATTAAATGTTGGATTGAATTCAAAACTGTCTAAATGACAATATCTGAAGATTCCTGAATATCACTGTCAACCTGGACAGATATCTCTGCTAAACACTCACAAGACTTTCTGGTTCTAGCCTGGCCTCCAAAATTAGGAGAAAAAGGGCAGGTCCTATGGCATTTTCAGAAAAGGTACAGAGCTTTAATTACCCTGAACTGTCCCTCTGTATAAACTCCCATTATTTTATGCAAAGGTGGTTATTCTTCCAAAGATCCTGGAAGGCTGTGGATGATTCAGTTCTATGACCAGGCATTCTAAAATTTTGCTCCTTTCAATGGAGTGACAAGCCCATTTTGTTAAATATTCCATCCATAACTACAGATCATGCCCAATCCATGCTTACTCATCTGATCCCATGGATCCATACAAGGAATCCAACCCAAATCCACAGACTTTGCTCTAGGTGACATTTTGTGAGTATCAGGACAGCATTTGGGTTATCCCTCACTCCTGCCATGGGACTAGTCCACCTCCCAGCCCAATCATACTTTCTCCCAATAATATCCTCTATTGTTCTTCTTCCAAAAAAAACCATCTTTGGAAATATACGACAGCCTGCAACCACTGGCTCCATCAACCTAGGAATCACTCATAATTCTGATGCTTCCAAAATTGTGATGTTCTGAAGTTACAGCCTTTCCCAGGATTAGAAAAATAAAAAAATCTTTTTAGAAATAATGGTGGTTTGCACCAGGGTGCAGCTTGAGAGGGTTAAATGCTCTGCACAATTTCCTAAATACCATCTAGCCCATACCCTATCACTTCAATTATGGATCCAGTCTGTTGCTTGGATGATGTGCCTGCCAAGGTACACGGACTCATGGCCACTCCAAAGTCTATTGTTGGGACAACAGACACGCTTCATCCTCGAGCCTTCTTCTGTTAGGATGGTTAGGCTGATCTCTTTTGAATAATTCTGCATCTTTTTGAGGAGACACTAATAATAATAATATAAAGATAGTTAGCATTTGCAGAGCACTTAATAATAGTTTGCAAAGCACAGTATCTATGTTACCTTATCTGAGCCTTATAAACACTGTGGGAGGTAGGTGCCAATATTATTCCTATTTTACATATGGAGAAACGGAGGCTGGAGAGGTTGTAATTAACCTAGGCTTACACAACTACTAAATATCTGAGGAGAGATTTGAACATGGGGCTCCTAGACTTCCAGTCTATTTGTGTATCCATTGGGCTACCTAGCTGTGGATGAGACTAAGCTGGCCAGAGCATGATCTCAAGCAAAAATAGAAGAATGTCTCAGACTTAGGTCACCTTAATAGACACATGCTGTCAGACAGGGGAGGTAACTGCCCTCTATGCTCTGCCTTTACCAGATTACGTATATGACCCAAAGTTCATCCCATTTTAGGAAGGATATTGCCAAGCTGGATTACATCTACAGGAAGGTCATGAGGATGATGGGAGCCCTTGAAACCATGACATGTGATCACAGGTAACAGGAAATGGGGATATTTAGCCTGGGAAAGAAAAGAGTTTGATAGGATGTGGCAGATGACTTCCAGTGTTGAATAGCTATCATGGAGAAGAAAGACTAGACAGAAGGTAGAACCAGTAACTATGACTGTCAGTTACTGTATATGGCAGGTAGGAAAATGCTAATAATTAGGTCTTTTCCAAAGGAGAATGGATTAACTCTGGGTGTCATGAGGTCTTCAGCAATGAAAGTCTTTAAGCAGAGGCCAAGGGCCCTTTGTGGAGGATGTAGCTGAGTTTTTTGCACCTATGAGTCGGACTAGATGTCCCCAGAGGGACCTCCCAATTCTGAGTGCCCAGGATGCTTCACTAGCTCAGAAGCTCAGGCAGTACCTCTTTCTTCCATCTACTATCCCCAAAGATTCATGACTTTGAATGGAATGAAGTTAGTGAAGACTTCTCAGTGCTTAACAAAAGGCTTTTAGTAGATGGTTAGACCTAAGTTTTGGGTTCCCAGAAATCATATGCCACATCAACATAACACAACCCGCCTTGGGTTGACATATCAGCATAACACAACCCCCCCTTTCTCCCTTGGGCAGCCACATAACACAACCCGCCCACTTGGGTTGCCACATCAACATCCACATCAACATGGTGCCTATTGGTTATTCACAGGGTAAACTGTCGTGTTCAGATTGTGAGCCTGTCTCCCAGCCAATGGGAGTAAAAGGCCAGTAAGGGGGGCAGGAGCTGTATTAGGGCCATATAATCTCTATTTTTGTCTTCTGTAATTGCCTCACTCTCCTGATTACTTATCAGAGACGAGATGCCCTTTCTCGCAAGATCGTAATAAAATCTTGCTGCTTTGCTTCTACTTTGAGAAGTCTCTGATTTTTTATTTCAGTCGATGGTCTCAAACCCACACAGCTTCTTTCTGCATCAAAGGAAAGGATGTAACTTAAAGAAATTCTGGGGCTGTGTGACTCATATCCATCTGTCCACAGTCGTCCAAGCTTTAAAGGATGAAGAGCAAACAAAGAGGCATTCTCTGCCTTGGCAATATATGGACCCCAAGTAGTACTAGGCCACATGCAAAGAGGACAGCAGACTGCAGAAAGTGCCAGCAAGAGCATGGAGGTGAGCTTTCAACAGGAAGAAGAAACAACCATTGTGAAAAGGGAGCAAAGACTCAAAGGATGATAAATGGAGGGAACTGGAGTACTTGGGAAAATGAGACCACAAGCCAAGCTGAGGAGCCCGGGCCTGCACTCTGCATTGGAATGCAAAGTCACTCTGCCTCATCTGTTTTTGGAGGATACAAGAAAATAGTTTCTTGGTTTGGTGTGTGTAACAGGACACTTCAAGTGATGGACGTTCTTCACCTGTGGGCAAGTGCTTTCAAACATGAGGCTCCCAGGGAAAAGGAAAGGGATATCAGCCTTCACACTGTAAATGACTTTCAGGGAGATAAGTGTTATTCAGCTGTCAAACTGGCATAATAAAATGATGTCAGGCACTTAAAGAAAAAGCTGGACCATGGAAGAGAATGTTTTTAAAGGAAATTTTCTTCTATCACAAATTTGTAGCATAAAAAGAAAATTTGGGGGAACTAACCTAACTAGCCAGGTCCTCAGTGTTTGGGGAATGGCTGAACAAGGAGTGGTCTGTGAGAACAATGAAATACAAAGTGAGAAAGCCAGAGGAAGGTGGGAGGCAATCTCTACTGTGATGACACATCCAAAGTCCAAACAGCATCCCAAATCACTTATTGTTTGTGATGACCAACCCTGGTCCAGGGGGTAGATCATGAAAAACTCTCTTCCAATCATGAAGAGGTGGAGGAATCCAGGTGTAGAGTATACAGCTGACAATGCACGGTTATCATTCTTACCCACTATGTGGGTGTTTGCCTGTGGATGCTCATGTTCAAAGGAAATGTTCAAGGTGGAGGTAGGTGTACCAGGAAAAGCAGCAATAAAACTTTTAAAGAATAAAAACCTTGCATAGTTGGGTATGTGGGGGTGTGGGGGTGGAGGGGGTGAGTGGGGGGGTGGGGGTGGGAGTGGGGGTGTAGGGGTATGGGGTGGGGGTGTATTTTGGGGGAAGAGATTCTCTTTCAATTTTAAAATGATTGTCTAGAAATTGTGATTTAGTAGATAGCCAGGAACACCAGGTTTCCAATTCTGTCCCTAATAGTTGCTTGCTAGGCAACAGTGGGCAAAGGTAAGTGTTCCTTAACCTTTCAGAGACTCCGAATGGGTAGGTCGTGGGATCTACCACGACAAGACTTGGAGGGAGTTTGAGAAACAGAGAAGGAAGGGAAGAGGAAGAGGGAGACAGAGGGGAGAGGGAAAGAGAAAGGGAAGGAACAGTAGAGAAAGAGAGAAAAAAAGACAGGCAGAGAGACCGAAACAGAGACAGAGGTGCTGACAGACATAGAGGGAAACAGAGAGAGAGATAGAGACAGAGACACACAGAGAGAGAACAGACAAAAGAGGAGTTAACTCACATAGCTATGCTTGAAGACACCATGAAAGCCATAACCAGGAAACTGATGTCCCGGTCAGCTTGCTGAGTCGCTAAATATGGTACCTGAACATGGGTACAACACATAAGTAAAGACATAATGATGGTTATCTAACAGCTATGCCTCACCATGGCATGGTGAACTTCCTCCCTGCCCCCAACTCCCAAACCTCATCCAGTTGTCTCCAAAGGTCTTCTCTGGCAGCCTAACCTTTTGCAGTCCATGCAAAGACTGAGAAAGGTATGGGCATGAGCTCCAAGCTGTAGCCTCATCATTAGCGGGAAAGGGATAGCATGAAAAATGTATAGCCATAATCCCACCTAAAGCCCATCCCCCAGAGATGGCACGGAAATGTAATCTCTATGGGAAAAGGCCACAGGCACACCCACAAATCCTCACGGTATTGATGTGTGTCTTCTAGTCATGCTTTTAGATTCCTTGATAGCAGAGAAATCAACTTTTTATTACTATTTTTTCCAGACCACATGTTTTCAAATTGAATTTAGATCTAATCACAACAAAATTTTTAAATTATATAGCCAGAGTAGTAAAGTACCGTGTGTAAAGGAGCTGGGGAAACCCCAGCCCCATCCTGCACTGGCTCCCACAGGAGCAAATAGAGAACGCCTTCTTTGTATGGCTTTGGAGGGTACGTGGTTGAAACAGGAGACCTAGCCTGATGGAGAATATTCCATTTCATACCAGCATCTTTATTCATGACAAATTTTCAGGATGAAAACAATACCCAAACCCTAGGATCCCAAATTGAGAGATAGAAATGACCTGAGATCATCTAGCCCAAACCCTGTCATTTCACAGATGAGAAAACTGAGACCTAGAGAATGGGAGAGCACCTTGTTCAGGGTCAAACAGGGAATGTGCCCCTAGAACACCTGACTCTAAGTCTGGTGCTTCTTTCAGGGCAATCTGACCTCTCTCAGCCCATTCCATGATCTTTCCAGAGGGCGATGGATTCAATGGTCAGAATCTGAAGTTGGGACCATAGGGGGCACAACAACATCAGTCCACCATTGCTACCCCTGAGGTACTCTGCCTGGTGGGCCAGCCCCCCAGCAATCAGCCTGAGCCACTTAGAGAAGTCTTCTGAGGCTGCACCTCACATCTTAAATGATTCAATTCTCACAGTCAAAAATGAGACTCAAGAGGTCCGGGGATAAGTTCAGAGGCAACTCAAGCAGCTCCTTCTCCAGGGCTGCCCCTCCCATACCCACTAGTGGATCGCAGAAGAAAGTGGTCATGCAGCCACACAAAGCCTCCATTCCCATGCAGAGCCCAGCTTGAGGGTCCAGATGTTGTTCATGGTTTATGCAGTTTATAAATAGCATTATCAGACTGATTGAAATCCTCTGTGTGTCATTAACACTGTCGTAGAGGCTTCTATGTAGAAATTCAAATGTAAATATGCATCTAAATAGAATAAAGGGACAGAGGAGCACTAGACCTGGGATTTTCCTGGGGTCAGGAACTCCCAGGTGAGGAAGCTCCCTCTGCCAGGGCCAGCTGGCATCCTCTCTGAAACGTAAGAGTCCAAGAGGGCTGCAAGGAAGACTGAAGGATTCAGGGTCCAAGGTCCACAGTCTTTGCAGATGTAGCCATCTATGTGTATTTATATCTATCTACCTGTATCTGTGCATGTGTATACATGTACACAGAGACATGTAGCTATGTGAGTATGTACATATGTGTGTGTATATGTATGCAGGATAGGAACATTTCCTCTCAAAGGGAAACTCAGAAAATACTATAGAGTAGACATATGGTGCTTTGGAACAGAGGTAAGAATATTTGTATAATAAGGGTTTTCATGATTCATTTTTTGTTAATGGCTTGGTAATGTCAGTGACCTCTCGTGCACCCTCCCCTACCTCTCTGGCCTCTCCCTCTCAGTCACTTTGGCAGGATCATCATCCTTGTCTTATCCCCTATATATGGGTGTTGTACAAGGTTCTGCCCTGGGCTGCTGCTGTCCCTTCTCCTCCTCCCTCCATCTCTCCCTCTTTCTCCACTGGGTTTCATTTTCATCTCTATGTAGATGACTCCTAGAGCCATATATCCAGCCCTAGTGTCTCTCCTGAACCCCAGCTCCATATTACTAACTACCTATGGGACATCTCCAAGTGGGTGACCTATATATATTTCAAACTCAATATGTTTCCATAAAATTCATCATTCCCCAAAACATCTCCCTTTTCCTAGCTTATTTGGGGAACATCATTTTCTTGCCACCTTAGTTTGTAACTTTAGTAATATCTTCAACTCTTTCTTCTCCCTCATCACTCACATCCAATCAGGTGGTAAATTTTGACAATTCTATTTCAATGATATATCCTGCATGGTCCCATCTCTGCCCTCATATAGCCAACATCCCAGTTCAAGTTCTCACCCAGACTAGTCCAACAGCTTACTAATCAAACTCCCCGAACTCATGACCTTCTCTTCTCCAGTCTATCCTCCCTCCAGATGCTAATCGATATTCCCAGAGCAGAGGTCTAGCCACATCATTCCTTGACTCAAAACACCTTAGGGATGTCCAACACCCTATTGGATAGAAGTTTCCCTGTTTGAGCTTTGCCATTTAAATCCCTCTGTCACTTGGCCCTAGCCTAGCTTTCCAGGATAGTTGTACATCATTCCCCTCTATGCCCTTGCATTCCATCCAATCTAGCCTACTCACCTGACTCCACACATGACATCCCATCTCTTGTCTCCATGCTTTTTTATGAGCTGTTCCCCAGGTGCCTCTTCACCTTGGCCTTGGGAACTCCTAGCTCCCTCCTTTCAGTACAGGTGCTGCATTCTACAGAAAGCTTCTCATGATGTCCTCCACCGGAATCCATTTTTAGGCTCTCCTTTGTTCTTGCTTACTTTGTATTTACTTTATGGACATTTTGTGCTAACTCATCCATATACACATGCATGGTCCCCCTCCCCCATTGGGTAAAAGCTCCTTGAAGAACCTCTCTAACATACAGGTCTAAAACCCCAATGACCCTAGAATAGTGCCTGGTATATCGAAGGCCCTTGATGAACACTTGTGGATGATGAAATCAGGAGTGATGGCCTAACCACAGAGAAAGGTAGACTATTTCTGTCATTTCTTAATTCACTTGCTGACATGACAAGTTTTAAAAGAAAAAAGCTGAATAAAAATATAATTCTGTCCAGAAATTCTCAGAATACTATGCCAAAAGCACAAATGGGGATTTCTTTAAATTACAACATTGTGCTTTTGTTTTGTTTTCACAGGTGCCGGGATAAAACAAGACCACCTGGGAAATGAGCCGAAAATGATGACTAGCTCATGCAGTCCTGGAACGTTTCGATTCCCCTCCCCTTGGCCTAAGTCTCCTGAAAGTCCTACCTTCATCTGGGAGTCAGTCTACATGTGTGATGCTGAATTTCCCCATGAAAAATATTCCTGTAAATCCCTAACTAAAAAATGCCTCAAAGGAGGTATACAAAGGAGATCTTGCATTTTCTCTTTTTTAAAAACCTGTATGCTCTGCCCCCAACTGGCTTTATGTTAATTCCATAAAAAGTGTGTCCTGCCTCCCTCACACAAACCTCGATTACAGCAACTAACATGATGCCCTTCTCAGCGAAGCCTTTATTTGGTGAGAATTCCTCTCTGAGTCATGGGATCAAGTAACTACAATGTAGATGGAATCCAAACATTCCCACTGAATCAACTGCAGCATAAATTAACAGATCTTAGCCCAGCTTAGAAAGAGTGAAATGCTCAGAGACGCTGGGTGAAAGAGTTAATGCATCAGGATTCAGTTAAGAGAATTCAATACGCCCCTAGAGCCATATCTAGGAGATGATCCCAGCAGTGAATCAAGTCAAGGTTTGTGACACAAAGCCCTGACACCCATACCAGTGGCCGGCAAGAGGGGCAAGGGTGAGCACAGAGGGAATGTCATACCCTGCCCCCTTCCACTGAACACATCATCCATGAACTTGGACCACTAACAAACTATGCACCCAGCTGGGAGCTGGGCTAAGACAAAAGAGATGGTATATGAAGGAAAAGAAGGGAACATCTGACCTCTGTGGGGAAAAGAGAAACGCAGCCATGGACTTTACCAAGGCATTAACCCTCAGACCACCTCACATGAACTTCCTAAGGATTCCCAGGAGGAGAAAGATTTCCATCCAACCGAGAGTCTTCAGCTATCCCTGTGCTACATGGATGGGCAATCGAGCCTAAGACACCACCACATCCTCAGGGCTACCCTTAGAACTCTGAGGGAAAAAATACTCAGTAATTTTCTAGGGACCAAGTCAATCAATATGAATGGAAACTGGGGCAATTAGTCCTAGAATGGGCGTTACATGAGGATGAGTGAAAACAAGCAGGAATATATGGCCTGGATCAAGAGAGAGTTCAGCAAGCAGAATAACTCTCTTTAATTATCTGCAGGAGTACATGTAAAGGACACATCAATCAATGAGCATTTATTAAGGATTGCTGTGTGCCAGGCATCAAGGCCAGTCCTTCACCTGGAGGAGACTGCCTCTAATGAGGGAAACAAATATATGCATACGTATATATGTATGTATATATAATGATGTGCACACAGGATGTACACAAAGCACACGCAAAGTCCCTCGGGGAGGGAGGCAGACTAGCAGCTGGATGGACCAGGAAAGGCCTCCAGTAGAAAACGATACTTGAACTGAGTAGGAACGGAAGTCAGTGAGGCAGTGGTGAGGAGGGACAGCCATAAGAAAATTCTGGGAATGGGTGAATTTGGCCAGGACCAAGTCACAGAGATGGGGAGAGAATGTCATCTGTCAGAAATAACAGGTCTACAGCTTAAGCCTATAAGGAAGGACCAGGAGTAATGTCGTAAATTGAGGGTTGATGTCAGGAAAGTCTTCCTCACCAAGAGAAATAGTCCATAAGTGAAATGAGCTGCCTCAAGGAGTCTTATCCCCTGGCCTCCCCATCATCAGAGAACCACAGGCTTATCAGGAATATCGGAGAAAGAATTCTTTTTCAGAAATGTGTCAGACTGGATCGAATGGATACTGAGGTCCCTTCTGGGTCTGAGATTCTATTTTTCTATATTTCTGTGATCTTGCTTTCCCAGGCCAGCAGCTAAACCAAAATATTTCAGAGACAAGTCAGGGAGGATTCTGGATTAAAATGAATTTTGAATCTCTCCCTCCCCAAGTTCTGTGAACATATGTGAATAGGATAGAATCAACTTGGTGCCAACATCAAAGCAGAGGGAGGCAGGGCTTATTGTAGTCACTGGAAGTCACTGAGGACATGGGAGAGGGGAAGGCAGGGAGCAGGCTTTCAGAATCTTGTCCATTACTGCTGGCCATTTGATTATGTAAGCCAGGCAACTCAGCGCCCATTAACGGAGAAAAGAACTGACATGATTCGTTTACTTCATGATGGCCACCAATCTGGGGCTATTTAGTTCTATCTTGGTGACAGATGGGAGTAACAGATTTGGACTAGATTTGACCCAGAGATAGTCCACCATTTATCAAATTGCAGAACCAAATAAAATTCCATGCACCGCCGCATTTCGCCATCATGTCTCACATCGAGATGCGTTGATAGCATTCCTTCTCTGTTACCCCCCTTACAGAGGGCCAAATAGGCAAAGAGTTCTCAGGAAGGAAAGTCCCTAATACCTTCCAGGACATGGAAACTATGCATTTTGAATGAATGTGAAGTGACCCAGGCAGAGTCCAAGATGGGAGCCATGATGTAGGTTAATCTGGATGCCCCCTTGCAGGAGACCCCCTCAGTCAGACTCAGGAGGCTCCCATTTACAGGGCAGCTAGTGACAGCACAGTCCATGCTCCTCTTCGTCAACACTCACTCAGATGCCAAAGTCTGAGCACACATCTCCAACTCAAGGCTGAAACTTTCTCAGTCAGGGGTCACAGAAGTGGCTAGTTCTTTTTGCCTTGCCTAAACAAATCTCCAGAGGAAAGAACATCAAAGGACCGGTTTGAAGCCATAAGCCTAAGTTCCTTTACTGTTTGGGCTTTTAAGGAAATTCACCATGGCTGAAATCTCACTCAGGCTGAGAGGGATCACTAAGACAGAGGCAGGGGGGAGGTAGAGAGGGAGAAAGAATGAGAGGAAGGAAGGAAGGAAGGAAGGAAGGAAGGAAGGAAGGAAGGAAGGAAGGAAGGAAGGAAGGAAGGAAGGAAGGAAGGAAGGAAGGAAGAAAAAGAAACAAAGAAAGAAAAATAAAGAAGCTGATGGAGAAAAATAAAAATAAAACTTTTACTCTTGAGTTTTATTTTTAATTTTCAATAATACTGCAAGTATTCCACGTAAAGGAGAATGACTCTAGGTTACACTTCTCCAGGAAGTCAGGTACAAAGAAGTTTTGTGGGCCAGCAATGGATGGTACAGGGGCCAGCACTGCTGGCTCTGCCCCACATCAGTGATACTACCTGGGCAAACTAACTCTCCTGGACTTCAGTTTCTCCATCGTAAATTGAGGGGGGCTGGGCAAAGTCAATGTCCTCCAAGGGCCCTTTCAGCTCTGGAAGTACGATGCTGTGATTAGTGAATAATATTATGAGTTGTACTCTGCAATCAAAAGGCACCATGGAGAGAGGAACACCAGTGTGGGAAAGCCATTAGCATTATTGCGTTAGCTATTTCCAGAGTAAGGATTACTTATACACATAAGAGTTCATACACAATGTCTCCTATTACTGAAGTCATCTCATTTGAAGAAGAAAATGAAATATACTTCAATTTTCCATTTTTCTGAGTCTTTTGAGGTTGTTTTAGACCTAAAATCATATAATAATAATAGAAGTAGCAGAGGAAGTAGTAGTAGTAACAACACCTTGCCTTTATATCACGCTTTGAGGTTTGCAAAGTACTATAGAAATGTTGGGTTCGTGGGTAGATTTCAAGAGGCCTGTGAACTTAAACAGATACACACACACACACACACACACACACACACATATAGCATGTGTATGTATGTATAGATATATGTGTATCTCCATATAGACATACATATATATACACACACATATATAGCATGTGTATGTATGTATAGATAGATAGATATACATAATCTTTATTTTCATTAGCCTACTACTGAAATTCCTCATTTCTCTCAAACATGTTTTAAAAACATGACTCTAAGCAGGAGTCCCGTAGTTTTCACCAGACTGTAACTAAAGGAATCCATGGTACCAAAAGATTCCCTGATCTGGTCCAACCCTCAGTGTTATGAAAACAGTGCTAGGCTTGGACTCAAATGAGTTGGGTTTGAGCCTGTCAGGGGGACAGCCCCTTTTACCTCAATGTCCATGAGCAAATTATTTGGTCCCCTGAGCCTCAATTTTCTCACACATAAAATGAAGAAGCCCAACAAGGAGCACTTCCTGCCTCTTCTCATCCTCTAATTATGATTCTTTGTCACCTTTCACTTGACAAATAAGAAGACAAAATGGTCTAGTCAAGATATGTAACTTTTCTAAGGTCACACAAATTAGTGTCAGAGCCAAGAACAGCTAGAACCCACGTCTTTGATGCTTTCAGTATTCCACATTGTATAATATGCAAATGACTTTCAAATGTATTGGAGCTAGCATACATTTTTAAAACACTCCTATGCATATACTACTGTAATGATATGAGTGGTCAGGTAGTCCTTCACTGGGACCTTAGCTGCTTACCAAAAAGTGGCTATTCTGAAAACCAGTGATGTAGAGATTTCAGATATTTGCAGAAGTTAGATACCAGTCAGAGTCTCCCATCTTAAAATCCAGTTCCATTCACTTTTCAACTAACCCAGCTCATGAATCAGAATCCCAGAGTCAGAAGAAACCTCACAGAATCATCAGTGCCAGCCCAGGAGCCCAATTACTCAGGCTCAAAACCCCAATGCCTTCCTTGACATAGCTTCCCCAAAATCCAACTTCCCATTCACACCATCTATATCTTGGACATATGAGCTGTTTGCACGTTGTCTCTCTGTAGAATGGGAGCTCTTTAGAACAGGGACTCTGTTTTTGTCTCTCTCTGCATCCTCAGGGCTAAGCAGAGAGTCTGGCATACAGTAAGCCTTTATAACTGCTTGTTGGTTGACTGACTCATTTCTGCTTAGCCCCAGTGAGCAGAGTTAGGAGTAAAGAGGTAGATGTTGCAATTTGGGGGGTTAAGCTCCCTAAAGAGCAATGACTACCTTGCTGGTTCTAAAACAAAGGCTCGATGACCATGTTGTTCTAGGTGGCTGCTGAGGCCCCTTAACTCTGACACTCTAGCAGTTCAATTCTGTCCTAATCACGTGTGGTCACCACATTTCAGGATGGACGTTGATAAGCTCTGCACAAACCCCCCATGCACTGGGTGGACCCTAGAGTCATACCTGAGGGTGAGAAGGCATGGATGGGTAGTACCATGAACCCCTGGAGAGAGATCACAGCACCATTGCGGTTGTTCCCATTGGGGAAACAACACCTTCAGCCACAGGATCACGTAGTCACAGAAGGCATCTCAGCAAACATCCCCCAGAAGCATTGCCCCCTCCCCACCAGCTGGATCACAGGCCCCTCCAGCACAGTGGCATCTGACAGCACCATCAAAGTACTTCTCAATTTTCATCCCCTCCCACCCCTGAATCTTCTGAATGATACAGAATGTTAGGCATTGGCGATCTTGTACTACACGATGCTGACCTTTCGAAGTCTCACACACACACACACATGCACATGCACCTCTTTCTTCCATGATGACCAGGTCCCAGTCATCACAGAACATTTTTTCCACCTCCATAATTAGTCATGAACACCTGAGCTTCTCCTGTGAGAATGAAGATCTCCCAAACTGGGACATTCAAAAGCCTTTCCCAGCCCTAATCTTCCTGCCCTTCCCTCTTGTTCTCTTGACCTCTACAGAGAATCCAATCCAATTCCTTTCCCCACATCAGGCACAATTCTTTTGCAAAGGGTGAGGCAGTCCTCAGATCAGTAATCATTATTTATGTACAGGATAATATTAAGATTGTTTGCTCTGAAACAGCAGCTGTCTATATAACTTCTTTTTCCAGCTTCTTTCTTCTGAAAATGGTCCATGACAACCAGTGCCCTTCCAGACTAGAGATCTCTTTTTCCTCCTAAAATAATGCCATATCAAAGGGATTCTCAGCTAATCCTTGCAGCCTTGTCTGGGAGGGCTTCCACATATTTCTCATATCCTCCTTTCTTTTCTCTCCTCCCCTTGCTGATCAGACACAAGCTGTCATCTCTGAGTTTTATGTCTTCCAAAGAAAAATCCTGAAGACTTTTCATTAGCTTTTCCCATTTTTTTCTGGAGATTTCTCTCATCTTCTCCTGGTTTTGCTTGGCCTACAGAAAGGCAGGGAGGTATTAAGGATGGCATGCTGGACCTAAATTCAGGATCTGGGCAGAGTCAGCCAGCTCTGGGTACAAGGTAGACCAGGGCTTGGCACAGACTGCCTGTTTGACCTTGTGTCAAATGCTCAGGGTCCCAAGTAACTTTCTAAGATGAAACTTTCAATTTACTTTGGTGGGTGAAGTTTCTCTACTGTAAAAGCCCCTTTAACCAAGATAATCAGAGGTCTGGCTATAAAAGTCACCCAGAGTCCCTCTCTCCTTCACGATCCACACTGAATAACATTTCCTGGTAAGGATGAAACTCGCCAGCTTATAATGGTTCTACCTCTTCAAGAAAAAACCCAGACAACCCAGTTGGTATAAGTCTGACTTGAAATCCCTGTCCCCTTTTGCTTGGACCTAATAACACCATGGAACCCCTTAAAAACCTGTCCTTGTCTAGCCACCCCTATATCTCCCAAGCTACAGTTTTAACAGAAAGCCAAAAGCTGTTTCCTTCTCCTTTTTATGGCACAATTATTAACTAGCCAGAAACACTAGCAGCTCATCTATCAGACCCAAAAAATGAATAAATGTTTGATGGATTAAGGCTAGAGCCAAAACCCTAGGATTTTATTGGCGTTACAGCATCTCGCCAGAGCATGCCCATTTATCAGCCTCGCGTTACCACGCCATTACCTGTGATAACAGGAAGATATTTTTCTCATTATTTAATAATGCCAGCCCTCAAATAAATAGCAGAACATGAAAAACAGATGTGAAAATGTGACATTTTGTGTCGGGTTACAGTTCATAGTTGCTAATTTTTAAGTTTCCGGTTACTTTGAAAAGCTAGTTCCTGAAACTTGTCAAGGATTGGGAGTTAAAGTCTTAATATGCTTATGAGACAAGAATACAGAAATCAATTCCTGACCTGGTATTAACTGACTTAGCAAGCAAAGGATCAACAAGTTGGAGGCAAGCCAGGGAACAGAGGGAAGGTTCTCAGTACAGAGATGCCCACTTCGTTGTTCACTGATTTCCTCCTCCCTCTTTGCCCTTCTCAGCTAATGACCTGAATGCAATTAATCCCATCCCTGGGTCAATAACTTTGCGCTTAACTGGCCCCAAGCCCCTGAGGAGCCTGCCTTCCTCCCTACTCATCAGATGCAAAAAAGAAACTTCCTCCCCCAGTGATGCTCCTAGAACAGGCCACCAGGGCCAGGAAATCTGAGCTCAACCCATCTTAAGCTGGACAGTTCTTTAGGGGGGCAGGAAAGTGGGCACCAGGAGGCAGATGCTCCAACCACTGATCATGATCGTTCTCAGCAACACATCTTAGAACCAGAGGGCTCACGTGAAAGGCTCTCCCAGTTACTGGCTGCTCGTGTGCCTTATCCATGAAGGCACAACAGCCCCCTTCCCATTGCCACATTCCCTCTCCAGTCTCCTAGGGCTTCCCTCCCTCTGCTAGCCTCTGTGCCATGCGATTGTGGAGGGGGGAGTTGGTTACCTTGACCAACTGTAACTGAGTAAGGGAAATACCTTTGGGAGGATGGGGCCCAGAGTCAGTCACACTTAGCTTGAATGATTTGGATCAGCCTAGGAGTCAGGAAGACCCAGGCTCAGATGCTACCCATGACACACATTGGCAGGGCAGGTCATGAACATCTCAATGCACCCAACAGTTCTGAATCTCAACTCCAAATAAGCAAATAAGATGCTTATTTACACTAATGAAGGAGAGTTCCCTACAAAGATATAATCATGGCTACGGGTGTAAAATAAACCAAACAAAAGACAGCCGCAACAAAAGACACCAAATTACTGATCTCTCTGTGAATGGGAGTGGAAGGGGGGCAGAGAAATGGCAGAAGAGGAGGAGAAACATGGGCACCCCTGGGAAGGGTAGACCAAGCTAAGTTGCTATAGTTCAGAGCAATAGAGTCTGGAAAAGATGTGGGGCAAATGGGAGGCTCAGCTCCGAAGCGGGGGAACGGAAAGGAGGTAGGAGGGCACCCTCGGAATTCCTTGCCAATAGGACCAGGTGCTAACAATCTCTAAGACTATTGATGACAATCATTTCCTGTGCAGTGGGGCCATTGTGACCAAGGGTGATTCACGGATGACTTATTAGACATGAAAGTCATCCATTCCTCAGAGAGAGCTCACAAAAGCACAAATCCAAGTTCAGTTGGATTTGAAAATATGATTGTTTTTCTAATCCAAGCCATATTCTTGGAGTTTTTTTCATGCGACCCAGCAGGGCACTTCCTGGGAAGTGGGGGCTCTCAGACCCTAGATGGATCCAGGCTTGGTGTCATGTCAGAGCATTCATGTTGATCTCATTAAGCAGGATCAGCTGCCCAAGCGGGGAGTTCATAGCGATGCACGTCAGCAGAGATCCAGGGAGGGAAAGCGCTTTCCAAGTACCAGGAATGGTGGCGGGGGTCTCTGTGTCATCTTTTAAAAGTTCCCAGCCTCTGCTCAGATGTCACCGGCCTGATGGATCCCACCCAAGTTTTCCTTGGAAGCTGAGGACAGGGATTTGTGTTAATGTGAACTAATTAGTAACACTCATTATGGCAGATCTCTGTTGGTCCTGAGGAGTTTCATTAAATAGTTTTGAAAAGATTGAGCAACAGAAGGACCCAGGACAGCCAGGGCACCCAAGCACATGGATTTCATTTTGGGTAAGGGCTGGAGAGCAGGGAAGATGCTGGCTTTGTTGCTTCAGGCCAACGAGGGAGGTTAACTGGAAATTCCAGCTCTGGACCGCCCATTTTATAAGGGACACTCCAACTGTGAAGGGCTCTCAAAGTGCTTCTCTTTCTTTTCTTTTCTTTTCTCTTCCTTTCTTTATTTCTTCCTTCCTTCCTTTCTCTTTTTTCTTCCTTTTCCTTTCTCAATCGGAGAGTTAAGGAGCTTATGACACTATGAAAAATAGTCTATCTATAAGGAAGATGCTTCTTTCTTGGATACACCTTGGTGGAAGAGTAGGAGAAGCACTTCAGTGTGGAATCAGGGGACCCAGGGAGTAATTCTGGGCATTGTGCTGCAAGGCCTTGGCTAAGTCACTTTCTTTTTCTGGCCCTTTGTTTCCCCCTCTTTAAAAAAGAGAAGGGAAGGAAGGAAGGAAGAAAGGAAGGAGGCAGGGAGGGAAGGAAGGAAGGAGGGAAGGAGGGAGGGAAGGAAGAAAGGAAGAAAGAGGAAAGAGAGAAAGAAAGAACACAGAAGAAAAGTAAGTTCAGGAGGAGATAAAAGTAGGGCAGTTTTGTTCCTACCAGGTTAAATTTAATTTTAATTTCACTTAATGTACATTTTTAAAAAACTAAACTTCACAAAACAAAAGTTCATATATTAATAAACAATTCTCTTTGCTCTGTATGTTGAAATGTTTGGCTTTGTTTAGTTCAAAACAAAAAAGAAATTTAAAAAAATAAGTTTTAAAAGACCCAAAAAAAGAGAAATAAGAGGAGAAAGAGGAGATAGAGAAGATGAAAAAGGAGGAGGTGGAGAAAGGAAAGAAGAGAAGGAAATGATAGAGAGAAGAAAGGGGAAAGGGAGAGAGAGAAAGAGAGGGAGAGAGAAAGAGAGGGAGAGAGAAAGACAGGGAGAGAGAAAGAGAGGAAGGGGGAAAAAGAAAAAGGGAGGGGGAGAGAGAAAGAGAGGGAGAGAGAAAGAGAGGGAGGGGGAGAAAGAAAAAGGGAGGGGGAGAGAGAAAGAGAGGGAGAGAGAAAGAGAGGGAGGGGGAGAGAGAAATAAATGACAGGGAGCAGAGAGAATCCTTCACATGATGCTTTTCCTTTCAGAATCCTGTTTCCTCATTGGAAAAAATGAAAGACTTAGGCCTAGGGGGCCTGTGGGATGTCTTCTACCTCTGAATCTATGACTGGCCCATTTTCCCAGCATAACTCACTTTTCTGGGTCTCCCCTTCCATACCTCTAACATGATGGGACTGGACTCTGAAGCTCCTCCCAGTTCTGCATCTCTAATCCTCCATCCCAACTACACAAGGCTAGTGATGGCAAGACACACAGGTATGCAGCCAACTCAGGCCTCCACTCAAGAACCAGAGCAGTCCAACTGGTGTGGATTTTATGGGTTACGCAGCACACAATTGTCTTTCAAGTAGGTCAGAAAATGTTGTCCTCTACGGTCTCAGAGAGGAGAATGGACTCTTCTGTACACACATCCCTAGGAATGAGAGCCCTGGTTTTATGACATTGAGGCTAATGCAAGGTCAATCAATAAACATTTATTAAACACCTACTCTGTGCCAGGCACTGCACCGAGCACTAGGGATACAAAGAGGACAAAGATAGTCCCTGTCCCCAAAGAGCTCACAATCTAATGGGGGAGATACCATGTACACAAAACAAGCTGTATACAGGATAAATAGGAAAAACCTAATAGAGAAAAGGCTCTGGAATTCAGAGGGCCTTGGGGACAGTGGGATTTTAATGAGGACTTAAAGGAAGGAAGCCAGGTGTGAAGTACAGGGGTCATGGTCCCCAAATGGCCTTCCTCTCACCATTGTCGCCATTCTGTGGATTATATTTTTAACAGCAGCAGCAGCATTAATATGATGCCTTAAGGTTTGTGAAATACTTCTCAATTGTCTCATTTTGTCCTCCTGATGACCCTGGGAGGTAGGTGCTCCGATTATGCCCATTTTACAGCTTTGAATGTTTGGCCCTAAGAATAACTGACATTAGAGAGACCTTTCATTTTGACAAATGCCTACATACGTTACAGAGTCACAGGATCACAGATCTACAGGTGGAGCAGATCTCTGAGGCATCTAGTCTAACACCATCATTTTATAAGGGGGAAAGTGAGATCTAGAGAAATAAAGGGACTCTCCAAGATCCCCCAGGGAGCAAGTGATATAGGCTGGATTTGAACTCGGATCCTCTGCTGATGTCTTTGGAGCCTCAAACAGCCCTGGAAGTCATTTTATCCTTCTATAGGTAACTCTCAGTGCTAACAGCAAGATCACCATTTCTACCTTGCAGAGGAGGACATGGCGCCTGAGAGAAAGGGGATAAAGTGATTTATATATGCCCACACAACTAGATGTGCAGTAGGATTCGAATCCAAGTCTGCCTGCAGATGGAGGCCAGCCATCTTTTTTAGCAATCCACAAACAAACAGTCATGTATCAAGTGCTTACTATAAGCTGGAGAAGAGAAGTAGAAATACTCCCTCCCCTTCAGAAGTTCACATTCTCATGGGTAATAATAATGATGGCTGGCATTTATATGGAACTTTAATGTTTGCAAAATGCTTTGTGTATATGATTTCATTTGGTCCTCACAACAAAGCTAGGAGGTAGATGCTATTATCTCCTTCTTACATATAAGGAAACTGAGGCTGAGAATGAGTGACTTGTCTAGGGTCACACAGACAGTACGTGTCTGAGGCAGAACTCAAACTCATTCTTCCCAAGTCCACTTCCAGAGCTCTGTGCACTGTGGGACCCCTAGCTATCTCCTCTCCTGATAGAACTATCTACCACCCTTAGATGAAGCTTCCCCTGAATCAGCAGTGATGAGGGCTTAGATGGCTGCTCCCTAAGAAATGAAACCTTTGACATCTCCAACCAATGCAAAGCAAGAATAGAACAGATTTTCCCTCCCACTGAGATTCAATCATCCAAAAGAGCATGGTGGAAAAAGGGGTGGGTCCATTAGATAATG
This sequence comes from Notamacropus eugenii, assembly GCF_028372415.1. NCBI lineage: Eukaryota > Metazoa > Chordata > Mammalia > Diprotodontia > Macropodidae > Notamacropus > Notamacropus eugenii. The sequence continues at coordinate 481,674,436 of NC_092874.1, read as the reverse complement.
AGAGCAAGGGATCATGGCAGCCAGCCCAAGTACTCTGTTGGTTTCCAAGTCAAAGCCAGAGAATTTAGAGGTTTCATCATCTTGGGGGAAGGGGACCCTCTGAGGTGAACATATGGGAAAATATGAATGCAAGTACCACAACATAGGTCTTCAGGGAGGAGTCGCGATCTGCATTACTGGAGGGAGTACAGACATGACTGAGACCACAATTCTATCAGAGTTTATTGAGGTTACCTATCACTCCATAAGTAAAAGGTGCAAATTTGAACCAAACTCTGTCTGTGGTCATAAATTCCCCTTTCTTTTTCTCCACCACATAGGAAGTGGAAGCAATAGGATGGACAGCCTCCTTTGGCTCTTCATCCTCATCAAGGGTGTTTCTGGCACCATTTGGAATGAAATATGGAAATGAGTCAATTTAATAACTGGAGTATACAATGTGCAATGTGTGCTACTTTCTAGAGGTAATCAGCATAGCCTAGACTTCACATACAGTGCTGGGAGCCAAAGACACATGTGGCTTGTCCACATTTGCTGGACCATCTCTCTAAATGCTGCACATCAGACTCAGAATCTGTTCTAGGAAAATTATGCAAAGACAGGAGGGATCTGCAGCTGTGTCCATGTAGAAAACAGCCTGAGTGGGAACATTGTCCACCAGCGCAGATCACAAACCACCCACAACTTAGCCGTGAAGGCCAAGGGATGTGTATCTGGAGATTTAAGTGAATTTCCCAGGGTCAAAAAAGTGTAAGAGTTGGGATATTAAGTGACTTGCTCTGGGTCTCAGAGGTGGGAGGTGGAGTAGTGGACACCATAATGGACTTGGTATCAAGAAGATCTGAATTCAAATCCTGCCTCAGACACCGTGAGATGGGTGCCCCCTGTCGCCAACCCCCAGGTGAGATTCTTTACCTCTCTTAGCTTTGCCTCTTTTCTTTGTCAGGGGAGATAATCAGAGCTCTTCCCTCCCAGGGATGTGGTCTGGCCAGATGAGATCATTTGTATAAGTTGCATTACAAATCCTAGAACAAGGTATAAGGTCATTTATTGTCATTCTTGCAATTGTTATAATTTTATTCTCCTTCCTAACTCTATCCATAACTACAGTGAAATAACCTCAGTAAGACCCAGAGCTTCCTTGCACATTCTGTGTTGACGTTTCAACTCCACAGGTGAGATCTGCATGGACAGAGAGGAGGGAAAGTGGACACTCAGGGCAGTAGAAAGACTTGTCCCATTCCAGTTTCCTGGAGAAATAGGCATCTTGGGGGGGAGGAGCCAAGATAGCAGAGTAGAAAGATGCACATATGCTAGCTCTTACCCCACAGTCCATAAAATACCTGTAAAGAAGAACTCTCAACAAATTCTAGAACAGCAGAAGCCACAGAACAACAGAGTGAAGGAGATTTCTATCCCAGAGAGACCGGAAAAACTGATGGGAAAGGTCTGTCACACACGGGATGAAGAGCAGAGCCCAGCCCTGCCTTGGACACGCGGCACTGAGGGAAGCAGATCTGAGGATGCTTTAGGGACAGAATCTCCAGCAGCAGCACAGATCCCTCAACCCACAGGCACCAAAGGTCAGTGAGAGGGTCTTTTTTGCTGGCTGAGAGGGGAGCGGGGTGTCCCCATAACTCAGGCCTCCTCAGGAGGCAGCAGTAGAGGCAGCAGACAGGGCTCCCATAGCAGGCAATAGCCCTCATCCATTGTTGAAGATCTCATCGTAAACCTCCTGAGGGAATTGAGCCCTGTGTGGTGGCCCTGCCCCCTCCTGAGCAGCTGATCTTAATCTCACACTGAATAGCAGCCCTGCCCCCACCTAAAACCCCTGAGGCTTTGGAACAGCCTATCTGAATCTCAGCCCCCAGTGCTGGCTTGGCAGAACTGGAGTCTAGGTGGTTGTGGAGAGGAAACTCAGAAGTCAAGTAACTGTGTGGGAAAATGCCCAAAAAAAGGAGAAAAAATAAGACCATAGAAGATTACTTTCTCAGGGAACAGGTGTCTCCTCCCATCCTTTCAGATGAGGAAGAACAAGGCATACTGTCAGAGGAAGTCAAGACCTCTGCCTTCAGGGCCTCCAAAGGGAAATAAAACTAGGCTCAGGCAAAAGAAGACCTTAAAAAAACAAGTTAGCAGCTTACTAAAGGAGAACCAAAAAAATGCTGAGGAAAATAACACCTTTAAAAAGAGGCTAACTCAATTGGAAAAAGAGGTCCAAAAAGTCAATGAGAAGAAAGAGGTTTTAAAAAGCAGAATTAGCCAAATGGAGGAGAAGGTTCAAAAGCTCACTGAACAAAATAATTCATTGAAAGAGAGAACTGAGTTCAGGAAAATGAATGACTATGAGTTAAACCAAGAAATTAGTAAACAAAACCAAAAATTTGAAAAATTAGAAGATAAAGTGAAACATCTCATTGGAAAAACAACTGACCTGGAAAATAGATCCAGGAGAAATAATTTAAAAATTATGGGACTACCTGAAAGCCATGATCAAAAAAAGAGCCTAGACATTGTCTTCCATGAAATTATCAAGGAAAACTGCCCTGATATTCTAGAATCAGAGGGCAAAATACATGTTGAAAGAATTCACCAATCACCTCCTGAAACAGAACTGAACAGAGAAACTCCTAGGCATATTGTGGCCAAATTTCAGAGTTTCCAGATCAAGGAGAAAATACCGCAAGCAGCTAGAAAGAAACAATTTGAGTACTGTGGAAATACAATCAGGATAACAGAGGATCTGGCAGCTTCAACATTAAGGGATTGAAGGGCTTGGAATGGGATATTTCAGAGGTCAAAGGAACTGGGATTGAAACCAAGAATCACCTACCCAGCAAATCTGAGTATAATACTTCAAGGGAATAAATGGTCATTCGATGATATAAATGACTTTCAATCATTCATATTGAGGAAAAGACCAGATCTGTACAGAAAAATTTGACTTCCCAAGACAAGAATCAAGAGAAGCTTGAAAAAGTAAACAGGAAAGAAAAATCATAAAAGACTCTCTAAAGCTGAACTGTTTACATTACTACACGGAAAGAAAAGATTTTTAACTCTTGAATCTTTTCTCAGTATTTGGGTAGATGGAGAGATTGTACATACACACACACACACACACACACACAGATAGAGAGTACAGGGCGTGTTATATTAGAAGAGATGATATCCACACAAAAAAAAATAAAATAAAATAAAAATTAAGGGGTGAAGGAGGAAAATTCCAGGAAGAAAAAGGGAGAAATGGAATGGGGCAGGCTATAACTCAAAAAAGAGATAAGAAAAATTGTATTCAATGGAGGAGAAAAGGGAGAAGAGGAGAGGGGAAAAATGAAGCTACTCTCTCCACATATGGCTGAAGGAGGGAATAACATGTTCACTAAATTTGATATGAAAATTTACATCACACCACAGGAAAGTAGGAGAGGAGGCAACAAGTGGGGTGAGGGGAATGTTAGAAGGGAGGGTATATGCGAGAAGGGAGTCACTAGAAAGAGGCATCTTGAACAAAATGGACCATAAGGACAGAGGTTGTTTCTTGACCCCAGAAATAAAATGTTGGAGCAAAAGTCCAAAAGGAGTCTTGGCTTCTCCCAGGAAGTCAGACAATCATAGATTTAGAGCTAATTGAGTCCTTAGACATTATTAAACCCAATGGTCTCATTTTACAGATGGAGAAATTGAGGCCCAGAGAAATGATGTGATGGAGGCAGTGGTTTTTCTCTCTTTGGATATATTCAAGCAGATACCATATGACCACTTACCAGGTATGCTGCAGACAGGAGAGGGCAGAGGGATAGAAGACCCCAGAGGGAGGTGCCTGCCAACTTTGAAATATTATGATTTTATCTACCCAATCTCCTGCCCCTAATTTCACTGGTTACAACCTCCTGTCTCACACTATTTATTAGTACATTCCTTTCTCTGTCCAGAGACCCCATACAAGTTCTACGCCAACTCCTGAGGGCACTTTGTCAAGAAAGTGCCTTGCTTAGAGGAAAAGCATTTCAATTAATTATGTGCATCTCTAATTCGCTAAAGACAAAGACCAAAGCTGTCAGTTAATTGATCATTAGTTGCCTTCTCTTCTCCAAAAAGACTGTCGAAAATGATCTAATAGCAACAGATTACTTTATTCCAGGAAAATTCTTTAATATGGCCTGGGAAACTTTTCCCCCTTGTCTTCTTCCACTGGTATAATTTGCGTGTGCGTGTGTGTCTGTGCATTTGTGTGTGCATGCATGTGTGTATTGAGACACCAGGTGATGGGATGGGGACTCTCAAAGAAATAAAATGCCTTTGTCAACGTTTTTTTGAGTAACATGATTTCAGGACTGGAAGGGATCTGAGAAGCCACATAGTTTAACTTCTTCCTGACCCAGAATCCCATCTCCTACACACGCCATACATGGGCCTCTCTCCTGCCATCAGCTCCTGGGTCAGCAGCTCCAGTGAGATCCAGAATCACACAAGTGGTGAAGGGTAGGCTGGACTGGCTTCCTCAGACTTCTCAATGAAACAGAACAAAGGACCACCTTTCAATATTAGCCATCTACTGGTGTTGGTGATTGGCTGTATGAAGATCACCCAAAGGGTGAGAAGGAACACCAAGGGACACTGAACACCCCAAGAGGCAGCAAGATAGCACAATGGATAAAGAGCTGGTCCTGGAGTCAGGAAGACTCAAGCTCAAATCTTGCCTCAGACACTCACTGAGTGACCCCAGGGAAGGCCCTTTAACCTCCAGCGCCTCAGTTTCCTCATATGGGACATGGTCTGGATGGCCTCTAAGGCCTCTTTCCCTCAACCAGTGATATGATGAATTTATAACAACTAATGACCCATGAAAAGGAATTGGGGCAAAGTTGTCGATACGGAAGTGGACAACTGAAAAAGAAGAGGATGATCCCAGGCCGAGAGTAAGAGCTAACTGGAGAGCTAACTCTCAGCATGAGAGCTGCCCAGCACAATGACCAACCCCATGATGGATTTGGGAGAGCACATTGATGGCATGGGCAGCTATGAGAGGGTGAAAATCAAATTATTAGAAGTCTTTACACTGTATGTGTAGAACCTATATAAAATTGTATGCCATCTCAGGAATGGAGGGGGGGAGGTAAGAGGGAAGGAGGGAAAGGAAGGTGGAAAAAATCTAAGTTATTTGGTAGTGGTTGTAGAACACTGAAGATAAATAAAAGAAAAAAAGAAAAACCAAAAAAAAAATGAAGTCTGTACACTAAAGGAGATCACAGAGACGTCTGAGGATCTACATTATTGAATTATTTCTTTCTGGTTGCTTGTAATATTTTCTCCTTGACCTGGGAACTCTGGAATTTGGCTACAATATTCCTAGGAGCTTTCCTTTTGGGATTTCTTTCAGGAGGTGATCAGTGAATTCTTTCTATTTCTATTTTACCCTCTGGTTCTAGAATATCCGTGAAGTTTTCCTTGATAATTTCTTGGAAGATGATATCTAGGTTCTTTTTTTTGATCAGGGTTTTCAAGTAGACCAATAATTTTTAAATTGTCTCTCCTGGATCTATTTTCCAGGCCAGTTGTTTTTCCAATGAGATATTTTACACTGTCTTCTATTTTTTCATTCCTTTGGTTTTGTTTTGCAATTTCTTGGTTTCTCATAAAGTTTTTGGCTTCCATCTGCTCCATTCTAATTTTTAAAGAGCTATTTTCTTCAGTGAGTTTTTGAACCTCCTTTTCCATTTGGCAAATTATGCTTTTTAAAGCATTCTTCTCCTCACTGACTTTTTGGACCTCCTTTGCCATTTGGCTTAGTCTATTTTTTGGGTCTTCTTTAGCAAACTGTTGACTTGCTTTTCATGATTTTTCTTGCATCATTTCTCTGCCCAATTTTTCCTTCACTTCTCTTACTTGATTTTCAAAATCCTTTTTGAGATCTTCCATGGTCTAAAAACACTGCATATTTTTTGGAGGTTTTGGATGTAGAATGTATGTCTTCCTCTGATGGTATGCTTTGTTCTTCCTCATCCAAAAGGATGGAAGAAAATACCTGTTCACCAAGAAAGTAACCTCCTATAATCTTATTTTTTTCCCTTTTTTGGACAAAGGACTTTTGAGTCATTTGACAAGTGGAGTAAGGACCTGTAAGTTCTCTGTTCCTCCAAGGTGACACAATCAAGGGAGGGGAGTTTATTCAACTCCTGGCCTGTGCTCTGCATTTTTATCTGCCAAGGATCTGTAAGTAGGATTCCCTCTCCACAGTCACCACCAGCTCCACCACACCAGCACTCTTCTTCACCCTAGGACCGCCACTCAGAACTGAGACCCAGATCAGCTGCTCAATTCCCCCAGGGTCTTTAGGCTGAGGGCTCCAAAAGTGAATGCTGCTGCAGCAGTGGCTGTTGCTGCCCTGCGGCTGGGGGTGAGGCCTGACTGGACTCCCCTCTTACCCAGGTGAAAGAGCTTTCTTACTGACGTTTAAAGTTGTCTTTGGTATTTGTGGGTTGAGAAATCTGCAAACCTCAGCTGCTGCCCATGATTCCATGCCATGAAGCCTACTCTAGTCCTGTCCAAGCCACATGCCAAGGCTGGGATGTGCTCTGCTCTGAGCCAGGTGTGATAGACCTTTCCTGTCAGTTTTCCAGGCTGTCTTGGGTTGGAAATCTCTTTTGCTCTGTCGTTTTCGTGGCTTCTGTTGCTCTAGAATTTGTTTAGAGTCATTTTTACAGGTATTTTATCGGCCATGGTGGGGAGAGCTAGAGCAGTCAACTTTCTACTCTATCATCTTGGCTCTGCCCTCAAGGATCCACATTCTTAAGTAATTATTAGGCCATTTTCCTTTATATCAAGCCAACCTCATCCATTCATCCCAATACTGCCCTCTCATGAAAAGTACAGTCCCTACTTCACATGACAGCCCTTTAAATACTTAAAGACAGAATGCCTACCCACCTTCATCCTTTTCCCCTCCATCTCCAGGCTAGCCACCCCTACCAGCCTCATTTGACCCTCATTTACCACAAATGTGATAGTCTTCCCTGTGCTGGGCTCCTGCTCTGGACACTGTCCAGTTTATCAATAGCATGTCCCACATAGCTTGCTTTACCTCAATTTCATTATCCATTAAATGTAGTAGTCAGACTCGATATTCTTTAATGACCCCATCAGTTCACACATTCTATGACTTTGGACCTCACCACCAGCATCATTAATGGTATATTTGAAGTTACTTTCCAGTTCTAAATCTAAATCCATGATCTGTGATGAATTTGCAACACAGACCTATGTCAACAGAGGCCTTAATTAAAATGTAGAGTGGTGTTCCTGTTTCCTTGCTGGTACCCCATGCATTCCAAAATTAATAAAGTCACATCACAAAACCATTTCCCACCCTCACACCTCCTATAGGGGCCTAAAATGCAAGTAACTTTCTCAAAAAGTCTGGTTGTGTTCTTTGAGATGAATGGGGCGGGACTGTCTGTATTTCACATCAGGCAAAAGGTATAAACAATGAGTGAGGAGGCCCTGAAATGTTCAGTACAGGGAAAGGATTGTACTAAGCACCAAGGATCAGATCTCAAAACCCAGGCATCCATGCCCTCGCTAGACTTCCACTCTAAGTGGCAGAGACAGCACATTGGCCAAGAGGCATTTTGGTGTTCAGGGATGCTATTCACAGAGGGACTTTCTGCTCCTGATAATGTCTTTCATCCACTCTGAGCACTCTCGCATTAGTACGTTTCTGCTTCATTATATACAAGGAAAATGCTTTCAGTTATTACTTATGACTCAAAGTTTGAAAAGAGTAACTTGGGTGAGAGGAGAGTTGAGGGCACGTACCTATAGCTTATTTACTGGAGGGAACTCCCTATCAATGCTGAGTAGAAGCTCAAACTTGCATTCCAGCTTTTGAGAGCTGCCTGAGTGAAGTGATCTGCCCGGGATCATTCAGTCAGCACGGGTCAGAGGCAGTGCTTGAGCTCAGTTCTTCCCAACTTGAAGGCCAGCCTTCTACCCCTACACTGCCATTCCTCTCTTTAATGGTGATTATTCACACATCACTTTAAGCATTTTGGCACACTTTACTCATAGCTATTGGGACTTTTATATCCACTTTTCAGATGTGAAAGTTGAAGCTTAGAAAGTCAAACAGCTTGCCTAACAACACTGACCTCATAGATATCAGGGCTGGGATTTGAACAATGTGCTGCAGTGGAAAGGGCATTAATTAGAGAGTTAGCAAACCACTTATTATTACCTGGTCATCCTGGTCAACTCACTCTACCTCTTTTTGCTCTCCGTTCTATTATCTACAAAATGAGGGAGCTGGCTTAAGTGACCTTGGAGGTCCTCTCCTCTACCCCTAAATCTCTGACCCTCTAATCCAGTGAACACAGGACCATTCCTGACTCTTACCATCATGCACGCATGCTCTTCTATCAACTTAAGAAGCTAATTCTTTTAAAAGGGCTGAGAAACCACAGCATTCTTTTTATTAAAAAAAGGGTAAAATCTGAGGACAATCTGAGGACATTTCTGATATCGCTCTTTATGTTCATGGGATTTCATTTTCCCGTAGGTGAGTTTCCATGGTGCTGGTAGGTAGGTATGAGTCCGTGGGCTCGGGATTTAGGGACTGAAAGTGGTGGGAAGAAAGGTGCTGATATTAAAACAAAACCTTGAATATTTCACATGCCGAAAGGATAATTTCCCGAGAATTCTAGAGGGAGCAAAGTAGTATCTCCCTGCTCCAAGGTAAAGGACCAAGAGCTTATTCATGAGGTTTTTTTTCCATGATCTATTTCCCAGATCTCCCTTCTTACATGGTTTGCTTCCTAAAGGCAAACACACACACACATACACACACACACAATTTTACTCTCTTGCTGTCCAATTTCCTGTAGGAAATCACAATCACAGTATTATTCACTAGTTTCTGGATCCCAATATGCAAACATAGCCATGAGAAGGAGTGTGATAGAGAAAGGAGAGTGGGGAAATGTTTCCCCTTTCTCCCATTTCTGAATCAAGCCATCTGGATGTTATGGCTAGAATTACAGGGGCTTCAGCTGGACAGGATCCGCCAAGATCTCAAATCTGGTATCCCTGACTTAAAAAAAAAAATACAAGTCCAGTTTTTTTTTTAAATTGAGAAGCATAAATTCCCTGCCAAGGAAATGAGCCCTTAGCCAGAGTCTGTTATGCCTTTCATATGTTCCTTTATAAACAAAAGGAATAGACAAGTAGGTAAACCATGAAACCCTCAACTTCCTGCCACATGACAGAAAATCCCTCCCCAGTCCCCATCAACAAATACTAATTATGATACCATTAGGATAATCAGATCTTCTGTCATCATTCTTTCATATCATGGCTCCATCATCATGGAGATGCTAGATGGAGGACAAGAGAATTATAGAAACCATCTTGGGCTTGTTTTCGAAAGCTTAATGACAATTAGCAAACATGGTCTATAAATAAGCATGCTGTCCTTTTTAAAAAGAAAAACAATTAGTTTGGGTGCTTGACTGGCTTCTTCATCTTGGTTTGTATCCGAATCATTAAGGACCAGTGCCATCAAGCACAAACTGACATATCATGTTGAATGAACTATCATAAGAAGTACTTTCTGAATTTCAGGCTACATCCATTGGGTATATAAGCAAGTGAGCACTGACCATCCTTAACGTGGAAGCTTCAGAAAATGATGAGGAACTTAATATCAGTCATTCAGCAACCTTTGATTTCTATGTAAAATGTCTTTGATTCTCTCTTTAAAAGGACATAAAATAGAAACCCCTGAATGTAGTTTATGGTCCTGACACACAGGGTAAAACCCCCAGACATTCCCTTACTCCATAATAAGATTGCTTACCGCCCTTGCTTCACCTGGTGTGAAGACACTTGAGCACCTTGGGGTGGTCAAAGCATATTTCCCAAAAGTACCATTAAATGTAGTTCAGGAATTTAAATCTGACAAATGAGAGCAGCAGCCTGGGGAGGGCACGTTCCTTTCTCCATTGGCCCCAACGCTGCAATTTGGGGATTTATTAAATGACGTGCAAGAGCTGCCTTGTAAGTGGAACCTATAAAGTTGAACTCCAAAGGTATCTTTTATGGGGATCATAAGATTTAGAACTGGGAAGGACCTTCAGGATCACCTCCTCCAGCCCTCTGATTCTACAGAAAAGAAAGCAGGTTAACAAAAGGTTAAGTGGATTACAGGGATCTGGAACTCAAATCCAGGTTTCCTGATCTCCAGTCTAGCCATGTCTTCATCAGACGGCGATGCCTTGATGGTTTGTTTCCCACTTTTGCTGTGCTTGTTGTTGTTTTATGCTGTATTGGGGGAAAGGGAGGATCCAAGGAGAAGCCAGAACCCTACTTAGGTTGGAGGGAGCCATGGAGATGGACACCAGACAGAAGTGAGCGCTGCCCAATCTGTTTCCTTCCTGCTCACTTTTCAAAGGAAAATTCTCTCTGGACTGCACACGACAGACATGGACAAACTGGAGATAAGTAAGACAGTCCAAGGGAGCGAGGAGCTTCCCTTGGGTTCAGGAATTGGGGTCTTGGGGGAAGTGACACAGAAGTGACAGATGGGGGCGGAGACCACCATTCTGAACCTCTGAAAGAGGATAGAGGATGGACAGCTACTATGGGATGGGAAAAGGGTAAATATGAGATTGATCTTAAGACAGAGAACTCGCAAACTCTAGGCCAATAAACAATCCTGATTCATGACAAAATCTTAGGGCTTCCTATTGAAAGGATGGTTAGTAAGCATGGAGAAAAATAAGCTAAACCATAAGGCAAGTGTATATCAAACACATTGCATGCCAAATAACCTCATTGCTTTTCTCCTTTTTTTTTCTGACAAGCTTCCTAGAGTAGGAGATCAGTGAAATGCTAAAGGTATATTTACCATCAAAAACAACTAGATGGCACACAGTGGATCAAATGATGGACTTGGAGACAGGACACTCTGAGTTCAAATCTGCCTTAGATGCTAACCAGATGTGTGACCCTTGGAAAGTGACTTAACCTCCCTCAGACTCAGTTTCCACAACTGTAATATGGGGATATCTCTCATAATTATTGGGAGGATCAAATGAGATACTATTTATAAAATGCTTTCAAACTTTAAAACATTAGATAAATGCTAGCTTTAATTAAGTTTTACCTTGATTTTAATAAGGAAGTAACACAGTATTGTGCATAGAGAGCTGGACCTGGAGGCAGGAGAACAAAGGTTCCAATCCTGGAGGGAGAGGGGAGGAGAAAGGGGGGGAAGGAAGGAAGGAGAGACAGAGGGGTAGGAGGCAGGGGGAGAGGGAGAGAGAGAGAGAGAGAGAGAGAGAGAGAGAGAGAGAGAGAGAGAGAGAGAGAGAGAGAGAGAGAGAGAGAGAGAAACAGACATACATAGACAGCCAGATGAGCAAGTGAATGAATGAATGAATAAAAACAATTATGGGAAACATACAAAAATTTCACTTGAGACCTTGAGCAAGGCCAATATAACAGCTGCCATTTATACAGCGCTTTAAGTTTTGCAAAGTACTTTCTATCCTATAACTACTAAGAGCAGCTAAGGATGAGGACAAGGTTTCCCAGCTCCTCTCTGCCCGTTCTATGATCTTGTCCTCACAGTCTCTTTCACTTCTCAGCTCCCATGACCCGCCTCTCTACTCTTCTTGAGCCATGCTCCAGGGTGGCTGCCACTGATCCAGAGCACCACTGCTCTTTCTAAAAAGTCCTGATCTCTGAAATTGCCTTCTGATCACAGTCTCCCAGTATAGACTTGGCAGGGAATTTAGTCCCAGGACTAAATTTTATAGTCCCAGGAAATCAAAATGATTTGGGCAAGATCCTAACAGGTAGTTAATGGAAGACACTGAGACCATAACACTCAACTTTCAATATTTCATATTTCCTAGATGTAGAGCTGAAAGGACAGCAGAGGTCACTAATCTACTCTCCTCATACAAATGAATAAGACTACATTGGTAATAATTGGAAATATGAGGCTCCTATTTCTCACTCCTTGACTGGGACCTTTGATCTCTGGGCTCCCCACTGGTCTCCTAAAGTGTCCACTCTGTTCTGGTCTCACCTTCATGTCTTTCCCACCCTGCCTGCTCCAATGTTGTCACTTCCATCCCTCTACAGTTTCTTGCCCAGTTGACCCTCAGTCCCTTCTGATGCATTAACTCCTGTTCAGTCAGGACTAATTCTTTCTTCATGATCCCATTTGGGGGTTTTTTTGGTTTTCTGGAGTGGTTTGCCACTTCTTTTCCCAACTCATTTTATAGATAAGGAAATTGAGGCTAACAGGATTTAGTGACTTGCCCAGGATCATATAACTAGCAATTGTCTGAGGTAATACTTGAACTCATGAAGATAGAGCCCAGCACGCTGTGCACTATGGCACTACCTAGCTACTAACTTCTGCTCACCTGTAAAATGACTGATAATAAGTACATTCCCTAGCTCACAAGGTTGTTCTGAGAACAGCTCTTTGCCATCCTGAAGGTGTGGCAGAAATAGTTTATATCATCACCACCAGAAAGTTCTTGTGGGACAGCAAATGGAGGGTCAGGAAATTTCTCTAACACCTACCAGCTCTACGACTTGGACAATCCACCTAACTTCTCAGGCAAATGTCTAAGACTCTGTATCACACTGGGAGAGGGATTTTCCTCCCTGAGAGTTCCTTAAGCCAATGAAATCATAGGTCCAGAACCTGCAGCCTCCAACAATCATGGTTATCACATACCTTCGCATACACTTGGCTCTCCTGGCTGCCCTCCTAACTCTCTCAGCCTCCTTCTCTGCCTCATTTCTTGCCCCTCCCCCTTTCTTCTCCCTCCCCTTAAGGACACTTACCTATTTTCCTGGGTTCTGACTCTTTTCCCTCTCTATTATTTCCCCTGGTGATCTCACCGACTCCCTATCGCTGTCACTGTCACTTATAGACAGGGGATCCCCAGTTTAATACTTCCATCCCCAAACTACCTCCAGGGCTCTCAGCTCCAACTGGATGTCTTTTTAGCACCTCAATCTCCACAGCACCTTCCCCCTAAGGCCTTCCCCTCCCCCCAACTTCTCTATTTCTATCAAAGGCATCATTACTTTCACCGTTTCTAAGGTGTGACCTTGGAATCATTTTGGAGAAGCCGTGTGGCCGTCAGGGGCAAGATGATTGGACCTGGAATCAGAGAACTTGGCCTCGAATGCTAATCTACCCCTTGGGCAAGGCATGTCATAATTAACATGACAACAGTCATAATAGCTAACATTTATAAGGTACTTTATACCAGACACTGTGCCAAATAGTTGACAACTATGGGCTCGTTTGATCCTCACAATAGCCCTGGGAGGTAGGTGCTGTTATTAACCCCGTTTTACAGAGGGGGAAGCTGAGGCAGGCAAGGTAAAGTGACTTGCCCAGTGTCACGCAGCTAGGAAGTTTCTGAGGCTGGATTTGAACTCAGGTCTTCCTGACTCCAGACCCTATCAACTGGGATGCTGAGTCACTCTGGGCTTCAGCTTCTCCCTTTATAAAATAAGGGGGTTGAACTACAGCCATAGGAGAAAGAACCCCAAATATTCAGTCCTAGAACCTAAGTTCCAGTATCTTCTCTATAGTGCACTACATGCATTACCTTGAACAAGTCCTTCAGCTCTCTTAGGGTCAGGTTCTTCACCCATAAAACCAGAGGTTAGACCACGTGATGCTTGAGATCTCAAGCTATGATATTGTATGTGATTCTGTGACCTACAAAGTCGCTTCCAGCTCCTAATGTGGATCCCAGGAACTCCCCACACAGAATTCCCTTGACCTCAAAAAGCCTAAACTAGGAAGCTTTACTGGAAAGACACTATGAATACCCTGCACTTTGTGATCTTTAGGGAAATCTGCCTTTGAAATAATTGGGTTCTATAAGCCCTGAACCTCATGGCATTGGGCTTGAGTGCCCTAGCTGCCCTGATAGTGCTGTTCTGAGTGGTGGCCTAGAGGTGGCATCTACCACAGTGCTCCAGAGGGTTGGGACCAGCTCCTGGCTCAGTTTTCAATGCTGCCCGGATGGCAGTAGTCACAGTGGTAGTCCCTGCAGCCTCCATCCTGGAGCACTGGTCTGGCCAGAGCCACATTAAAAGAGAATGACAGGATCCCCTGTAATGCCTAAGGGGGCTGGGTGGGTGGGGTGTAGGCAGCTGCCCTTTAAAATGACAAGGCAGGAAGGAAACACCCACAAGCTTCTTTGTGTGCCCACATCCCCAATCTCAGCTAAAGGAAGAAGGCCAGGGAGGGGTCTGCGGACATTCAGAAGGAATAAGAGAAAAGGGGTAGAAATCTAGCAATAACCAAAGTCTCATTGGAAGCTTAGAAACACAAACAGAGGGTCACCAAATTGAGAGAGGTTAGTAATAATAATATCTTACATTCGTATCGCACTCTGCTCTTTCAGAGAGCATCTACATTCTCTAGTTGCTTTGGTTTTCCCAAATCCTCATAGTGGATAAGGGGAGGTAGCCCCAATTAATCAACATGCATCTGTTAAGCACCTACTATGTGCTGATCACTGTGGCTAAACAGACAACAGGGAGACAGGCTGGGCCTTCAAGCAACTAACATTCTCTAGACGTCTTTTAGCAGATAGCTACCGAGAGATCAGGCCCCAGGTCACGCTGCTCTTGTGGCCCAGGGAGGCCTGAAGGCCTCTTGTGGCTCCATCTGCTTTATACCTGGAAATGGAAGACATCCAACATTCCTGGGTTCTCTTCTCTGAGAAGGGCCTCTGGACACCCTGTGCCATATAAGCCAGTTCAACTGATCTATGAGCGCTATGCCTGCTATTTTTACTGAATCACAGAAATTTGTTCTGCCTGGCTGCAGAGGAAAGAACCAGGAAAAACAATTCCATTCCAAAGATGAAATTTTAATTTGGTGTAAGAAAAAACACTTTCTAAGAATTCAAGTTAAGCCAATGTGAGATGGGGCCCCCTGGGGAGAGAATAGGTTCCCCTGATGAAGGTCTTCATGGAGAGACCAGATGACCCCTTAATGAATGTGTTTCAGGTGACAAAGAGTCCATTTCAGACATGAGAGAGACCTTGAGCAAATGCATGGCGGTATCATGCCAAGTTTAGGATTCATTTCAGGTATGGGTTGAGATTCCTTCCAACCCAAAGATTCTGGGATTCTAATTGTAGGACCAAGGGCTAAGCCTCTGAAGATTCCTTCATTCAGGAAAGTTCTCAAAAGGAGAGACCTGGGCATTTCTTATCACAGACATACATTTCTGCTATTTTTATCAAACCCTGTGACTGCTGAGAAGCAGCAACATGGCAGTTTATGAGCCTCCCAACACCATGTTACTCATTACTTGCCATAAATCCCTCAGACGAGACATCAGTAGGAGAGAGAGAGCCTGCACCTCCCCTTGGGTCTCAGTCTTTGCCAACACGCCGGCCTTTGCACGGCCAAGAGATTCTCGAGTCCCTTTTAGCGACAGTTGTTCTGACATTCCACAGACCCTGGCGTGCAGCCCCTCCCCTGATCATCCTCCAGAGCCCTGTTAATCTCCCATGTTTATTATCATTTTTTCAGCTGCGGTCACTGTCAACAAGCTGCTACCCTCGCACTCGGTCATGAGCGTTCCCTTTGTGGTCATAAATATTCATGTATTTATGAAGTAATGAGGAAAACATTGCTGGAAAATGAAAGAGGTGATGTCAACAGGCAGATGCTGATGAAACACGACTCGGAAATTGATTCGGACCCTGACACCGGCTCAGCCACCGCCAAGACTGCCACAGCCACCCTATCCCGCCTCCAGAGCGCTTCCATCAGGAGCAGCTGAAATATTTCACTCACAAGATTCGATAATGACTGCAGGATGAGAAGGAAAAGCAGGAGATGAATGTCTATCCAGGGCTAGAAGCCTCATTCTACTGCATGGACCCAGATGGGGCAGGAGTCCTGGGCTGTTTTCTCTCATTGTTCATGCATCCTGACAAGGCCATGATCTTCCAATCACCTCAAACCAAGCAGCGTGAAAAGTGATGATTCTAGATCTCCACGACAGACAAAGGAGAGATGGGGAGAGAGAGAGAGAGAGAGAGAGAGAGAGAGAGAGAGAGAGAGAGTTTGTTCAAGACTTTATCCTCAGGGCTCCACTCAAGACACCAAAAGATAGCAGATTTAGAGCCAGAAGGTTTTCTAAACATATTGGCACATGGAGGGAGAGAGAGGCTGCACTCAACAAGCACTGATTAAACACCTGCTGTGTACCAGCACTTACCTAGGTGCTAGGGTTACAAAAGGAAAGGAAAAACAGTTCAATCTAGCCCAGAAGAAGTGTCCAGAGAGGATAAGTAACTTGTCCAAGGTCAGATATTAAGTGGCACAGCTGGAGTTCAAACTCAGGTCCCTGCCCTCCCAATCCATTCCTTCTCTCTAGCCACAAATACCAATGTCTCTGACACTAAGTGCTGTTTCTCAGTTTCTAGCTGTGCGAGTTAATGAGGATTTACCCCATTTTAGCTGTAAAATGTCTTGCCAAATTTTTATGCAAACTGTCCGCATGTCTGGTCAGAACACATCTGGAGGACAGGGCATAGATCTGGCCTCCATATTTTTGGAACAGACTGAAGAATGGCAGAGAAGTGGGAATCCAGAAATAAGCCTCTCAAAACATGTGAGAAAATGACCCTTCACAGAGGACAAAAGAGGAAGACTCACCCCAGGAGCTCAATCACCAGAGCTACAAATGAAAAAGGCACGGTAATGAGCTAGAAAACTAGAAAGAGAGGCAGGGCCCAGGGTCTAAAGAGCATTCAAGGCCAAACAGAAGATTTCATATTTTATCCTATAGGTAACAGGGAGTCTTACTAACTGGGTGACCCTGGCCAAGTCACTTCACCCTATTTGCCTCAGTTTCCTCATCTGTAAAATGAGCTGGAGAAGGAAACATAAAAACACTCCAGTATCTCTGCCAAGAAAACCCCATATGGGGTCACAGAGTCAGAGAGGACTGAAAAAATGACTGAACACAATAAGGAGGGTTCAGAATTTATTGAGTTGGGAAATCACAGTCAGACCAACTCTATAGGAAACCCACTTTGGCAGCAGGGTGAAGAACATAGGATAGACTTGAGTTGGAGAGACTCATTAAGAGGCTGGTTCAATAGTGAGACCAGAAGTAATGAGGGCCTCAATCAAAATGGCAATCGTGAACAGAGAGAGGGGAATGAATATGAGAGACGTTGGAGGTACAAAAATGGCAAAATGTGTCCAGTGATAGGATCTGTGGGGAGAGGGAGAGAGAAAAGCCAAGGAGGATGACAACGTGGTGCACACGGGTGGCTGACAGTGGTGCTCTCAACAGCAAGGATGTGAATTCTTGACAAGTTTTAATCCTCCTCTTTAAAGGAATAAAACAGCATAAGATTTATGGATTTAGAGCCAGAAGGGACACTGAAGGTCATTCATTCATTTTATAGATGAGGAAACTGAGGCTTTAATTCACTCAGGGTAACACAGGTAAGGTTCAGAGGTGGAATCTGAACTCAGATCTTCTGGACTCTGCCTCTAGAATCTCCCAAGGATCTATTCTTGAACCAGCACATTTTCACAATGTGACTAATGACTGAGTTCAATGTGCTTATGAAATTTGCTGACAACACAAAGCTAGGAGAGAGAAGCAATACTTTGGGAGAATGAATGATGATCCAAAAATACATATTTCAATAGGTTAAGATGGTGGACCACATAGGATACATTGAAATTTAACAAGAAACACATCGTCATAATTTGGATCGAAAATCGGTAAGAACAATGTCAGTGAGACAAGATTAGTATATAGTTTGTATAAAAAAGATCTGAAGATTTTAGTGGGCGGCAAAGTCCGTGTGAGTGGCTGTGTAGTTTGATAAGAGCGAAGCCAAGCATAAGCTGCTACTATCCTTTTCAACTCCACCTTTTGTGAAAGTTATATGTATGCACGCACATATACATACACACACACGTGCATGCCAACCAGGGACGGGGGAAATGCACAAAGAATACTATGAGGACACACAGATCGTGGTGGTAATTCATATTTATACTGCCCCTTAAAGGTTTTAAAGCCATTCAAAAGTAACTGCCCCATGATGCTGATAGTACAAGAAGTACTATCCCCATTTTTTACAGATGAGGAAATGGAGGCCCAGGGAGGCTTGCCCAAGGTCTCACAGGTAGAGTCTTCCAAGGTCTAACCCTTACTCCATACTGCCTCCTAACTAGCCCTCTGGCTCACACAGTAGAGGATTGGCAGCAGCATCTTCACTGAAACAATGGGCAAGAATCTCCTCCCTCTTTATGATGACTAAGACTTGAATCCAAAGGCTGCAAATATCCATCCTCTTTTCCTCATATCTTGGTGCCTCTGTCTGAGAGAAGTTTTTGCTAAGTCTCTCAGGCTTTGTAGGTTAGTGATTGCAAAGACTCAGATAGCAAAGGAGAGGCCTTCTCACTGACGCCAGCTACCCATCCTTCCCAGCCTGCCATCTTTCCACCTTGGCTCTCAGTGCCCTAAATCCAGGAATTCTCACCATGCGCCTCCCTCTGGCACATCCTGGACAGGTTTCGTCTGACCTCCCATCCGACCTGACGTGACCCATGCATCCTCTCCTTCTGTGCCTCTTCTCTGTGATCTAGGCTGATGGCCTGCATTACCTCTTTACTCTTATATATGTGTTTTATCAGGAGACCGTGGTGATACTGCCATTTGACAGGAAGGACATATGGAGGCAGAGAGATCTCTCATTTCCCTTTCCTAGCCTATGCAGGGCTGCTCCCAGTCCACACCAAAATCATTCCTGGCTCTCATCTGTCTCTCTCTCTTGGCTGACATGAACACTGGAGCTGGGGATTTCACAGGGTTGGGCTCAATGAGCCATTCCCACATTTCCTGAGTCATCCAATCCCCATTCAGTCTTTACATCTGAAGTCTAGTTCAGCTCTACCACTAAATCACTTGAGTGCCCTTGGGAAAACCCCAACCCCTTTTGACCCACTTGCCTCTTACATAAAATAGGGAGTCAGAGTTGAGGGGGTCTCACATTCTAGGCTTCCCTTCCCTGCTGGGATTGTTGCCGAGAGAAGAGAGTGACATCATCTGTGGGGAAGCACTTCATGGCTACAAAATACTGTTCAAATATAAGGTAATAATAGTAACACTAACAGATTCAGATCAGTTTTTAAGGGAATATAATGGTGATAATAATGAACATCCTAAATAAAGTATATGAAAGTTTGCAAAGAGACCCAACCTGGAAGAGTTAGTAGGAAGCTAGCTTCCAACGCAAGAAATAAGCAATCAGCATTTATTAAAAACCTCCCGGATATCAGGCACTGATAGGAACTATAGTACAAGTACAAAAATGAAATGACCCCTGCCCTTATGGAGCTTATATTTCATTCAGTGAAATAACACATATACGTAGAAGTAAATGCAAAATAGAATGTAAATCCAAAGTTATAGTAACTAAGGGATCGTGGAAGGCCTCATGCAGGAAGGAGGAGAAGAAGCTTGTGACTGTAAGTAACTGAGATGGGGAGGAAAGGGCATTCTGGGCATGGATGACAATTTGGGTAAAGATATAGAGGTGGGAGATAGCATGTCCCATATCAGGCAAGGAGGCAGGTCTGATTGGAACACAGACTGCTCAAAGGGAAGAACTGTGTAACTCTCCTGAAAAGGTAGACAGAGCCAGGTTGTGACATGGATTCATTTTCCTATTATGATACCTACTAGCCACAAGATCCTGGGCTGGTCACTTCTCTCCTAGTGCCCCAGGCAACCCTCAGAGGTTTGCTGATCTGTCTTGTAAAGGGAATTTTCCAAATTAGAAGTCCCTCTCTAAAGAACTGAGGAGTCTGGGCCAAAGAAAAAGTTCAGAACAGATTATGTTCTCATCTGGTCCTCACCCTAATCCTTTGAGGTCCGCATGACCAAAGAAAAAACTGAGGATCACAGTGGTTCAAAAATGACTGACTTGGCCAAGGTCACCCAGCAAGCAAGTGGTGAAAACCCTGAGTCTTGCTGACCCCAGATCCATTCAAGCCCCAAATCATCACTGTGTACTTTCATCTGTAGAAGCAAAGGATTTTATCACTGATGGGGGTAGAGGGGGAGAGATGGTATGATTACTGTGATATAAAGGGGGAAACACCAACAACGTTCTTTATGTTCATTTGTTTGCTTTGAGCAGCATCCCTATGGTGGCTCCCAGATTTCACAATTGGATGTCTTAGATCTTTCTCATTTCCGTGGAAACAGCTCAGCCACAGCAGGCACCTTCTGTCCACCATAACGAAGAAACTGGTCAATAACCAACCAGATTCATTCCCCAAAGAGCTCCAGAGAGTCTGGGAAGAGTGAGACAGAATGGGATGGATGACATTGTGCAGAAAACTTTATTTATGAGGGCTAAGGAAATTTCAACTGCAAAGGAAGTGTAAGAGACACTCTGGAAAAGCATTAAATTGAATTTACTTCCACCTGGCTCAGATATGTCAATAGGCTAAGGACCAATTCATCAAGAGCCAAGTGCAAAGTGGAGAGTGTCAATATAGGGTTATATCTATCTCTCTCTGTCTCTCTGTCTCTCTGTCTCTCTGTCTCTCTGTCTCTCTATCACACACACACACACACACACACATACACACACACAAGCTGATGCTTTTATCCTCAGAGAATTTATTCTCAGAAAAGACATTGTCAACAATGCAATCAGATCCAATGAGCCTTTCTGAATGCTAAGCCCAAGGACAAAAAAGAAACAGGTCCTGCCCTCAAGGATCTTACACTCTCTCAGGGACATAGGACATATACACAGTACATGTTAGTTTGAGGAGGAAGAGATATCAGGGCAGAGCATCCCATGGGACTTAGTTGATAGAAATGTCAAACAGCATAGGACCAGATCACTGTAGAAGGTGACACCAAAGAAGCACAAGAATTCTAGCACCCAGAGGCCAAAGAGGATTTAGTGCATTTCAGAGGTGGAGGGATAGGCCAAGCAAATGCATGGAGGTGAGAAATTCAGTTCTGAATCTGACAAACAAAAAGTAGGTCACTTTGGTGGAAACATAGAATACAAGAAAGGGTGTAATTAATGTACATTAACAGAGGCTGCCAAGAGTCTAAAAGGATGCCCTGACAGATATATGATGGCAGACCTGAAGTCTTGGCCGCACACCCTCCAGGCTTCATTTTTTGCAGAAGAGAAATACATCTGCTTGGACTCTAGGAAAGCCTCTTTAGGTCAAGCTGTGGAGCTTTTAACCAGTTTTTTTTTATTTTAATGGAAGAGACAATGTCAGCAAGTGCAGAGCCAAGCCTAGAGCTTTAGAACACCTGGAGTCATCTCTCAAGAATCCTAGCTGATAGGAGCTTGAATTGGAAGGTCTGTGAAAATGCTCCACGAGAGATACAGGACAAGAAGGAATCCTTTATCTTCATGGCCCACCATGGTGGGGAAAGGGAACCAGGCTGAGGGGTGTCCCTGCAGCTTGGAGGCTCATTGCTTGTTTTCCTATCCTTCAGGTAGAAGTGAAATCACTTCAGAATACTGCTTCAGGGCCAGCCTGGGCCCAAACCTTTCTCCTGCTCTAGTGGATGGTTCTTAGCCCAAGTCCTGAACTGATGGCTCAGTATCCATTCTTTCTGCCAACCCCAGGAGGTGTGACTCTTGGCAAGTCTTTATTCCCTTTCCTGGACTCAGTTTCTTTATTTACAAAAGGAGGGAGTAAAAGATGACATTATTTCCAAGATCCAACCCAAATCTAAGACCCTATAAATCCATGATGCCGCCTTAAGCATGCGTCTGTGAACTAGATCTGGGAAGAAAGAAAAGCTGACCCAAGAAAAACATCGATCATTCTCAGCTAGGCTTGGACTTTCCAATTGTCTAATCCTGGGCCATGAGCTGAGCTGAGCCAATCAACACTTGACCCAACAAGTCAACCCTAGCTTTTTATAACATACAGTCTCTGGCTGGCCTCAGCACTAAGCAATGGACAAGGTCAAGTGCTCATCTGTAGAATGAAAAGCTAGCTGGCCAATGTCACTTCCATTTTTGTTTTGTTATTTTAAAGAGTAACAGACAATCCTACTGTGTCTAAAGAGTCCTGAACTTGGAAGAACAAGATACAAGACCTGGGGGTTCTGTGTGATGATGCACACTTCACCTCTCTCTGTGCCTTGGTTTCCTCAAATATAAAATAGGGCAAGTAACATTTGCACTACCTACTCCACAGCATCACTGAGGGGAAAGCATTTTGTGATGCTGGAGGCTACGTAAATAACGTCTGCTACTTGAAGTGATATCTCACTTTTTCTTAGAACACACTATGAAGCATGAGCATTTGGTAGAACTTATAAAATCCTGGAATCATATCTCAGAGTTTGAAGAGACATTTGAGACCATCTAGTCCAACTAGTATCTGGACAAGAGCCTCTTCTCCCCCAGTGAGTAATCTCCAAGACTCTGCTTGAATACGTCCAGAAAGAGGAACTCACTACCTCCCAAAGCAGCCCATTCTAGTCTGAGAAAGCTAAAATTGTTGACATCAAGAGTCAATTGGACCTTTGTAACTTCCACTCACCATTTCTTGTTCTGCCTTCTGGGACCAAGCAGAATATGGCAACTCCCTCCTTCAAGTGTCAACCCTGCAAATACTCAAAGATCACCACCATGCCCTTTCCTCAAGGTTAAACATCCCCCATTCCTTTGACTGCTCCTCAGGAGGGAATTAATTCACAGTCCTTTGCTGTCCTGTTTGTCTCCTTCAGAATGTCCCCTAAGTTATCAATATCCTTCTTTTAGTCTCCAGGACTGAACACTTTACTCTGGATTTGATCCTGCCAAGACAAGGTCCAGAAGGACTGACACCTTCCTCATACTGGATGTTAAGCCTTTGTTAATGCAACTTATGATCACATTAGCTCTCTTGGCTGCCATATCCCCTCTAATGAATCATTCTCCTTTTGCAGTTGGCTAATGCCTCCAGAACTTTTTCTGATGAGATGATGTCAAAGCACCCCTCCTCCATCTGATTTATACATGTGAAATTGATTTGGGGACCCCAAGTGTAACATTTTACATTTCTCTCCATGAACTTGCATTGTGTTCAATTCTAGCCCATTCCAGCCAGTGAAGATCTTTTTGGATCCTGACAGTCATCCAGAGTGTTGCAACATTCCCTCCCAACATTATGTCAGCTGCAAATTGGATAAACTTCTTCTAAATAATAGATAAAACTGCTAAGTGGCATAGGGCCAGACAGAGATCACAGGGGGCTTTAACTGCCTACTTTTGGGGTCTGGCCATTAAACTAGTTCTGAACTGATCTAACTGTGGGGTTTTCTAGCTTGTGTCTCTCCATCTTTTCCACAAGAAGAGTATAAGCAGCTTGGGAAAATGTTTTGCTGAAATACAGGCCAACTGCCTCCCCAGCACTGTGTTGATCTAGTCCTGATCGAATGACCCCATCCTCTCAATTGCATGCAATAATCAAATGACTTATTAAACTGTCTACAAGTCACTCAATCAACCAAGCAAGCAATGATTGTTCATGATGTTCTTTCTAGGTGTTGGTACTGTGTTAAGTTACAGGGATACAAAGGAAAAGCCCAAATCAGCCCTTGCCCTCAAGGAGTTTCCTTTCCAATGAGGGAGACAGCATAGCCACAAGTTGGCACCTACTATACAAGACAAATGCACATCAGATGTGGTCCTGTATGGTCAACGGATCAAAGACATGTGATCTTTTCAGGGGAGGAACTTTCTCTACTGAGGAAGAACGGAGAGAGATATGAAGTAAGGCACAGAGATACTAAATGACCTTTCCCTTTAGGATGCTTCGGTCATGCCACTAGCAAGTGTCAGAGGCAGGATGCCAAAGCAGGTCTTCCTGCCACTGCTTTTACCTGCTGTAGCAGCAATCACTTTCACCACGCAGCCCAAATGATTTCTGGGATCAGAGTGGAAGAAGGGGCAGATGGGGGGAACAGGAAGCTGATGTTCTTCTGAAGACACTGGGATCTCCAACTTAAGGAGACACAAGCAGGGAAATACTGAGAATCCAAGTGTGCCATGAGTCTCATTCTTTTCTTCATTTATTCAAATGTTTATGAAGCTCATGGTCTTCCAGAGCACAGAGCCAGGCACTAGAGACCTGAAGATTAAGTCCTCTTGTAGGCTCTAAGACAGGCATCAATAATGATGGTGCCTATCAACATTTGTTGATATGCTAAGCACATAAGTGAGGTGGGAAACAACAGCAAGGGGGGGGGGGGGGAGAAAGGTTAGAATGTCACTGACTCAGCCAAAATAAGAACAGACTTGAGCTAAAGGGTCTTGGGCTTTTACCATAAGAATAACAGGTGACAGAACTAGGGATGTCCAGCCCAGAGAAGACTCAGAGAAACTCGGTGGCTGCCTTCGAATGTTCTGAAGAGCTGTCACTCAGACTGATTCATTGTTTGCTCCCATGAGCTCTCTTTTCTTCTCCCCCTAGATTCTCTCACCTGGTGATTTCACCAGCTCCTATGGGAATATTCTGTCCTTGCTAATGCTCCCATATCTCTATGTCAAGCCCTGGTCTCTCTTTTAAGTTCCCATCACATATCACCAATGGCCTGTTGGGCACAGTCAACTGGTTATCCCATTGGCTTCTTGAGCAAACTCAACATGTCCCAAACAGAACTCATTCTCTGCCCCTCCCTCCCATCTCCATGTCACCCTTCTTCAGAACTTTCTTATTATTGCCAAGGGTATCACTTTTCTTCCAGTTGCCTAGCTTCACAACTTCAGTATCATACCCCAAATCCTTAGTTGTCAAATCTCATTTCTTTAATTTTTTCAATATCTCTTGTATCTGTATCTGTAATCTTCTTACCACTGACCCAGTCACTACCTTCATTGAGACCCTCTTCCCCTCTCACCTGGACTATTTTAAGAGTCTCCTAACTGACCTCCTCATCTGAGAACTCAGTAATGATGAGTGATTTGTTCATGGTCACATGGGTAATCATCATCAGAGGTGGAAGGGTGAGATCTTCCTGACTCCAAGTCGAACACACTTTCCCCAGTACTTCACTCCTCTTTCCCTTCCTCAGACATTCTAAACACTTGTACCTTCTTACAATGCTCCTCAGTTTCACCTTGTCTTTCTAAATGAGAAGCCAGTATCCCATTTTCCCCTCTTTGGCATCCCATAGAATGGATTAGAGTCAGTGAATTCATGAAGCTTCATGGCATAAGTAGGCATTCCTAGAGGCCAGATTGGGTTTCTTGGGGCAAAAAGCGCTTGGAGGTCACCCACAAGTACAAACACACGTGTTATTCCCTCTTCCAGCCCCAGGATTTATGGGACTATCCATATAAATGCAATTCTCTATTCATAAACACATAAATTCATTAGACCCAGGGAAGTCCAGTTAGAAAAGGAAAACAGCGCTGGAGGGACCAGTGATTTATGGGGCCTGTAAGATCCAAAACTCATTGGTCAAGAAGCCTTTCTCATTCTCAATTCCCTTCTGCAAGAAATCAACGTCTGCCCAGAAATTCCCATTCGGTAGCTCTTGCTGGATGCTTGCATTAGCTCCAGGATGGTTACGTATATATAGGATGTGTGTAAATACAAGAAGAGAAGGCACACAAAGAAACAATCCAAAGACATTTGGACCTGATGCCTCTGGGTCAACCGTCTTGGCTTGTGGGCCACATGGTCTGGGTTTCTGGCATCTTCCCCTGACTCAGCAGTAAAGGATCAGATCCAATGGTTCCTTTCCCATGGCCATTCCAAGGGAATAAGAGTACAAACCCATTCATCCAAAGAAGAATTTGGAACTCTCACATAGTGGGGTGACCATAGGCATCAATCCCCAGAAAGACAAAGCAAAATATTCATTTTTCTCTTGTCTGCTGGAGTACTCTGGGTTTCCTGCATGAGGATCTGACCCTATTAGATGGTAATTTATGCGGCTATTTGTTTTCTGAATGTGGAAAAGCCACAGGGAGGGATGATGGGAATTAAGGAACATAGTGTCCTGAGGAAAATAATCTACATGGTTAATTCTCATAATTCAACCAGATGAATAGTTTTTTAAAACCTGCAATTAAGTGAAAAAAATGTCTTTTGACTGCTACGTCAGAACTGTACTGAACATTCTAGGGTAGAAATAGATGTTTTGCCATGGTCTCATCTCATTGATTCCAGCTTCCAAACCGAAGAAGCTCTCTTTTAAGTATGGAAGGCCCCTATGCTGTGTAAGAGAATGAGACAGAGCTGTAAGTAGGAATTAAGCCTCTTGGGGCAAAAATAATTACAGGGAAGGAAGGCGAGAAGGAAGGAAGGAAGGGAGGGAGGGAGGGAGGGAGGGAGGGAGGAAGGAAGGAAGGAAGGAAGGAAGGAAGGAAGGAAGGAAGGAAGGAAGGAAGGAAGGAAGGAAGGAAGGAAGGAAGGAAAAAGGGGGGATCCTGGAAATATTTAACCCAAAGAAGAGAAGACTCAAGGGAAATCAAAGCCATAGGGGAAGTTGCATGTTTCACAAACCATACAGACTGCAGCCACCACAAGAAGAAAGGTCCTCTCAGAATAAGGACCTGAGGCAAAGTTCTATTTACCAGCACTACCTCCCATGCCCCAGTTAGTTGTGGCTCTGAAAAGAACTATTGATCATGGAGGGATTTTTATCTTTATTAAAGGCCAGTAGGCCACAATAACAAGGAGGCTAGGCTTAAAGCCAGAGACATATCTACCCCATTAAGCATTTTCATTTTGGAGGAATGGAAGTTTATCTCCTGTTCCCCTTGAGAGCAACATTCTTAGAAACCCATGTCATTCTCCCTTCCCTTAGAAAGTCGTGATTCTACATTGAATGCATGCAGAAAGAAAATATGAGAAATCCTTTTATGGCTCTTTGCCTCAGATGGACTCCTAATCTGGAGGCCTTAAACAAAGAAGCCAGAATTCCATCTAGAGAAAAGCAGCCTCTGGTGTAGACAGATGTGTCTACACCACCTTACCTGGTGGGTTGAAGATGCACAAATACAGAACACAATATAACTTACATTATATTTTCTTTCATGACAGTCCTCAAAATACATTTCTTAAAACGAGTTTTAAAGATTGCCTAAATTGGGGTATTAGCCCCACGTAATTAAAACTGAGTCTCATTCTTTTCTTTCCTTCATGCCAAGAATAATGAGCATTCACCATATAAAAAGCACATTCCAGCCCCAAATCAACTTAAGAAACATTCATTAATCATCTGTGTAGTGCAATCAATATTAAGCCACTGCTATGTTCCAGACACTGTGTTTGACACTGAGCATGCTCAGAATAAATAAATAAATAAAATGGCCCTGCCCGCAGGCAGCTTCCCTTCTACGATCTTTTGTGTTTGAACTTTAATCAAAATCTTCAACAACTGCTCTTATAAAGTCTGGGATTTGTAATCAGAAGACCTCTGTTCAAATCATGGCTGGACCATTCACCATCAGTTATGACACTGTCTCTGGTCTCACTTTTCTTATCTTTAAAATGGAGGACTTTTATCAGATCATACCCAAGTTTCTTCTAAATCCATCCATACAAGATTTCTCTCTTATAAATACTGGTTTCACCTCCATTACAAGGCAAGTTCCTTGAATCCTGAAACTGTTCGTGCTTTTTCTTTATAGCCCAAGTGCTAGTAAAATCCTTAACCCTAAATGCATGATGACTGACTGACAATAGACTTTAATGGATTTGCTACGTTACTGACATGGATGACATCCAATCCGCACCTAATTTTTTACCATCCTTGTCCATGCCTTGCCACCAAATCTCCACGGGGAATTCATGGAGAGATCTAAACTATCTAATATTGCTAACTGCTCAAATAATTACATTCCTGTACTTCAGGATTCTTTGATGAACTTTAAAATGGTGGTTTCTTTCGAGTATTTAAAAATGTTATTTAAATACCAAGTCTTCTTTATAAACAGTCCAGCTGAAAAGTGGTTTAAAAATTGACCATTTGTATCATGTACAAAAACCAGCCTTGTTTCATTGAAACAGAATCCATGTTGGGAGACTGTCAAATACTAAAGCTGGACTGAGAATGCATCTGTCAGAAAATAGTTTATTCCCATCTACCTACCCATCTTTCTGTCAATTTTTCATCACAAGATGATGACATATTTAGAATGACAGTGATGGATAGGGTAAGCAACTAAGGAAAGCTAAGGAAACACAGGACTTTGGGCACAGAAGGTACTTAATAAGTGTTTGTTGAGTGGATTTAAAGCCTGCATGTCCCTACCACAACAGTGAAGCTGAAAGGCTAGACCTGAAGAAAAAAATGTGCATCTTGACTATTTGAAGGCCCAATATTCAAGCTCTATAGAAAAAATGACGTAAATAAATGACCAAGAGACATTCTCTGAGAGATAATAGGTTCTAGATACCCCTTATGGTGTCTTTCTAAAATACCCGGATTGTCCACAGCTAGATTTTGGAAGAAGATTCAAGTGCAGACATGCAGGAATGTTTGGTTCAACAAGTATTTATTACATATGCACCATGTGTCACACACCATACTCATCTTTGGGGAGATATACAAAGGAAAAAGGAACCCCATGCCTTCAATGGGTTTATATTCTTTTGTAATTTTATTCTTTTTAAATTGATTTTGTGCTTATGAAAAAAGAAACCATACATAATTAACACACTTGTTCATCTATTGAATGTCTATCTCCTATGGCTTGGTCACATGCTAAAAGCTTATTATAACTATATGATACAAGTGTTTGAGAATAGAGGCAGGGTTTCCCAGGAGAACATTATCCACATTTTTAGTATTCTGATCTGGTAAGTCTTCATCCTTTAGGCTAAAATCCAAGCAAAGTCAACAAGAAAGAAATGCTGTTGGGGAAAGGTGGCCAGTTCTCTTAAACCATGAAGAGCTTGGCACTTACTCAGAGCATAGAAGATACAACTGCCAAAGCATATATGAAACTTCCTGGGTCCCGTTTCTTTTGAGAAATAGGATCAGGTTAGTGGTCAGCAGCACCACCTTGTGGTTAAACATATGTAATGCACTTCTAGGACCTGTCCCTTCGTTGGTATAGACACAGCCTCTAACAATATAGATCACAACCGTTCTGTAGTTTGGTAGACAGCTCTTGTAAGTGATTGTGCCCAACCTGATGATGAACCTTTGTGAGTTTAGCTACATAACTTCTCAGACTAGAGACAGCAAGCCTGACACTGGGTCCATACCAGAAGCCTTTCCAGCCTGGCAGAATCTGCTAGAGCTTATGTCCTCACTGACACTCTCTTCAAGGATCCCAGGTCACCCTCCAGGGCCAGAAGGTCACAATAGTGCTATGGCTAATCTCACTGCGCTAACAGAATGGATGTTGTAACAATGAAGGCAAACGTTCTAACCCAATTAGCGCAGTGCCTTGGACATGTTAGCAGCATGGTAAGGACTCGCCTAATGGGACGAATGGAATTGGCTTTCTGATGGCAATTGCTACTTGATTCTAACATTGTCACTTCTACTTTATCCATTCTACGCTATTTAATTAAACATTTTCTATGTGATACACTATATATAGATATGCTAAATTCTATGTATATATATATTTATGTTTATAAATATATAAATTATAAATATATTTATAAATATGTAAATATAGATATATAGATAGGCCAAATTCTAGACATACAAAGAAGAAAAAATGCATTCTCTACCATCAAGGAACTTACACTCTAACACGGAAAGATTACCCATAAAAGGAACGTGAAGAGCACCCAGGGAGGGAAGAGACAGCCTCGTGTGGGCAAGGCTGCTTGAGAAGAGGCAGGGAAGGCCAGAGAGAGGAACACACTGAGAGGCTAGGTGAGGACGTCCTGGACATCTCATGGAATGGTGATCCAGGCCACTCACCAGTCAGAGGACAAGGCCACAAAGTGAAGGCATCTCCATAGAGAGAAGGCTGCTCATTAGGAGGTGACTCAGCTAGGGTACTTATACAAGGAATATCGCAACCCTACCCAAGAAGTAAAACTTCTAAATGGTGGCTAAAAAAATAACCTCAATCATTGTGTATAGGCATGGGGGAGAGGGCAAGACACAAAAATCACTGTTGCTATAGGAAGAGAAATATCTATTTCTAGATCTGTTGGAAGCACAATCCTGCCAACAGTGTAGAGAAGGGCAGTCTTTAACATCCAGTGAAATTAATTCCTTAAGTTCCTCATATATGAGGAACTCTACCAGGTGCTAGGGATACAAAGAGAAAAGAAAAGAAAATTCCTCCAAGAGCTTACACTTCAGAGGAACACAGAATGGAAACTGATAAGTGAATACCTGGCAATTTGGGGAAGGAGAAAAAATTTATGACTGGAATCTGACCAGATTTAGACAATGCTTGAGCTGAACCTGTGAAAAAGTTAAGGACTGAAAACACCAGAATTGAAGATAGATTAGATTACGAGCCAGGGGAATAGCTTATGCCAACGTCCGGGTGGTTGTGTATATATATGTATATAGAGATATATACACACATATATATGCATGTATGTGTATATATGTAAACATAACAAAAATTGACTATAAAAGCTTTTGACTGTGCTAAATGTTAAAGTGTGATAATATCAGAATGGATGATTTCTGATGCTGCTTGGTTATCTGTGGATTCCAGAATCAGATCAATACTTATAGATTAGAGATGCCTAACAGAGAAGATTTGGGGAGTCAATGCCCTAGCAAGGAGGATAACAAATGCTCCCTATTCTCAATGGGCTGACTAGACTGATTTATTAGAAAAAGTTCATTTGAGAACCTACTAAGCAAATACAAGATGGGCATTTACAGTGCTAGATATGGCCAAGATGCCTACAGAAATCTGGGGCAAAGGAGAACCTGGGTCAGCCTCATTCACTCTGTGCTTGGGATTTGTTCTACCTCCTCTGTATCCTGATGGGAATCTCTCGAATGCAGACAACCCCATAGGGCATGCCTGTGATGGAATGTCAGTTGGTAAGTAGCTGAGATCTGACATCATGAACCCTACAACCATTCCCTGGAGTAAAAACAGGGCAAAGCTGAGTTGGCAGGAGAAGACAGCCCATTAAAATACTAGAGAGCAAGTCACTAGAGACCATCCCTGACCCCAATCCATGAGAACCACTTTATTTTACAACTTCACCAGGATTTTGTGTAACTGTCATACCTGCTTATGTTGAATTGCTTTTTGGTTTCCTTAAATAAGACAGAACTCCTCAACAGGAAATAGGCTAACCTGGATTAAGTTACTGCAAGAAAAAGTGAACTTGTCTCTCAAGCTCTTTTAAAAACATGATGGAGGCATAAAGGGGCTGGGATGCTTTAACTGGGGTTCAACAGGAAGTAGGCAAAAGCCTGGAAGATTGGCTGCCTTATTTTATCTCTGATCATTCCTGAGGCCTGCCACAGCTAGAAAATGCTTAGTTATTCAATTGTGCTAATTAAAGGTAAATTAACAAAGCATTACTCAGACCCTGACTGCCACTGGATTGAATTGGGAATTCACATAGAGGATCTTGGAGTTGGAAGGGTCCCTAGTGGCCCTCTGGTCCAACCTTTATTCAAACCAGAATCCCTTCTGCTTAAACCTACTAATTGGTCATCAAGTCTTTGTTGGAAGAACTCGAAGCTCACTGCCTCCGGAGGCAGCCCATTCCACTCCAAATCACTCTCAGGGTTAGCAATTTTTTCTTAACTGTCAGCCTGAATTCACCTCTTTATAACTTCCCCTATTCTCTTGGTCTGCTCTCTGGGGACAAGTGACCTTACTGTCCACAAAGCATTTCTTCCTCACTCACCCCAATCCCCCACCCCTGAAATTACTTCATTTTAATACATGTATATATGCATATAAATACATATGTACACATATATACAATTATTCACACGTGTGGACAGACAAACAGATGGACTGTCAGAAGAATGAATGGATAGATAGATGGACAGACAGACGGATGGATGGACAGAGAGAGACAGGCAGATAGATAGTATTAACTTTTTTTGTTTTCAATTAGTAAAAAGTTTCTTGACGGCAGGAACTGGTTCCTTTTCCCTCTTACACTCCTAGCTCCTAGCATAGCGCTTTGCATAAAATAGTCATTTTATAAATGATTGTTGGATGAATGAATGAGCATGTGTGCAATGGGAATATTTCTTCCACTGGCAGTCCTTCAGTATTTGAAAGTCCCATGTCCTCCAGAAGTCATCTCTTTTCAAATCTGAACATCTCTCCTTTCTTGAAGTGAACTTATAAAAGGAACTTTTGACCCTCTCCCATTCTGACTGCCCTCCTCTAGACACACTCCAGGTCACCAATGCCCTTCCCATAATGTGCTTAGACCTCATTACTCTCTTCCTGTTTTTGCCTAACCAGGACCTGAGGCCCTATAAAGAAGCTTAGCATTTGTAACTTAGGTAGCTATGGGAAGTAGCCTGAGCTCTCATTAGCCTGTAGGAAACATTGCTTTAGATAGAATTCACTAACAGGCTATACTTTAAGGACAGAAGAAGAAGCAATGGGAGCTTGGAGAAGAGGCAAACACTGCCTCTCTAATCCACCTAATCCAAGAGATGGAGAAGGGAAGCTAGAAGGCCAGACTATTTCCTGTACTGACCACCAGATGGTACCATTGACCCAGGGTAGCTTGGCTGCTGTCCAGATGGAGGACAAAAGGCAAAAGGAAGAACAACCTGGAGTTGAGTGGAGGGGGAAAGAGGGAAGCAAGAAGCAACCTAAGATTCAAATGTACAAGACATTAACAAGTCAGGCGTTCATGACTCAGGGTGGGGCTAGAATCAGGAGGTGGTGTGGTCCAGGACAAGCATCATTAGACTAGAAATCCTAAATCTAGACCCAGCACTTTTAAGCTATAAGAGACCTCTACTGTCCCTGTCTAATCTAATATTCTCTGCACATGATATGTGAGCTGACATTTCAGGGAGCCTGCCTCTGGGAACCATATTTTAAGGGGGACACTCAC
Source organism: Notamacropus eugenii (assembly GCF_028372415.1). Taxonomy (NCBI): domain Eukaryota; kingdom Metazoa; phylum Chordata; class Mammalia; order Diprotodontia; family Macropodidae; genus Notamacropus; species Notamacropus eugenii. The sequence goes on along the minus strand of NC_092874.1, from coordinate 481,641,357 downwards.
AAACTAGAAAATTACTAATAGATTTCTTATCCAGACAAGGGCATTGTATGAGGAAAGGATATGATCGACACATCATGTCCTGTTACATGTAAAATAGCTGAAAGAACTAGGAAATTCTAGATCAAGAAGGGGAGACAAAGATAGGTGACGATCCAGTATTTGATGGGTTGTCAGTTTCAGGAAGTGGTATTATACTTTTTTCTAGGTCGCTCCAGCCCATTAATCTAGGACCAATGAGTAGAAACCAGGGGAGGGCAATTGTGGCAAATTCTGCCTAGGACTGTCAATTTGGAAGCAATTTTCTTCTTTAATTATGGTTTCCCCATCAATAGAGGCAGTCAAGAATGGTGTAGAAGGATTTCCTGTCTTTAAGAGGAAGACTTGCCCAGATGACTTCTCACACTGAAAACATCCAACATTCACTCTTATATGTAAGAATACAGGGAAAGTGACAGCACCCAGGCATCCCTCTGGATTGACAAAAATGATGCTCCTGAAGAAACATGATTTTTATCATTGGTGTTGCTCCTGAAGTTAACATCTGCATGGGGCTCTAAGTCTGCAAAGCACATTCTCCCGTTTGATCTTTACACCTTGGGTACTGTTATCTGTTGGGGGTGTAAGCTCAGTTCCATGTGGACAGTCTCGGGCAGGTAAAGGTGAGGACTTCTCAACCTTAGAGTTCTCATGAGGCCCCCTAGGGAACAGCAGGGAATTGAGGTGTGAGACCGGGCTATCTCATGCATTTCCCGCCTCTTCCCGTGGGAAACGTGCTGGGAGAGAGCATCCCCAGCCTCGAGATTGGCCCGGGGTCTGAGCACACCTATTGTTGTCTAACAGGCACGGTATTCAGGTGCAAACTATGCGGTGGGAGAGCTTAAGTAGGGTCAGGAAAGCCTGAAGGCGCTCTTAGCGCTGAGGGGCCCTTAGAGGACAGAAGGCCCCTCTTCCCTCTCTCCTCTCTCCCCTCTTCCCTCTCCCCTCTCTCCCTCTTCCACTTCCACTTCCATTCTCTTACTGTAAGATCTTTGCCTCCTTGGGAAGAGGATTCCTCTCTCCTCAGGAAGAATTTACCCTGCACATGTAACCAAGACCCTGAATAAAGCCTAACCCTTGTTCGACTCTGGAAAGTCTCTTCTCTCATACGTTTATCCGGTTTGGCCAGCCGAAGACCTGCGATAGGTAAGGTAAGACTCGGGTAGCCCTTAGGCCTCTAGGCCTGACAGTTATCATTCCTTTTTTACAGATGAGGAAACTGAGATTGAGAGAGGTTGTGACTTGCCTTGGGTCACACAATTAGTGAGCATCTGAAGCAGGGCTTAAATTCAGGTCTTCCTGACTCCAAGTCCAGCATGCTAGCCATGGGGCCACCCAGACATCTCTGTGGTACCTAGTTGTCTCTAATACATGAAAGCTGTAGATACCCCAAATGTTTTGGAGATGTTGGGGTTAGAACTGATCTCTCTGGTGGCTTTCCTGGTATGGATCTACTTCTTCCCTGAGCTCTTGAAATGCTAATGAATATGCTTTATCTCCATTAATCAGAGCTTCTTCCATACTGTCTGGAATTGTCTAGATATTAGGTATTAGTCTTCCTCACCTCCCAGACTTGATATTTTATCACTTCCCAGAGGAAAAGGACGCTCTTAAAATTTCCCTTAATCTCCCCCAATTTTAAACATAGTTGTATACGTAGAGAAAGGCCAGTCATTCGGATGTCAAGATCTTTTTTTTTGGATCTGGGCTCCATCATCTTGTGTGTGAGTCACCCCTCCCAACTCCCTGTCGTGGGCAATTCTGATGAATGTGCCTTCAACATCTTTATCCAAGTCACTGATAAAAAATGAGCAGCACAAAGGAAGAGACACACCAAGGGCGGATCAATCTGGATCAGCCTGGAGCACGGCATTGCCTCGTTCTCATTCCTCATGAGGTCCTTCCGTTCAACCATTTCTAAACAGGACCCTATGGTCGTTGGGGTTGCATTGCTCCAGGTCAGGGTTATGTGGACTTTCTTTTTTCAACATTTGTATACTTTGATGACATGCTACTATCAATCGCTTCCTTTGCCAAGTCTGTGTATTTTATAACATGATTCTGAGAAGGGGACCAGAGACTGCACCCAGACCCAAGGGATCCAGGACACAGAAGAGATAAAGAACCCTTACTTCATGTTGTCATCAAAAATAGCATGAAAGACTTTGTCAAGTGCATTTTCCCTTGGAATATAGACAGGCTAAGGAAAAGGAAGGAGCAGAGGAGAAGGAAGGAGAAAGAAATAAGCACCTACTATGTGCCTGGAGCTGTCCTGAGCAAGTTTTACACATATTATGTCATCTGATCCTCCCAACACCCCGGTGAGGTGGGTGCTATTGTCACTCTCATTTGACATTTGAAGAAACTGAGACAGAAGTTAATCTGCCTAGGGTTTCATAGCCAGATTTGAATTCATCTGCCTGACTCCACGTTTATCACTCTATCTTCTGTGTCACTAACTGCCATACTATATTCTACAACCATTCATTGCTCTTCCAGTCCAGTTACCCTATCAAAAAAAAAAAAAACCAAAGCAAGAATGTTTAGTTCAACCCACTTGGTCTCAAGGAACCTGAGATGGCAGTGGATAACCATTGCTTGCCTTTCATCTTTTTTATCATGTGTTTTACAATTTTACCAAGAGTCAAAGTCATGCTCTCTGTCATGGGGTTGGCTCATGGAACACTCTTCCTCTATCATGAAAATAGATCCCTGTCCGCCATCCTTCTGCTCTTCATGATCTTGCAGAGAGCCATGAATCTTTCAGGTTCTCTGAATGGAGTTCATGTGGGCCTTGGGACGTGAAGCCATCCAGGGCAGCTGGGGGCTCTCTTCCCATGTCCTCGCTTTTCTTGGGTTTCATATACATGCATATATATGCATATATATACATGCATATGTATGTACATATGCATGTACATATGTATGCATACATATGCATGCATGTATGTTGTGTCCGTCAGAAAGCTGCTTTTTTAAACTTCTGTCAGGTTTTTCACTTTTCTGAGTCCCCCAAGCTTGAAGGAGAGCACTCCCTCCAACAATGGAAGACCTTCTGGGTGACTGGACAGTCTGGCCAGACCTGTGGCCCAGGGAGGAGAGCCTTCCACTCAGGAGCTGTCTCCAGCCTCAGTTTCTTCTTCTAGGAAGTGAGATGAGCACCTCCATCCCAAAGTGGGAGCAGGAATACAACGAGACAAGGTGCTCTAGGTGCAGCTTTAAAATGCTATAGAAGCGTTACCTATGATGGCTTAGACTTCTTCTGGGAGGCAACAGGGCTCCGTGCGGAGAGCATCAGCTTGGACCCAAGGAGAGCTTACAGGTAAGTGTCACCTCAGCCCATAAAGGCTGTGTATCCCTGGGTAAGTCATTCATTCCTCATGCTCTCTAGGCAACTCTCTGGGACTATAAAAATGCCAAAGAAGGGAACTGGTCAAAAGCATTCCTCACCCAGAAATCTCTGTGCCAATGAAATTCCAAGTCTTGTCCCTATCCTCATGACAGTTTTCCACATGAATCAGTGAGGTCACAAACATCAAACCTATCCATTCAATCAGACATCATAGATGTGATGCTAGAAGCACTATCACTAGCCCAATGACTCCATTCCACAGATGAGAACACTGAGACCACCTGAGGTCATTACAATGGGCCCCTTTTCTCTCCAGCCGATGCATCAGCCCCAGCTCAAATGTATCTGGATGCTTCTGAAGCCTGGTCTGACTTGTGGCTGTCTGGTGTGCCTCACCAGAAAGGCTCACTCCTCACAAAGTCAGGTCCCAGAAGCCATCAGAAGGAAAGAAAGATTTCAGAAGAATGGGATGGACCACTCTCTTTCTGAAGTCCCAGGTTGTCTCTCTGAGAGATTCTGTTATTGGGAAGGGGGGCCAGAAATGGCTTGCCAGGAAGCCTGAGGAGACATATAGATAAGGTATATTCATTCATTCAACGAGCATTTGAAAGGGTCACCTCTGTGCCAGGCTCTGGTCAGTCATTGCAGAAATGAAGACAAAGGTGAAACATGGGGGGAGGGGGTTGGAATGGGATAGGAAGGAAGAAAAAGTAAATTAAAAAACCACACAAAAAGTAAATGATACAATTTGTTGGTGAGAAGAAGCTAGGACCTAGGGTGATAAGGAAAGGTTCGAGCAGAAGTGGGCAGTGAAAGAAGTTATGGAGCAGGTGGGGAGGGAAAACATTCCAGGCATGGGAGGCACCATGTCCTTCTAAGTTAACAGTTAAACAGAGATGCCTAGAGTCAGGAAGAGCTCAGTTCAAATTTGGCCTCACACCCTTACTGGCTATGTGACCCTGGGCAGGTCACTTAACCTCTGACTTGGCTCCCTCAACTGTAAAATGCAGTTATAATAAAAACTCCTACCTCCCAGGATTATTGTGAAGATCAAATGAGATATTTGTAAAGCAATTAGTGCCTAGCACATAGTAGGAGCTAGATAAATGTTAGCTATTATTAGCTAACATCAGGCAACTAGGTGGCACAGTAGATGGAGTATTTCCAGAAAGTATCATGATACAAAAATGAATGCCAATGAAATTGATAAAAAGAAGTTCAAAAGAGATGTGATAAGAAATCTACGTCCTTCCCTCCCAAACAACAACAACATCTTAAGAATGAGTTTAAATAGTAAAAGGATCTGAAGTTAAAGGGTAAGGGGAATGAAAGTTGAAACTGAACCAAGTGGGAGAGGTAGAGGCATGACGCCTCAAGCCCTTCCTTCCCCTTCATGTTTCAGTTTGTAATTAGCACTCAGAGGAGGGAACGGACTGCCTGTCTGCAAAGAATGCCATCCGGGGACGGAAGGAAGGAGGGAAGAGTTTCTGCAGAGGGAGCCTTTCATCCCAGGATGTGATGCAGGGTCACGGGGAACAAGAGCTTGTGGTTTGACCCTAGCCTGGACAGACTGGGTGGGTAGAGAAGTGGAGCATGGGTCCCCTCTCCTTCCCCTTAGCCCCCACTCCTCACCCTTCTCCAGTGAGGTTACTTACAAATGGACATTTCCCAAAATGGCCAATCATCATCTATATAGAAGACCTGGCCACTTTATCTGCTTCCTGACTATCAGGGGAGAGATTCCCCTCACTGCAGGCTGCTAGCTCCTAACATCATGAGTGGGGAGACAGGGCACATAATGCAGAGAACACTAGATATGGAATCCAGAGGATGGGTCCAAATATTGGGCTGCCTACCAGGGCATTAATAACCCTAGCCTTCAATTTTCTCCTCTGATTGATCTCAAATGTTCCTTCCAATTCTAACATTCAATGATTCTGAAAGTCAGTCTCCAACCTGTTCTTAGATTTTGGCCCTGGTCATTACTAGCTGACTGACCTTGGGAAAGTCACTTACCTTTCCTGGGGCTCAGTTTCCTGATGTGCAAAATGAAAGGATTGGGTCAGATGACCTCTAAAGTCCCACCTAACCCAAATTCCTGAGGGACAGTTAGAATCTGTGATCTGGAAGAAGATCCAGTAAAGGAGGCAGAGAAGAAACTGTCAGAGAAGGAGTAGAAGAACCAGGACAGAAATGGATCAAATATAAACTCTCCTGTTTAGCTTCATATGTGAACCCCACTTAGCTCTCCAGCCTCAAAGGACATGATTCTCCCTCCCTGTCTAGAGAACAACCACACTGGTCTTCTCTCTGTTATTCATGTAAGACACTCCATCTCTCACATCTGTTCATTTGCACTGGACATCCAACCTGCTGTACTCTACTTCTCCTCACCTTTAGCCCCAGAATCTCTCAAGGTGCCAAAAGTCAGCTCAGACACCACCTACACTGAGTCTTTCATGATTTCTCCAATTGACTTGGTTGGTTTGTGTTTTTTAACAATTTTGTGTTTGTATTTATGTGATCTTTCCTTCTGCACATATTTGCTGCCCACATTCTCCCCACCCCCATGTGCCCACAAGTTCTTTGTGAAGAGGGAACATTTAATTTGGTTTTGGTATTTGTAGCTGCAGGTGTAGCAAAGAGCCTAGAACATAATAGGAGCTAGATAAATGTTAGCTATTATTAGCTAACATCAGGCAACTAGGTGGCACAGTAGATGGAGTATTTCCAGAAAGTATCATGATGCAAAAATGAATGCCAATGAAATTGATAAAAAGAAGTTCAAAAGAGATGTGATAAGAAATCTACGTCCTTCCCTCCCAAACAACAACATCTTAAGGATGAGCTGACGCCAGGGACAAGTCCATTATCTCTGCCAGTTTTCAGCCCAAGTTCCTGCCTTCTGTCACATGCAAATGTGGCCACCCCCAGTGGGGGTGACTCAGGACACTTGGGGCTCTCAGCAGCAGCAGACAAGGCTCTGGAGGAATTTCATCTCCTATCCTTAGATTAGACTTGCTCTTCTGATAAGTCCTTGAACCCTGAGCCCCACATTAGCTCAAATGAATTCTAACTACATAGCACATACTTTGGTAGGCACTGGGGATACAAAGAACAAAAAGGAAATAAGCGTGTTACCTACCCAAGAAGCTTGGTATGGACCACACATCCAAAGGAGGCTGTGGCAGGATGGGTGCCTGCTACACCTCATCCCATTCTCTCTAGAAGTCTCAGCTCATTTCAGTGAAAAAGCCCCTCTCCATGGAGGTCCCCAGATCTGCCCACCATCCACTGCTACGGATTCACAGCTTCCTCACTCTCATATGTCCATCTGTCTGTCTGTCTCTCTTTATGGGTGCAGACTCATTCACTCCATCCCTGTGACTGGTGTCTCTCCTCCTCTCATTCCCACATGTGTTCTCTGCAGGTCCCCATTCTGACTTCACACCCTTGGGCTTCCTAACCACACCTGGTCTGCTGATCATTCCCTGCAAAGAGGGTCCTGACCCTACCACCACCAGCACCACCTTGGGGCCTAGAGTTGGGCTGAGCAAGGTCAGACAGATAGATACAACACTTTTGTAACTCACTGGGCTATCTCATCTTCACTTAGTTTCTTCAGCTGCAGAATAAGGACGACAATGTTTGTATTACGGAGCTTTGGGCAGATGAAAGTACTTTGCTTCAAAAACTTTAAAGCTATGTGAATGGAAGTTTTTATTCCCTTTTGTCAGGGAATCTCCTGATGCAAATATCAGGGGATAATTTGAGCTATGCTGTTCGTAAACTGGCTCCAACCAATAAAAACCCTGGGAACTTCAATATCTAGCTGATTTTTTCCATAAAAAAGAGTCCTCTGCAAGCATTCAGGCTAACGACATCAAATACAGGAGAAAACCGGACAAAAATTAGAACTAAGGCTCGATCCCAAGGAAAATCTCATCGCCCTTTCTGGGGCATGTCCAACAACTCACCTTTCTGGTGGTATTCAAACTTGCCCAGGGTCCTACATGATTCCTACTCCTCTTAGTATTTGAAAAGGGTAAGACACAGATAATTTTCTCTGTGTCATGTCTCTGCACATCATGGCTTTTCAGGAAAAACAGTTAGTAGTTTTGCCAATCTTTCTTTCTACTTCAGTATCCCATTGTTCTGTGGATGGTTCAGCCTGATGAGGCACAGATTTCCCTCCTGACCCATGTACATCTTAGTGTCTGTCCCTCTGACTCTTGGAGGTAGCTTTTCTTTAAAGGCTGTACTGATGCAGAGTAGACTACATTCTAGGTCCACACACCTACCTAGGGTGCTCTCCCTCCCTCTCCCTCTTTCGCTCTCTCTCTCTCCTCCCTGACCCACATAACCACTCCTCTATGGAAGCTGCTTTCTTCTTGCATTTGTCCCCTAGGGGTTTTGTTCAGTCATTTTTCAGTCATGTCTGACTCTTCATGACTTCATTTGGAGTTTTCTTGACAAAGATATTAGAGAGGTTTGCCATTTCCTTCTCTAGCACATTTTACAGATGAAAAGCTGAGGCAGAGTTAAGTGACTTGCCCAGGGTCATACAGCTAGTAAGTTTCTGGGGCCAGATTTGAACTCAGGGAGATAAGTCTTCCTGACTCCACTCTATCCACTGTACCACCTAGCTCCCCTGGGAGACTCTGTCACAAAAGATGGGTTGGGATGCAGTAAGGAAAGCTTACCCAACCACTCTGAGTATGAATGGATATTACTACGTTTTCAAAGAAATTTTTATACCAGTGTAGTCACACACCTATTAGGGTAACTCATTCCAGGCCCAGTTCACTGTCCATCGTTGTCAGTGAACGTTGGGCTCTGCCCAGAAATACATTGGGAGCATCTCTGCTCCTTCTGATTCTTCTTCAGAATTCTTCACTTATACCTAATTATTTACAAGTTGTCTCCTCCATTAGCTGTGAGCTCCTTGAGATCAGGTGTGCTGTTTTGGGCTGACCCATAAGTGCTTGATAACTGTTTCTTCGCTGTTTTATTCTGCTTTCCATTAGCTTTGCTAAATACTTTGTGGATAGTAATACATCGACAGCAGACAAAAGACCCAAGCAGATTGGTGATCTCATCGATGTGGATGTTCTTCCCAAGAAAGCCGTTAGCAGCCCAATCAACCACAGGCTGACCATTTGGTGAGGAAGTCTTTGACCACAGAAACCCAGGAAAGAAAGAAAAAACCCAGCAAACAAAGAGGCAGATCCCGAGAGCACATTTTAGGGTTACCCTAAATGGTTAGAAGCTCTGCCCCAACTCCTCAGGCGATATACTTGGGCATCCAGAGATGCTCGACTACTTCCACTCTCTGAGATGCCAAGAAGTAGGTGTCACTTTTAATGAAGGCAGGGAAGTAGAACCTCATCAAAGCGCCCCGTCGGCTCTGCTCTGATTGCTGTCCCGGCCAAAGACAACAAGAACCATTGTTACTGTAGCATGTTATCACGGCCGAATTACTTCCAGTCTGACAACTATAAAGGGAATGATTTCCTCTTACCTCACCAAAAGGGGGGGGGGGACCCTCATACACTTATCATGAGGATCTGATTTAAAACTTTTAAAAAAGCATTAAAATCGTGTAACCTCAAATGAATATTTTCCCTAAAGCCATAAACACACCTCCAGTCATTTTGTCCAAAAAAAATAAGACCTCAGCAGCAGGTGGAGTCCTGCACACAAATGAGATGATTTCAGTCTTCTCACTCATTCTGTTGTATTCCCTCTACAAAAGCTCCAGACTCACAGGTGTACACAAGGCAACATATTTCTGCCATGACATGAGCAGGAGATCTCTGGGACCAGAGCTTCCCCTAATGATGTGTGAACAAAATGTTAACTGGAGCCCAGTGACTCAGGGCCAGCAAGACCCCAGAGGAGCGTCAGGTATGTACAGGAGAGGGACCAGACACAGGACCACAGCAAACAGCCAACCCCTTGGCTTTTTTCTCTTTGGGAGAAGAGAATTTCCCGAGAATTTCCAATGCTACTAGGCCACGGCGTGTGAGTGAAAATTAAGTTCACAGATTGCACACATCCTGTTTCAGACTCTGGTTGTGATTTCGGTCTGGAAATTCACATCTCTGAGGGTTTAAGAACACAGTAGGCTTTTCAGAAAGGTAAAACTAGTCAGACAATGACTGAGGAGAAGCATCTCTTCACATTTGGAATGCACTGTCTTTGGAAGAGAAGCAAAATTTTCCTAAAGATACTAGGCTTAATTACATTTTCATAACATGAAGGAGTCACCTTGTAAATCCAATTAGTCCCAATTAGGGAACAGGGTCATACTTCACGAAGATAAGTTCACAGCCCTAAGGGCTTCATCTGCAAGCTTCGTTTCCCACAGAGCTCAGGGCCAAGACAAAAGCTCCCAAAAGGTTGCGTAGGATCCTATAGGATGGTGACATCACCAGGTGAGAATTTTGATTGGTGGGAGCTTTCAAAAGAGGAAGGGCCAAGGGGACCAGTGGGCAAGAGCAGCAAGATGTGTGATCATGGTTGGAGTAAAGAGAGGAGAAATGGCCCCATGAAGATACCTGAGACCATGGTGATTATTGAAATTATCTTGGACTTAATTCAGAAATATCTCCTCTTTACTTACACACTTACATGTTGCTTCCACAGGAAAATATAAGCTCCTTGAAGGTTTACTCCCATTGGTACTGGGCACAAAGGAGGCAATTAATAAATGTTTATCATATAAATGAATGAGTGAATGAACTGAATGAATGAATGATGACTGCCGAGCCACAGTGAAAGTGATCAATAGTTCTCCAACCTGCCCCAAGGAAGTCCCAGCAAACACTCCAGAAACATACTGTATGGAGTGCACACCAAGCCTCTGCTACTCCAACTGAGCTCTGAAGTCCCTCTGCTTTCCAGCTCTGCCTGAGACTCACAGGGATGGAGAAAGGGTTAGACAATGATTCCTTTCAAAGTCCAGATACCGTTTTGTTATTCGATCCTACCCCGTGTTATTGACGTTGCTTCATTTTTAAACAAATACTTTGCTGTTAGATCTTGTGTTTCTCTGGCATGTTGAAGAGTGGAGAACTGCGTTGGGCAGGGACTTGGTCCTTGTATTAGATGGTTATCACCCCCTCCCCCTGAAAAGCAGGCGCACAACCTGGGAGCAGTTATAGGGGCGCTGTGTCGCTATTATCCACATCTCAGATTCCAAGTTTATCAGCATATTCCATCTGCTAAATAACTGAGGAGTCCAGGATTTCTCTGGCACACACATCCTGCCTGGGGGCTGCTTTGGGCTAGCAGCCCCACATATTCCATTCAGTTCCACAAACTGATCTTCGCTCTATTTTATCCTCACAAAAGGGTCTGCGAGTTCTTTGTGTAAGGTAAGAGCAAATGACCAGCTGGATATTGCACTTGGAAAGTAATGGCTTCTGCCCTGACCTCAGGCGACAAAGGTGCCAGGATGCACTGCCATACTGTAGCCATGGGACCTGGGGGAACTGGTGAGGCATGAATTCAACCAACAGCAAATATTCATTGAAATGGCCTGGTGCCATGTCACTGATTTCTATCGTGCTAGACTTGGAGTCAGGAAGTCTTGAGTTCAGATCCAACTTCTCACCTTAATTGGCCGTGTCACTACAGCACTATCACCTCACTGAGGCTTACTTTCTTCATCACTGAATGAGGATCTGGAGTCTCCCTCATCATACTGTGAGCCCCAAAGGACATGATGCTGCTAGAGGCAGCTAAGTGTTGCTCAGTGGTTAGAGCACTGAACCTGGAGCCAGGAAGATCTGAATTCATCCCTGAAAACTTCTTAGCTGTGTGCTCCTAGACAAGTCACTTAGCCTCTATCTGCCCCAGTTTCCTCGACTGCCAAGGATGTTAATAGCGCTTACCTCCCAGAGCTGTTATAAGGACAAAATAAGAAAACATTTGCAAAGTGCTTTATAAACCTTAAAGATGTGTGTGTGTGTGTGTGTGTGTGTGTGTGGAGTTGTTGTTCATCTTTTGTTTCAGAGAGGACAATTGATATCACAGGTTAATGACTTGAGCGTGACTTGGATTTAAGTGAGGCAGAGCTGCACAAAGTCATTAGCCTCATGCTCTCTTCCAGAGTCGTTGAAGTCCAGTGGCAACATAAAAGTGAAGACAACTGGCCTGGGATGCAGTAGATGACCTTGGCATCTTTGATGTCTGACCGCAGAACCTGTTTCAGCCACCTTCATGGCCACTGGAACAAATTGTTCTCAACTGCCCATTCCACCAGGGCAGCTCTTCACATGCCTGGGGTAGGCAACCCCTAACTCTTCCACAGGTTTGAGACCCGGTGCAGCCTGTGTACCAAGACAGTTTTACTGGGATACAGCTTCTTGGAGCCCTAGGTGAGAGTTGGGTGCCAGGCAGACACCAAAGGTGGGTGAGCAGCCCTGAACAGGGCTCACCCCAAAGGTGTTTGTCCTCCCTGCACATCCCATATACCTTGAACTATTATTATGTGAAATGTTTTGCAAACTTGAAAGACCTACAAATGCCAGTTATTTTTACTGTATTTTAATTTACTCTGTTAGCCGTTGGGATCACAAAGACCAAAAAAATAAGAAAAATAAAAGCTTACGTTGTCATCGTCTTCAAAGAGTTTGTATTTAAGATTCAATAAAGGTAATAAGCTACTGGAAGAGTCTGCAAATTGGGCATTGTCATGCCTAATGTTAGTGGGGAGCAGGGCCTGCTGAAAGTGGGAGGGCATATCCCTACCGAAGTCCTTCTGCCCCTTTCACCCTCTCAGGTCTCACTTTCCCCTCCAAAAGGAGAAGCATTAGCAGAGTTTCAGTCAGTCTTCCCTTCTGAGGACTCATCAGGATGACTTGGACCCATTCATTAACGAGCATTCCTTGAGTGCTCACTATCGATCCAGCCAGACACACAAATCCAAAGGGGTCAGGACCCTGCTGTCAAGGTGCTTTGTAAGCAGAGCATCCTCATGCTGGATGAATGGGAAATGGGAAAAAGGGCTCTGTTGGCTCTCACTGAACATGCCAGGAGCAAAGCCTGGCCTTCCCTGGTGATTCTGCTCAGGATAACCCTGCCCGGACACCCATGGGAAGTATGCTCCTGAGCCTACTGTCTCATCTAGCGAACCACTTCCTGCTAACTCCAGGCTTCCTCTCATCGTTCTCAAAACATACTTGTTTTCCCAATAGGCAGGAAAGGCTGCAATTTCACAACTAAAAAATCGGAAACTAACTGTGAGGTGGAGACGCTAAAACCAACATTTCACTCCTGAAAAGCCAGGTTGTGACCTTTAACAAAACTAAGCCAGAGTATACATGTCACATTAACACCCATGAGGGCGTGGGTGGAGGGTTCAAGCAATACAGCAGAATTTTTTGCATAGGGTAGTTGTTGTAGCCATGAATTTGGATATGTTTATAACATATTCCATTAAACAAGACTTTTCTTCCTAAACTCCTCTTAAAAACACACACAGCAGGAAGAGACATTAGGGCAACGTGTAAATCCTGCTCCTTGAACGGCCTCCTCTCTTGATGGGATGCTAATTGTACATCTCAAGTAGGCGTTTCCATGGTGGGTGTCAAGGGTCAAGATGGCCTGGCTGTGGTGGGCACAGGGAGGAGGGCAGTATCACATGAGAGAGACGTTTCATTAACTAGAAGCTACAGACCCAACACCACACAACAATCCACCACAATTATCCAAAGAAGCCAGAGCTATTTGTCCACACTCTTCAAAATTCATGGGGATGCTCTCAAGGACTGCAGATGTGTGGACGCGCCCTCAGGAAGCTCAAGGCACACCCTGGGATAGGCTTGATATTTCAATGACAAGAACGAAAAGGGAACCAGCCACCATGGGAGGGGCTCCACATCCCCTCCTTATCCTCTGTTCACTCTTCTGCCTGGGTTAATAGCAAGAATAATAATAACAGACAAAGGCGGCCCCAGTCTGGGATTACTGTCAGTGATCTTTCTAGGCCTGGGGCATTTCAGAGTTGGGATATGGAAGGGGTGAGTGTGTGTGTGTGTGTGTGTGTATGTGTGTGTGTGTGTGTGTGAGAGAGAGAGACAGAGAGACAGAGACAGAGACAGACAGAGAGACAGAGACAGAGAGAGACAGAGACAGAGAGAGAGACAGAGAGAGAGGGGGAGACAGGGAGAGAGAGACAGACAGACAGAGAGAGAGACACAGAGAGAGAAACAGAAAGAGACAGACAGAGAGGGAGAGAAAGAGACAGAGAGAGAGACAGTGAGACAGAAAGAGACAGAGAGACAGAAAGAGAGAGAGAGGGAGAGACAGAGACAGAGACAGAGAGAGAGAGACAGCGAGAGAGAGCGCGCACGGAGGCTTGTCGAGGGCCCATCAAAAATGTAATGATGAAATCAACTCTTGGACAGATTGGATGACAGATCTTGGCAGCAACAGATGATGAGCCCCCCCCTTCTTCTCTCTCTCCCTTTCTTCTTCTCTTTCTCTCTTTCTCTCTCCTTCCCTCTCTTCTTTCTCTCTTCCCTCTTCCTCCCTCTCTCTCCCTCTCTCTCTCTCCCTCTCCCTCTCTCTCCCTCTCCTTCCTTCTCTTCTTTCTCTCTTCCTTCTTCCTCCCTCTCTCTCCCTCTCTCTCTCTCCCTCCTTCCCTCCCTCTCTCTCTCTCCCTCCCTCCCTCCCTCTCTCTCTCTCCTTCCCTCTCTTCTTTCTCTCTTCCCTCTTCCTCCCTCTCTCTCCCTCTCTCTCTCTCTCTCTCTCTCTCTCTCTCTCTCTCTCTCTCTCTCTCTCTCTCTCTCTCTCTCTCTCTCTCTCTCTCTCCCCCTCCCTCCCTCCCTCCCTGGCTCCCTCCCTCCTTTTGGTAGGAGTACAACTGAAAAGGAAGCTTTGGCCTAAGATGGTGGTGACTGGTGAAACTTTTTCGTCTCCTGAGCAAGTGCAGGAAGGAATTCTTCCCCCTCCCTAGCACCTTCCCCAGCATCTCTCCGTTGCTAGAGGAACCAGCATCTTCCTCTAGCCCCCAGCCTGTGTGGGGGTTTTTTTCAAACATCCATCTAGCGTGATTCCTGTGTGTTAATGAGATGCTGATACCGCGTGAGAAGCGACTGATGGATTATTTAGAAATAACTCTGCTGAAATCTGTGTACACGACATATTCTTCTGGTGCCTCTTCTTTTGTTGTGTGTTTTAACCATATGTCCCAAGTAGGAAAACATAATCTTTGTTTCTTAACAGTTGCTGTGTTCTTGTTACTGTGTCACATTGGGGTCCGTGATGTTGTTGGTGACATCCAAGTCATTCCCAAGGAAATCAAGCGAGCAGAGAGGAAATGTTCGACCGGGAAAGAAAGAACAGGGGAGCAGGGACCGAGGGCTTGGATTCGAATCCCAGTCTGGCTGCGGCTGGCCACCTGTGTGGCCTTGGACAACTCACTGAACCTTTAGAGGCCTCATGGGTAAAACGAGAGACTCTGACTTGACTGGCATCCCAGGCTCCTCCAGGCTCTAGAACTGGGCTTTTACGATGGGAAGCCCTTAGCAGATCTGGACCTCAGTCTGCTCATCTGTCAAATGGGAGGTTCCTTTCAGCTCTGAATCTAGAATTTTCTGATCCTCTCTGCAGGAGGGGGAAACACCAGGAAACAACATTGCTTCTCTGTTGGTGACTGTGTTTGTCACGTGAATAGGCACAAAACCGCATGCACACATACATACACATACACACACCACACATATATTCATACACACTCTCATATACATATACATATACCACACACACATACACATACACACCTACAAATATATCCACACCTACATACTCATACCCACATATACCACAAATATCCATACCTGCACTCACACCCCCATACACACACACACACACACACACACACACACTCATACACACCACAACATAACACAGTCTAGAAATCCAGACCAGCCATGTACATCTGCCTCTCGATTGAAGCTGAGACAGGGAGAGGACAAGTAGTGATTTAGAGTCATTTAGTGGGCAGGAAAGACCTCAGCTCAGCCCACTAGCCAGGAGTGACCTGGAGGGCATCCTCATTGTTGGAGCAAGGGTCTGAACTCTGACCCCGTCCTCCCAAGGAAAAGTCCCAACAAGGTGAGTGTGCAGGGAAGGCAGCTTCTCTCTCTTCAAGGTCTTCATGCCTGATGGATATCGTCCAGAAGGGACAGAGGTATAGATGCTCCCTCCCAGCTGGTGCTGTGCTCTGTATAGTCTGGGCAACAAACTGGGGAAAGGGGTTACAGATTCAATCCCCCTGCTTCTACAGGGAGGAGGGGACGGTGATAGATCCGTTGCTGCGAATTTTTCTTCTCATTTCACTAGCAACCGGAAGTGAAGCTCCAGTGAATCTCACTGTACCTGGGGTGAATCACCGGCAGGAGGAAGGTGGAGGGGGAAGGGATGAGGCAAAGATGCATACATAATAAGGTGTTTCTCATTAGCCAGTATTTCAAAACGGTTTTGTTTTTGTTTGGAGACAAGAATAGCTGTTGTAGTCACCGAATCCCATCATGCACTCACCTGAGATGCCCTGCCTCTCTCTGGGAATTCCTGCCCTCCACTCGATGCAGTTGGTGTCCAAGACTTGGTCCTTTTGGCCTCTTCTCGCCCCTCTCCCTCTCTTTTGGGTGACCTCATCTAATGACATGGCTTTCATTATCCCCTTCCTAATCCAGGCTTCCAAGTGAATGCTGGAGCCTTCCCCCTAGATGCTCCACTGACCCCTGGGACTGGGCATGTCCCAAATGTGCCCCACATCAGCTTCTTGCCTATTTCTGTGGGTGACCTTCACATTCTCCCAGCTCCTTAGGACTCAAATCCCAGGGTCACCTCTGCCCTCCTCCACTGCTTTCCCTTTCCCACTTTTAGACAGTGGTCAAGTCTCTCTCAAGTCTCCTGCTTGTGCCCCCTCCCCTCCACTCATACTGACAGGAGAGGAGGGGAGGGGAGGGGAAGGAAAGAAAGGGGAGGGAAGGGGAAGGGAGGAGAGGGGAGGAGAGACAGACAGACAGACAGACAGAGACAGGGGGAAGTAAGGCAGAAAAAGTCAGTGGGAACCAGCTATTTTAGGGTCTTTAAGGCCAAGCTGAAAATTTACATCTTATGCCATGAATGATAGTGTGTTGGTAAAAGTCTTCCCTTTCTTGTTATAAATGTGTGCACTGCCGTTCCATGCAGGGGGGTGCCTGGCCCATTACAGTAGCCTCCTTGCTCTCCCTTCTCTAAGCTGATCCTCACACAGCTGCCAAGCTCACCTTGCTAATGAAGACTGGAAGTTTTGTGAAGGCAGCGATTGCCTGATCCTAGTACAGAGCTTCTAGTGGAAAGGGCTTCACAAATGTTGATCAAGTGAATGACCGACCCCTGAGGCCCCTTCCACCTAGGCCCAACCCAGTCACTCGTCACTGTGTCCCTGGGCCACCTCCTGGCAAACTACCTGGCCCCAGGACCAGAAACCACGCCCTGGAGTCTGGAGTTCCCACCCAGCCCGTGTTCTCCATTGGGGAGCACCTCTACATTGAGGCAGCTCTCACCATGTTTCATTTTACTTGCTGGACATGGGCCCTGCCAGCCTCCTTGCCACCGGGAAAGTGACCCCACTGCCCCTGCGTGGTTAAATCAGCTCTGCCAGTGCTCCTGGAAAGGGTGTGTCTACCCACTCCCCTATGGCTCCTCTCTTCACCCCTGTAACTCCCCAAACCAAAATACCCCTCCCCACTTCTCTATATGGCTCAGTTTCCCCCAACTAGAATGGAAGGTCACAGAGGGCAGGGACTGTCTTTAGTGTCACGAAGCACAATGGTCAGTACAGACTAAGAGCTGAATCAATGCTTTTTCCATTCATTCATTCACTGAATCACTACATGACTTAACTTGAAATTCATCTCCTCCAGGAACCCTGCCATGACTCACTCCATCCTACAATGATTGCATGGCTCTTCTTCAACACTTTCTTTGTGTCTAGAAGGCAGCCAGGTATGGGAAGTGGAGTAACTGGGTAGGAAGACTGGGAGGGTAGAAGGGAGTCAGGTTATGAAAGGCTTCTGATGCCAAACAGGACTTTATCCTGGAGGAAACGGGAGCCCCTAGAGCCCAATGGGACAACAAGATCAGAAAAACAGAAAAATCACCTTGGAAGCCAAGCATAAGATACACTGGAGTGGGGAGAGACTTAAGGCAGGAAGATCCAGCAGAAGGCTACTGGCATAGTTCAAGGACAAGGCTGCAAAGATCTGCAGCAGGGGAGTAGCAGGAAAGGATGTGGAGTTGATTTGGTTCACCAAAGATTGAGGCAGGGAAAGAAAAGAAAAGGGTGATGGCCTGGGAAAGAATAGAAGGGTGAAAGGACTGAAAGTCAAGGGAAGGCATGGGGAAAGATGGAAGACTATGATTAAAAGATTCTGGAGATCATGAATATGGAAGTCCATGAATATGGAACACAGACAAAGTACGACATAGCCTAATTGCCAAAGGAAGAAAGGGAACTTGGGAATCAGGAAATGCCTCCTGTTTGAGGTGATACCTGAAAAAAGTGTTTTGAAGAAAGCTAAGGACTCCAAGAGGCAAAAGTAAGGAGGTAGCACCTTCCCCAGCACAAAAGGCCAGGTGGAAATACAATACCACATGTTTCAGTGCTTAAAGGATCATTCTGATTGCAAAGAAGAAAGAGAGAAATAAAATAATATAAAATAAGCTTGGAAAAAAGTGCTTTAAATGCCAGGCTGAGCATTTTGCATTTTGTCCTAAAGGCAACAGGGCACCATTTTGGGGGAGTGGGGTAATACTGTCAGATCCCTATTTTATGAATGTCAGTTGGGTAGTTATGTGGATGATAAATCAGAAAAGCAGGGACACCAGAGGTAGAGAGATCTATTAGGAGGTTACTGTGACAGTCCAGGTAAGGAGTAAGGAGGGCCTGGCCCAGGGTGGCAGCAGCCCAACAGGAGCCAAAGGAGGTGGATGTAAGACCACCCTAATTATCTTGTCTTAGCCACTTACTAACATCTTCCTGAGTTCAAATCCAGACACTTACTAGCTGTGTGACCCTGGGCAAGTCATTAAGCCCTGTTTGCATCATTTCCTCATACGTAAAATGAGCTGGAGAAGGAAACGACAAACCACTGCAGTATCTTTGCCAAGAAAACCCCCAATGAGGTCATGGAGAGTCAGAGGACAGCCATGACAAAAATCTTCCTGACCCTGGGTAGCTCCCGCACCCTCTTAGTACTCAAGGCAACTTTCTAAGGCTTTAAATGGCAGAATGGGCACACTGGTAAAGGTAATCTCTTCATTGGGAGTTTCTCATA
This sequence comes from Notamacropus eugenii, assembly GCF_028372415.1. NCBI lineage: Eukaryota > Metazoa > Chordata > Mammalia > Diprotodontia > Macropodidae > Notamacropus > Notamacropus eugenii. The sequence goes on along the minus strand of NC_092874.1, from coordinate 481,622,631 downwards.
CCAATAAAATCCTAGATCTAGTGAAAATAATAACAAAAAGCATTGTTATCACCATCATTAATCTCACAATTACATGCCTGTTACAATCATGGAAAAGCATAAATTGGATTTTCAAGGCCGATCAACAGACAGGAGAGGCACTGAGGCCCGCCCGTCTGAGCCACCCAAAGCATCCTCACTATCAAACTTGCTTTTTAAGGAGGGAGGGGGAAAAGATGAAAACCCCCAGGGAGCCCGGGGCCTTGTGAGATCAAACAGGATTCAAGGGCTTATCATCGGAGCCCCACATTACAGGGTGACCTCTACAGACTGGAAATTGGGTTACATCAACAAACTTTTCACTTGAAAGTGTGAGATGAAAGCGGGCCCTCCCTGACGTTTGGCAGTCTCTCTGGCTCGGGTTTAAAGAAAGTCTCCAGCCAGGTATGGGTGTCACATTTCCCTCTGTGATACAGACATGGATGTAAAAAGCCCCAGCCTTTGAAACTGAGCCCTCCGTGCCTTGAACGAAGCCCTGCAAAGCCCCCTGGGAGAGGGAGAGGGTAAAGTGACTGGAGGCAGAGCCCCGACAGCGGGGGCTTCGGACAGTCACTCATGAGTGCTCCAAGACAGGAGCCCCTCAGGTTAATGGCACGACTTAGGCTTGCTTGCTTCCAGATCAACATTTACCTGCCTTGGAGAGGTTGCAAAGGCAGCTGGCCTTTTACCAGAGCCGAAGAACTTCAAAGAAGCAGCCCCCTCTTCCACCGGATTCAATTAAGGCAGATTCCATCGCCCCCGCATCCCCCTCCCCGTCCCCCTCATCATTCATTGACTTAACTGGATTGTTTTTCCTGCTGTCCTGGGGGAGCCCCCCCCCCCCCCCCCCCCCCCCCCGCTCCGATGACCACAGCTTCAACACCCCGAGGGAGGGGCTCTCAGTCTACTTCTTCTTCTCTGATTTCACTCCGGCTTTCTGTACTTTTTATTAATTCCTTGTCTTAATTTTTCCCCCCAGAAATGAACAGAAGTTAAGCCAGATATCTGGAAGCTTCTCTTCAATACTCTGCTTTCCACAGCAGATACCATCAGCTCTTTGATGATGGTGATAAAGATAACAATGTAGCAACAACGTGTTACATCAAGGAGTGTGAGCACGGCCCGGAACCTCCAAGAGCACCCTGGGAAATCGGTGCTATCGTCAGCCCATTTTACAGATGAAGAGCCAAGGCTCTAAGAAGATTTGCCCAGGGCCACAATGCTCCTAAGTAGGAAACAGTGTTAGGCAGTGGAAATAGTTCTGGCTCTTGAGTCCGAGGTTTGGGGTTCAGATCTCGCCTCTGACATTTATCAGCTGTGTGATCCCAAGGCACCTCAACTGTAAAATAAGGAACTGGGCCAGCCCTGGGGTTGTGTCCTGACCCTTTGGGCAGCAGACTGGTGAAGCCTTCTCAGAATCATCAACGCGTGCCATGAAATAAACAGGATGTCAGAGGAAACTGAGTATACTGAAATGCATTTCTCAAAATATTTCTTTTTTAAAAATGAGGTTTGGGGAGCACAGATTGAGAAACCCTGGACCAGACAGTCCTTTCAGCTTTCTATTTACAATGCCGCTGAGCCTGAGGTGGGAGATGAAGTCAGGTCTTCCTTATACAAATCCAACAATCCTTGCAGGCTGCCCCAGGAAGGGGGAGGGGGGAGAGGAAGCTTCTGAGAAGGCTCTTTTACCATCTACCCCAAATCTGCCTCACTGGGTGCTCTCTGGCCAAGCTAAGCCCAGGCTTAAATCCTTAAACGAGAAGTCTATCACATAGGGACCCTTGGAGTAAAGACTTCAGAGCTGGAAAGTGACTTAGAGGGTATCCATTTTAAACCTTTTATTTTAATAATAAAGAAACCAGGACCCAGGAAGTGAGGGAATAACCAAGGCAGGATTTGAATCCAGCACCTTTGAATCCAAGTCCAGTTCTTCTGAATGATTTGTAAACAGTGGTGGGAAAGGAGAGAGGAGGAAATAGAAGGAAAACCTATTTCCTCCTATGCAGTGATGAGAAAACAAGCCTTTCAGCTATAGGACACAGACATGTGTGGATACATCATGCATATAGAAATGTATTGTGCATATGCAGGCTTATGAGTGCTCATAGGCATGGGTGTGTGCGTGTCTAGATGTAAACATACATGTATGCATATGTGCACACATGTATCTGTGTAACCCCCCGGGCTCCAGGTCCTTGCCTTGGCTCTCTGCCAGGCACTGGTCCCGTTTAACTGGGACAGGATCCGGGATTGCTCCATGCTTCCTAATTCTTCCTCGCTTGTTTCGTTTGGCAAAGAACCGAAATCTGACCACAACAGCTTAAAAGAAAGCCTGACATTCTACGATAAAATATACAAATCACAGAATGTATACAACTAACAAAAACAGTCTCGAGACAACTTGATGAGAGGAATTCAGGCTTTTCTCTCTCCCTCTCTCTCTCTCTCTCTCTCTCTCTCTCTCTCTCTCTCTCTCTCTCTCTCTCTCTCTCTCTCTCCCTCTCCCCCCACCCCCCACTCCTCCCCTTTGACATTCCAGTAACGTAAAACCACTGTTTAAGGTACAAAATCATTTTTCAATCTCAGGAAACATCGTTACTAGCTGCCAAAAGTCCATCCATATAATAAGGACTTCTTGCTAATGTCGAACACCTGCAGGTCTAGAGTAGGGAGGCCTCTAAGGAAGGCTGTAACTAAGTACTCCAGTCTACCGATACAGCAGCAAATCAACCCCCTAAATTCTGTGAAAGAATCACTCTTGAGTTAGGCACGTGCACCACCAAACACACACACACACACACACACACGCACACACACACGCATGCACACACACACACAAACTCTCTGGAGTGAGCACTCTGTCTCTCTTTGTCTCTGTCTCTCTCTGTCTCTGTCTATCTCTGTCTCTGTCTCTCTCGGTGTGTCTCTCTGTCTCTGTCTTTCTCCCTCCTTCCCTCCCTAGCCTAGGAGATTTATTGGCCAGTTTTTCTTTTTACAAAGTGACTCCAAACTGCTCCCAAAATGTCAGGGCATGGCCCTTGTGCCCCTGGAAGCTTGAATTTCATGAAGTGGCAGACATAGACACTAACAGACACAGAGCATGAAAACATGCCTCTTACATATATAAATGCCACACAAACATCGACAAGTCATTTTTCTGGTGGGCTGAGGCTTTTGGAGTCCCTTCCTTGCCTTCCTCAGGCCGTCTGGCAACAATAGAGGAGCATCATTAGACCTGGTAATCTGAAGATTATCTCTGACACTAACCCCAGAATAAAATCCCAGAGGATGTAAAAAATAAAAATAAAACTTACGCTCATAACAAGTAACAGTCCTGACAACAAGGACTCCAAGGATAATTGTGATAAGGACTAATGTAGACAGAGATAAAGAAAAAATAAAGTATGAAGTTACAATTCTTTAGGGAGAATCTGGAAAGAAAATAAGCAGATTAGAAAACCTTCCCAAAGTAGGAGACATGCTGAAAAAACTGGACAGATGGAATGGAATTCAAAAATTTAATGATATGCAAGAAATATTAGGACCATGTCACAAGACCAAAAAATCACAAGAATGCATGAGCTCTCTACCATTAAAAAACAGGACAAGGAGAGAAAATTTAGCACCCATTGGCCTCCCTGAAAAGTCTGATGAAACAAAAATCCTTCATGTCATTGTGCAAGAAAACTGCATAGAAATCTCGGAATCCAAGGGTAAAATGAAAATAAATATAACCCGCAGGTCACTATATTACGTCAAGCAATTATTAAGCTCCTAATATATTCCAGGCACTATGATAATAACAACTTACATTTATATAGCACTTACCATGTGCCAGGCACTGTGTAATCATGATCTCATCTGATCCTCACAACAACCCTGAGGGGGACATGTTGTCATCATCCCCTTTACAGATGGAGAAACTGAGGCAAATATTGGATAAGCAATTTGCCCACAGTCATACAACTAGGAAGTCTCTGAAGCTGTATTTGAACTCAGGTCTTTCTGTCTCCAGGCCCGGTGCTCCATCCACTGCACCAATGAATTCCCTCAATGTAAGTGCCTCAGTAAGTGCTGCAAAGAAAAGCACGAAGAAAGTCCCTATCCTTCAGAAGTCTGCAGTCAAAAGCAGGAGACCACATTCAAGCTCTGCACAGACAAGCTATGGACAGAACTAGCAGAGAGAAGGCGCTAATATTAGGGGGGCTGGGGAAAGACTCTTTGGAGAAGATGGGCTGAAGCAGGCAGCAGAGAGGAGGAGAAGCAAATTCTAGGCATGGGGGCGGGGGGGCAGGGGGGCAGCCAGGCCAAAGGTAAAGACTCAGAAGGTGGAAGATGGAAACTCTTAGGTTAGAAACAACAAAGAGGCAGCTGAATTGAGGACAATTTGGGGACAAGAGGGGAATAAGTTGTAAAAAGACTGGAAAAGTAGGTTACTAAGGTCATGAAGAGCCCTTGCCTAATGTCAAAGAGAGGATTTTTATATTTGATTCTGAAGATAGGGAGTCATGGAGCTTATTGACCAGGGGAGGGACATGGTCAGATCTGGACTTCAGGGAAATTGCTTTGATAGCTGCGTGGAAGATGCACTGGAAGCAGGTAGACCAACCAGAAGACCATTCAAATAATCTAGGTGTGAGGTGACATGGCCTACACCAAAGGGATGACACCATCAGAGGGTAGTAGGGGCCATGTGGGAGAGATGTAAAGTCATCAGGACTTGGCAAGAGATTAAATACATGAGGTGCAAGGCTTGGGAGTTGAGAATCACATCCAGGTTATGAGCCATGTGATTAAGAGAACGATGCTGCCTTTTGCAGTCACATGAAAGACAGGAAGAGGGGAAGGTGTGGGGAAAACCTTCATTTCAGTTTTGGACAAGTTGAGTTTAAAATATCTATAGGATATTCAATTTGAGATGATCAGGGGGCAATTAGAGTTGTGAGACTGAAATTAGGGAGATAGGTTAGGGCTGGATAAATAGATCTAAGAATCAAAGCACAGAGATCAGCATTGAATCCTTGGGCGCTGATGAGATCATTAAGTAAAAGAGTTCAGAGGGAGAAGAGAAAAGGACCCAGGACAGATATAGACCTGGAACATGTGAATGTGACCTAGATAGAAATGCAGCAAGAACAGATGAGAATCAGCAATCATTCAGGGAGAAGGAGAACCAGGACTGAATGGTGTCAAAGGAACCTAGAGAGAAGAAAGTATCAAGGAGAAGAGGGTGATCAACAGTGGATGGATGTAGAGATTCTAACAGGATGAGCACTGAGAAAAGGCCATTAGAATTGGCAACTAAAAGATCATCCGTAACTTTGGAGAGAAGAATTTTGATTGAATTACCAAGTCAAAAGTCAAAAACAGAGATTTAAGAAGAGAGTAGAAGAAAAAGTAGAGGTCCCCAGTTATAAATTACCTTCTTTAAGAAATATCTCACAAAAGGGAAAAGAGAACGGGTCAACAGCTAGTGGAGATGGGTGGACCAAATAAAGGTTCGTTTGGTTTTTTGAGAGGAGAGATGGGCATGCTTGTTAGCTGTGGGAAAGCAAAGAGCTGACAAGGAAAAATTGAAGATAAATGGGAGTGGTGCAGCTAGGTGGCACAGTGGATGGAACACTGGCCCTGGAGTCAGGGGGACCTGAGTTCAAATTTGATCTCAGGCACTTGACACTTCCTAGCTGTGTGACCCTGGGCAAGTCACTTAATCCCAATTGCCTTGCAAAAGAAGAAGAAAGAGAAGGAAGAGAGCATGAGGATGATAAAGGGGGAAATCTTTTGGAGAGGAGAGAATGGCATGGGGATCATTTGAGCACTTAGGAGGGGTTTGCCTTGGCAAGGAAAAGCCCCCCCCTCCTTTATGTGAGACAGAAGTAAAGGAGATAGTGGCAGAAGGCATTCAAGTGGCATGAGATGAGGAGGAGGAACAGCATGTAAGTAGGAAAACGCAGCAGATAGTGGTAGTAATCCAAGACTGAAGTCTGGGGTGGCAAGATCAACCACAGAATAAGGAAGCAAGAGACTCAAAGAGGAGGAGAGTCTAGATTTGAAGTGGTTCATCAAGGGGTCAGGATGGGGAGGGGATGACAGTATAGTCAATAGAGGGGTGATGGCCTGGGAAACAAGTGAAGGGCCAAGGGATTAGAGGCTACAGGGAGCATAAAGACTAGGGTTAGGTGTTACTAGGCAGAAGAGGTAGAGGACTGATTGTGATCAGATAAGGGAATTTCAGAGTTCATGAACACAGAAATGGAAGAAAACCCCTATTTAAGATTTCTAGCAAAGTGATGGTCAAATTCTACTGCTTTCAGGCCAAAGAAAAAGCATTACAAGTATCCCATAAGCGGCAAACGTCATGGTTAAAAAGACTCTCAATGGATCGCAAAACTCCTATGAGAAGGAAAAGAAGAAACCAGAATAAAATAGGCTAAAAGGGAAAAGCAAAAGTTCTATGCCCCAAAATATTATCCTACAAAGCTGAGAAGAGTAATGAGAGCTAGTATGTCAATAGCACTTGTTTTGCAAAACATTTTCCATATGCTATCTCATTTGGTCATCTTTTAGACAGAAAAATGAAACTTGAATAGAAATAACTTCCAAGAATTCCTATAGTCACAGGGAAAATCTTTGAAATGCAAATGAAGAAAAAGAAGATGGAAATGTACACAGAATAGAAACATTACAATATAATATGATGCTTGAGAAAGCAACCTTAAGAACCATAACTATGAATCTGAGTGACAAATGGTATAGACAAGAAAGCACAACTCAACAATTGGGCAGTTTCAAGAAACATACATAAAACAAAACTTTCCTCTAAGTGAGGGATTTGAATTTCTATTCTTTATTCCACTAGTGAATAAAAAAAAAATATTGTATAGCAATCATGATATGAAAATAGATATACTTAATGTAGATTAAGCATAAAAACCACATCATGTTCAAGGGCACCGTATAATGAAACAATATCAATGTGAACATGTGAGCAAATAACTATCATAGAATCCTCGTACTTAAAAGCTCTATGGGGATATCCAAGTACTCACTTAGAGCACCTGAATAGGCCTTAGTTGAGAAAGGCCAAGGTCTCCCATTGCATCCTGGGCCATCTCCAGCAATCTTGATAAATATCTGGTCACTGGATCCAGATGGCTCAGGAGGAGAAAGTGAGGCTGGTGACCTGCACAGTCCTCCCTCACTCAAAACAAAGTCAAGTGAAAGTCATGTCACCATTTCTCTGATGTCATGGTCTTCTTTGGCAACGAAGGGTGAACACAACAAAAACAACAGGGAGATCCAGACAGTTAATAATAAAATGTTGGGAATCTCAATCTAGTTTTTCAGAGCTAGACAAATCTAACAGAAATATAAATAAGAAAGAAGGATTCCAAGTAAGATGTCAGAAAACGGATATGTCCTGATTAGGAAATAACTGGGAGTCACTGGGGACATACATATCTTTCAGCTTTTCATAACACCTTGGTGAAAACTGATTGTTTGCTAGATCATAAAGAACTCAACGATAGCAGAAAGAAAAAATATCAAATACATATTTTATAAGACCACAACACAATAAATATTCTAATCAATAAAAAAATCTGGAGAAATAGTTTGGACATTAATGAGAATTAAATAAAATAGTCCTGAAGAAGAAAAGAATCAGAGAAATGAGCAGAACCAGGAGGACATTGTACATAATAACAACAGTATTGGAATGATGATCAATTGTGAAAGACTCTGATGAATACAGTGATCCAAAACAATCTGAAGGACTCAAGAAAATTGCTGCTCACCTACAGAGAGAGAACTGGTGAACTCTGAGTGAAAATTGAAGTATAATTTTTTCTACTTTTTCTACTTTTCTTCCTTTATTTCAGACTAATATGGAAATATGTTTTGCATGATTTCACATGTAAAACTGGTATATTGCTTACCTTCTCAATGGGTGGGGGAGGAATTATAGGAAAGAAAAGAATTCAAAATTCAAAATTTTAAAAAACAAATGTTAAAAGTAAATAAAAATGATTTTATTTTAAAATAAAATAATAAGTTGCTAAGTTACAGACTTTCTAGAGCTGCAGAAAATGGCTGGTCATTAGACTAATTCGATGACAAAAAGGGGGGGAAAAGCAGCTCTATTCTCAAGAAGATTTCATTCTTGATGGAGGGGCTTATTTTTTTCCCAAGAATTCTACTGTAAATGTAATGTTGTTTCTTTAAAATAAGTTTCTTTCTTCAAAAAAAAGGAATAAAAATGTCAACAAAAACATAGAAATAATTACATCAAAGAAAAAGACAACCGTGGGACAATATGCAAAAACCTATGGAACGCAGCCAAAGCAGGCTTTAGAGAAAAAATGTTCTCTTTCAACACTAACATCCACTAAAGAGGAAAAGAAAAGATCATAGAATTGAGCATGAAACTAAACGGGCTAGAAAACTAATGTAACAAATTCATAACCCCAAAATGAACACAAAGATCCCCAAATTACAAATGACATAAAATATTAAAAAGTTATTGAAATAATAAATAAAACTGAGCACCTAATTTTTAAAAATGAAATGGACAAACTATTAGCTAATTTGATTTTTACAAGGGAAAGGTCAAATTACTAAATTTAAAAATAAAAAGAGCCATTGCCTAAAGTAAAAATTAAGCAAGCAGTCCAAAGACATGAAGAAGCCAATTTCAAAAGAAGAAATGCAAACTATCAACAACCATATGAACAAATGTCCCAGATCACTAATAATAAGAGAATTGCACATTAAAACAACCCTGAGGATCTCACATCCCTCATATTGACAAATGTGACAACTGCCAAAGATGATAAATGTTAGAGGAACTATGAGAAGATGATGCACTGTCACTAGGGCTCAGAATTAGTCCAAGAGTTCTGGAAGATGAAGATGAAGAGTACCAGGAAAGGTAGGGGTGAGTGACAGGGAGCTTTTTTTAAGGGTCCTATGATGTCTTCAACTGGGGTTGGGGAGGAAGCAAATTTTCCCATTTTCACTACCCTTCTCTCAATCATGACATTTTTTATCTACCTCACACATTTCCAGGTTCTGTCTCTCCATTATATATTTTCATTTTCTCATCCACTTTATGCAGTAGTCCTTCCCTTCACCCCCCCCCCCTCAAAAAAGGTAAAACACATAAACAAAACTTTCCAATGCACTTTCCTGGCTTAAGTCCTTATCTATTCCTAGTCTCTGTCCTGAGGACTAGTTCCTATATTACCAACTAGCTTTTAAGTCTCAAATCAAAACTTGCTGTTTCTACCATAACAGAGTCTCACATATACATCCTTTTCTCTCCATTCACTCCACCACCACCTGACACCATCCCCTCGACACTCCTCATTGTAATAGCATCTAATTGATCTCCCTTCTTCAAGTTCTTCCTTCTCCAATTCATCCTCCACTAAGTTGCCAATGTATAGGTCACCTCAAGTCATTTCAACTGCTCAGAGAATTCTATCAATTTTTTCTCACCTCCAGGATCAAATATAAAAGCCTTTCCCTGGATTTTTATGTTCTTGAATACCTGACTCCTTTCTATATTTCCAGTCTTCTTATACTTTCTATCCTCCACACGTTTTTTTTTTCAAAAACATCATCTTACTTGCAGCTCCTCTAAGACCGCATCCATCCACTAGTGCTATGCCTTTTCACAAACTATCCCCAGCACCAATAATGATGATGAAATAATGATGACAGATGGTGGTACTGGGAGTCTTGTAGGAATGCAGAGGTGAGAACAAGGAAGGGAGAGAGAACAAGGGCAACGTGATGGCCATCCTAGGGCAACAGCCGCAGCAGCAGCAGCCAGCGTCTGACACTGGTACAGTTCTCCTCCTGGAGACCATGAGACATGGAGAGGGGAATGACTATATTTTTGTTTTCTCAGGCCCTTGCTCCAAAAACAGGAGTGAAGGAGAGAGATTCATGAGAAACAGGCAGGCTCTGACTTCAAACCCTTGCCTTACTTCTGCTCAATTGTGTGGTTTTTAAAGCTGCCTTAAAGAATAATTTGCTGTACTTAATATTGTTTCTCACAAACATCTATGGTTCACTGTCCTTGTGTTGCCTGGTCTCCCTCTAAGACTCTAGGCAGATTTGAGGCATGATGGCCCAATGGAAGCCACATGGGAAAGAGGCCTTTCCTACTGCAAGGCTAGGAGTTCACACACATCTGCAGCTCATTGGCAGAGCTCTGCTCCCTAATTGGGGACATAAGCCATTTCATACCAACATTTCCAAAGGCAGAATTACTTACTATGAACATGTAAAGACAAAAGGGTAATAGGTTATATCTTAATCTACATATTCTACATCCCTAGTTATTTACCTCTTATCTTATCCATTAGGGTAGGAGCCTGTGAGGGCAGAAAAGAATGCTCTCTGCTTTTCTTTGTCTCTCCTATACTTAATGCAGTGCCTCGAATACAGTAAGCACTAAATAGTTGTTGCCAACCTCAGTTCATTTGGAGTTCTAGGACAATCGTCACTCTTCTTAAAGGACTAGGCTATTTTTCATTTTATAATCATGTCTCTTTTTATTTTATTTTTAATTGATGGAATAAAACAAGCATTTCCATAATGCAGTATGATAAAAAAAAGATGGGCACACACGAAACTGCAAACCTACTGTGTACAATTTGCTATTCCTTTCAAACAGAAAACAAAATTATCTTGTAAATTTCTTTTTTCTTCCCTCCTTCCATCCCCGCCCCCATCCTAGAGGTGGCGACCATTAGACACAAACAGGTTTAGACATATAAGGATATAAAATTATTCTATATATACTTCTATGTATCAGTTCTTTCTCTGGATGAGATATCTTTCTTCATATGTCTTTTATAGTTAACTTGGGTATTTATAATAGTCAAAATAACTTACCTGCTCAAAGTCACTCTTAAAATAATATTACTGTTACTGTGCCCAATATTCTCTTGGCTCTGCTCATTTTGCTCTTCATTATTTCACGAAAATCTTTGCATGTTTTTCTAAAATCATTGAGCTCCTCATTTCTTATCGCACAGCAGTTCTCTATCACAATCCTATACCACAACTTGTTCAGCCATTCCCAGTTGATGAGCATCCCTGCAATTTGTCACCACAAAGAAAACTCCGATAAACATTTTAGAACGTATAAGTTCTTTTTCTTTTTGCCCAATAATCACTGGGGATGGAAAAAGGTATCTCTGGGTTAAAGAGTATAGGTGGTTTAATATCTCTTTGGGCGTAACTCCAGATTACTCTCCAAAATGGTTGGATCCATTCACAATTCCACCAAAAATGAATGTGTCCCAGTTTTTCCACATTCCCTCCAACTTCTGTCACTTTCCCTTTTGATCATTTTAGCCAATCTGACAGGTGTAAAATGATATCTCAAGGTTGTTTTAGTTTGCATTTCTCTAGTCAATAATGATTTAGAGCATTTTTCATACACACTATTTTTCTTACACACATACTATAACCATGCCTTGCTATTTTCTTTGTGTGTTCAGGGTTCCATCCTTTAAAACTTCTCCTTCTTCCTTGGCTGATTTCCCCTACAGACATTTAGGACATGGGATCCTGCCTATACTTACTTTGACCAACTTAAAATTTCCATAATCTTCACCAGTTCAATCCAGATCCTCTATCCCACTCCCCCCAAAAGTTCATTTCTTGCCATATTCACATCATACTTCTTTCCCCACTCTCCACTTCCAAATTGATAGCCACTTCCTGCCCTGGGGACAGCGTATTTGACTGGTGATTCTTTACTCCAGACCACTATTGCCTCCACTTTACTGCTCCTCGGCTACCTTCACACCAACCCCCTACTTTCTACCTCTTGCTGTGGACACAGTAATTAAATCACCAGAACAATTCTCTGAAGGGGCACATCAAAAGATCACTCCATGACTCTACTTGCCCTGTCTGTGACATCCCTCTCTAGCTATCACTCTGTTCTATGTATTAGTATATTTACGTTCCCTAAAATCTGAGTCATGGAGTGATTGTCTTGCCTTTCATTTTGATATATGTGGTACTTAAAAGAATTTCTGGCACATAGCAAGTGTTTAATACATTTGTTTCTTCTTATTTTTCCATTCATTTATTTGCTTTCCAAAAACCTAGGGTCAGATTGTACCCAAAGTTCTCCTTCTCCATCATGAATTGTGGCATGAGGTGGGTGCTTCCCCCAAGATTTCCATTGGTTCTATTTCAGCAACTCGCCCTCTCTCCTTGTTGATGCCAGTCCTGCCCCACAGACACACCCTTTACAAGGATGCAGTTGTCAGGAAGGCAGCCAGTCATTTATTACCTGCACTGTTTCAGCAAAGAGTAAATGTATCAGAAGGTCTGGAGATCACTGAAGGTTCCCATTAGAGCTACAGAATGCTCTCATGTCAGGATGATGGTGCATTTGCCAAACTCCTTGGCCACCTCCTCCTTCTGTCCAAGTGATCTTTAGTGAACCAGCACAGAAATACTGCTTTTGTTTCCCCCTCAGTCAGATGTCTGTTTGAGATGCTATTTCAGCCTCCTTTTATCTTATGTTAATAATGCATACCCATTATGAGGAGCACCATCTCACCCATCCTCTTAATGTCTAGGAGATCCAAGTCTCCTACTCAAGCTCTGATCATCTTACTTGTTACCAGCATTTTCTGCATTTCTATGTAAATATATAAAGACAAGGGGTTTTAAAAAATTAATTATTGGTTTCTTTCCTATATTTTGCCTTCTGAATATTATTGACTATTGTCCTTTCTACAATGTACTTTTACTCTTAAGGTATTTGGCCACATGTATATGTTTGTATGTGTTTATCAGTATATATATATATATATAAATAATGTGTGTATACACACATGTATGTATGTACATATGTATGTATATGTGGGCAACCAGGTGGCAAAGTCGATGAAGTGCCAGGCCTAGAGTCAAAAAGACTCATCTTCATGAGTTCAAATCTGGCCTCAGACACTTATTAGCTATGTGACTCTGGGCAAGTCACTTGAACATGTTTGCCTCAATTCCCTCATCTGGAGAAGGAAATGGCAAATCACTGTAATATCTTTGCCAAGAAAACCCCATATAGGGTCATGAAGAGTCAGACATGACTGAAAAATGACTAAACAACAAGTGTGTGTGTGCAACATAAACACTTTTTTCATTCTCCCCCTTCCAAATTAAAGTCCTCAATCAAATTTGTAAGGCTCCAGGCAGATATTTATTTTATGATACCTCATTAAGTGCTCTCTGTGCCTGGCCAAGTTCCTACCATTTTTTTTATTTTACTTTAAGCCATAGGGCATCAATCTATGTTTTGTCCTTAAGCACCATTTTCTTAACCAACTGTTCGCTGCTCATATCTGACATTCTCTTCTGAAGTTCTGAACCTCAATCAACACAGTGATGACAACACCACCTGTGCCCCGAAGGTGTTCAGTTTCTTAGCAGACCTTCCAAATTTCTTACCCAGCTTCTTCAGTTCCTTCCATCAGTACTGTTTCTCCCACGTGAGTAATCAGAAGTGTGTGGCTGTCATAGATGTTGACAGTAGGAAGATGTGGCTGGAAAGAGCTCTGTCCTCTCCACATCTGGATGACACATAGCTACTCAGTGTCATACAGCAGAGAGTCAACAACTGTGTCCTCTCTTCTTCCTCTGAGCCTTACTAGATGATCTCCCACCTCACAGCTCCTGTGGATGCCCATCATAACTTGGAGAAGACAAGCAGGTGCTCCCTCCTTCAACTACCTCCTCCACAGGGAGAGCCTCATGTCTCTTTCTGGGATCCAAGTATTCAGCAGAACTTCCCTGAGCCTCATTCTTCCACTTTCCTGACATCTCAACTTCTTTTCATTCTTGGCTTGTACCTTGAAAGTCTTTTTTCCCCCAATAACTTTATTGTCCCTAACCAACCTGGAGAGCAGACAGGGGTCCTATGAACCTTCTCCTTGTAGCTTCTGTTGCCACATGTAATAGACATAAGCAGGCTGAAAAATATAACCGATGCAGAGCCAAACAAAAATAGAAGGCAAGATGTCATGGACAGAAAGAAGGGAAGTTGGGTTAGTTGTGTGGTGAGAGTAGGAAATGGCAGTACTCCTGTGTTATCAGGAGAAATCAAGAAAAGCAAGGGGGAAAGACAACAAGGTCGCCTCTTATCTCTAATGTCGGTCATTATCTACAGGACACTGTGCCTTTCCCCTATGCCTATAACATATGTGTCATGCATTTTATGAACATATTTCTTATAGGCTTACAGTTCACACAGAAATTTATGTTGAGTCATTCGAACAACTCCAAAAAACTGTTTCACAAACGGGGTCTCTTGCAAAAGCCTTTTCTGGCCAGGCCAGTTGGGGACGGCTTCAGGTTGTTCAGGAAGCCTCCATTTTGAACCCTGTACCTCTCTCTGTGCCCAGACACATTATCACATGGTAGGTATCGATCTAACTATTCGATTCTCTGGGAGGAGCCCAGCTCATTTTCCTTTTCAGCTGGGGTCCTTCTCCTGGGCTTTCAGAGCCTCAATATTGTCAAGCCCTTTGTAAGAAGCCTCATTATGCTTATCCCAAGAGCAGAGAAGTTCACATTTGCATTGCTAATGGAGCTCTTTTGAAGCAAGTTCACGTGTTAATTGATTTTCTGCAGCTTTTAATGTTTCCCCAAATTGGAGCAGGGTTGATGAGCCCTAGGTTAGACAGAAAAGCCCTTCCTGCTGGAAGAATATAACATAAATATACATATGTATGTTAAGCAAATAGTGAACTTCCTTTGAATAAAAATCCTTGCTGAGGCCTCCAGAGCGGAGTGAAAATGACCCCAGATTCTTCAGTGCTGGGACAACTGTATCCAGGGTCTATCATATAGTTCTGGCTTCTAGGAAAGCCCTGTCAACTGACCATCTGCTTCCTGGGGACCAGCCCATCATTCTAGGATTGCTGGGGATCCAGACACCCTCTAGTCCAGTTAACTCCCTTCTATTCCAGTAGCAGAAAACAGTGGTGGTAGAGGGAAGGGGGAAGGGGGGAGCTGTCTTGCACAAGGCCACCCAGGTACTAAGAGACCATCACAGGTAGATCCTTAAATTTCAGAACCAGTTCTCTTCCCACTTTAAAGCCAAGTACAGAAATGATCCTCTCCAGTTGGCTGCTTGGCGGTGAATTCCTTGGCCATAAATTCTCCACCCAGGAATGAAGTGGAAAAAAATGCCTCTCTAAACTGGGCCTATCCTTTCAGTGTTTAAGTATTCAATAAACTTGCCCGGGATGAGTTCATGTAGTATGTGTTGGAAGTGGCCTTTGGCCTCATATATTCGCAGCTTGGCAGTTCATGTTCTACCCAGAAAGAGGTTTTAAACTTAGGGTCCATGATGAAGTTGTGCTGTTAATATTTTGACAAGAATATTTCAATATAATGTGTTTTCTTTATAATGCTGTGTGTTTTATTTATATGTTCATCTATATAAGAATTATATAAAAACATTCTCAATGAACACTCTTGAAAATCATGCCTTAATGCATTGGCAAATTATGTCACCTAATCTTAAATGCAAAGAAATTCATTTATTTTTCCACGAGTGACTATTTTAAACCTTGTCTTTTCTCTGCAGAACTCCTAGATCTCCTCCTCCCCACTCATTCTACAGAGAACAACAGCAAAGGCTGCTGTCTTATGGACAAGAGGCCATTGGGCACACGCTGCCTCTTCTTGCCCATTCTGCCCAGGTCCTAACTAACCCAGCCTCTCTTTCTCTGAGCCAGTGTCTGAGGAACATGCGAGCTACCTCCTCGCCAAGACTAAAGCTTGGACTTGTGCACTTGGACCCATTCTCTTTCTTCTTCTATAAAAGCTAAGCTTCAAGAGAATTTGCCCGCATGCCAAAAGGGCAAAGGCAGGTGTTGGGGTAACCAACCCAGAGTTAAAGTTTGGAAATGAGAGGGGACAAGGGATTATCTGATGGTGACTGATAAGGTGTTGTTGAACTGGCCAGCCCGGTTATCAGTCACTGAGTCTCAGCCCAAAGTGGCAGGAAATGAGGCTCACAGGGCATACACAAACTCTGCACTTGGTATGGGGATTCAACTCTCAAAACCACCATCTCCACAAGACCTCAGGTGTCCAGGTCTGACATGACATGGAATCCTCTTTCCTGAAGGGTATGTTTAGAGCCTTATGAGATTACAAGGTTGAAGCCTAAAATGATGTTTTCCCTAACAACCTACAACCCCCACTCTGGAGGGGGCCGGGCAAAGAAGGCATTCCCTACCTCCTCAAACAATTCTGAAGCAATCTGCCTGCTCTTCCTTCCCCTCCCCGCAAGAATAGGGACTGCACCATTTTCCTTTTTGGCTGCTCCCTCTCTAGCACAGAGCCTAGTGAAAGTACTAAAGGAACGCGTGCTCAAGTAAAGTGCTCATAGGTGGACACTGCTCAGGGAGCTGCTGCCTTTTTCATCACCTTTAGTAATCTTCTTCATGCTGATGGAATGAGGGAGGAACCAAGAACCTGCTGTTGCTGTTGATCTGCTTTGATGATTTAGAGGCTGCTGGTTTCCAAAAAGTGGGACACATGGTTTGAACAGACTAAAAGCAGTGCAATAAAAACAAAATTTTCAAAAGTTAAAAGGAACAGGGAAATAGATATACTGGGCACCAGGGATGAGTTCTGTCCTGGAGTTCAACTCTGAATTTAGCTGTTTCCTGGCAGCCAAGGCGAGAAAGGGGAGCACATTGGAATATATAGTTTTCATCTTCTAAGAAAAGGAAAGAGGAAAGTTTGAATGGTGGGAGAAACTTTCTTTTCCTGGCTCCAATTTCCATCAGGAGTTTATCACATACAGCCATAAATGCATGGCATTGAGAAGTATAACAGATACAGCTTCAATTAGAGTTTTGTTAAAGACACACACACATCCTGCGGTGAGGTCCAGGGAGGCAGCTGGTCAGAGGAGCCCATCAGGGGTGGACAAATAGAGCTCCAGGAGTTTGGGGCATCAAGTTGACCTGAAATGGAACTTAGATTCAGAGATCTAACAAACAAAGTTTGAAGAACCTTCTCCCTTCGAGACAACCGGTGAGTGTTTTCTAAGTCACATAACTAAAATACGAAATGATTCAGTGCTTAAATGAAAGGTTACCTGGAAGAGAAGATGCAAAGCTGAGCTCAGACTCAGGAAGACCGAGGTTCACACTGTGCCTTCAACAGTGGATGACAGTGAGCAAGTCCCTTCACTCCTCAAGTTTACTCATTTGAGGAATGAGGTTAATAATATGTGTGGCCCCTACTTATAGACTCTCGCCAGACCCTGCAGTGTAACATACATCACACATGTCCACACCCATGTGCTTGGCATTTCATTGCAAGTTCTCTGAAGACAAGTACTAGTTCTTTGTTTTCTTTGCTTTCCCAGCACCTACTACAGAACCTGGAATGGAGCAGGAGATGAGTCAATCCTTGCCAAGTGGAATTGGTAAATAATATTAGGTATTATTGTCAAGAGAGAAAATGAAAAACGTGACTACAAAATTTCTGTTAAAAGTTCCATTTCATAAACAGATAAAAAGCTTACTTGATTAGACATGTCTTCTCTGACTAACTCTGTCCCAGTCAGTGACCGCCTCAAGTTGGGGTTTGAAGGCCCAGGGTTGCTGCTTCTCCTACTAGCCTTGTTTCCAATCTGGAGACTCAGCTGGCCTCTCTGACTCCAAAGAGTTCTGGAAGGTTCTTTCACTTTAGATAAAATACAATAAGATCAACATAATTTGTGTGTTAGACAACTATGACACTATGGTCCTAAGTAAGCCAAGCCTTTGAATTAAGAGCCACCAGTAGGTTCTCCATGACAAACTATGTGTGAGTACAGGTAAAAAGGCTTGTTTTCAACATAGACTAGGAAAGAAGAACCAAACTAGGTGTCACTTACAGTTCTTTTGTCCCAGCTTCAAGCAGCAAAACCCATCTTAGTTTCTAAGGCACCACCAAAGCAGCACATAAAAAACACCTTGGATGGGAGCCCAGCTCCCAGGGAAATCTAGCCTAGATTCAAGTGTCTAGAGGTAGGAGCTTATGGATGATAGTAAGGACAAGTGGCCAAGATCAAACATCGATCAATGGCCACTTGGCCAATGAGTAGAGCCTGAGGCGCGTGGCAGGTGGGCATGTGTGGACAGGGTGAATGACAACCGGAGTGCCAGGCAGAACAAAGAAAGACATTGACATTTTCACCAAGAGAAGAACAGAGAGAAGGCGACCTGGACCTGAATCCAGAGGCACAGAGAGGACGGATGCAACGTGTGAGCCAGGGACAGCGGCCATAATCCATGCCCAAGAGGTCTTGGACCCATCTGAAGAGGAAACAGCTGAGATGGTGCGGGGTCCCCAAGAAAGACCTGTCACACTGATCTCTTTCCTTTCTTGATAGGGCTACCAAAAGAATGCTGTAATCCAGGCACTTATGGATCTTAGGAGGAGACTGGACAAATTTCTCCTTATAGATCTTCTTACAGAGAGACAGAAGAAATGGGGGGACTAACAGACAGAATCATAGAGCTAGGAGAGACTTAAGAAGAATGGAATCCAGCTTCTTCTTATTCAGGTGAGGAAGAAACCTCATGGCCAGAGAGGCCAAGTGGCCTCAAGCCATGCAAACTTTTTAGATCCAAAAATTCTTGAGAAATAAGACAAAACCATCTTAGTCATGCTGGAAGTTATTTAAGAATCCAGTGAGGATCACTAAAGGTGAGGAAAACAAAAAGAAAAAGGAAGGAAGGAGGGAAGGAGGGAAGGAGGGAAGGAGGGAAGGAGGGAAGGAAGGAAGGAAGGAAGGAAGGAAGGAAGGAAGGAAGGAAGGAAGGGAGGAAGGAAGGAAGGAGGGAGGGATGGAATGAAGGAAGGAAGGAAGGAAGGAAGGAGGGAAGGAAGGAAGGAAGGAAGGGAGGAAGGAAGGAAGGAGGGAGGGATGGAATGAAGGAAGGAAGGAAGGAAGGAAGGAGGGAGGGATGGAAGGAAAGAAGGAAGGAAGGAAGGAAGAGGAAAGAAGAAAGAGGGGAAAAGGAAGGGAGAGAAGAAAATAAGGAGTAGAGAGGAAGAGTAGAGGTGAGAGGGGGAAAGAGAGAGAAAGAAGAGAAAAGAAAGAAAGAAAGAAAGAAAGAAAGAAAGAAAGAAAGAAAGAAAGAAAGAAAGAAAGGAAGGAAGGAAGGAAGGAAGGAAGGAAGGAAGGAAGGAAGGAAGGAAGGAAGGAAGGAAGGAAGGAAGGAAGGAAGAAAGGAAAGAAAGAAAGAAAGAAAGAAAGAAAGAAAGAAAGAAAGAAAGAAAGAAAGAAAGCTTTTTTTAAATGTGGGAGAAGACAGAAGGTCCATTCCTACTGACAATAAATGGAGGGAGTCAGCAGGCACCGGATCTCTCTCAACATGCTAACCCAGGTCACTTCATGTCAATGTCAGGCATGTCAATATCAACGTCAATGTCTGTGACACAGAACTTAGCTGGGGCAGCAGCTCAGGCCTGCAGAAGATGCCCTTTCAAAGGGACAGCTTTGGACTCAGAACAAAGAACAGTTTTGCTGATAACTGAGATAGTGAAATGAGGAGGAGGCATCGTCAGCTTTCTAACAACACCAAGTTCTTGCGGCTGTTGTTGAAGAGGTGATTTGATAAAAAGGGGGTGGGAGTTCAGAACAGGCCAATCAGGAAGATAGAAAAGGGCTGGCCAACCCTAGGACTTGCGGAGGATTCAGCAACGATGTCCATTTTAAAAAGAGCCACGAATGTGACACGAATACATGAATATTCCATGTTTGTTTAGTTTTGTCTATTCCTCAGAGCATCAGTCTGGAAACTGTGTCAGTTACTGCTGCTGATTTTGCCGTTTGACAGCTATGTGATTATAATAAAAAGAAGAAAATCTGATAAAACATAAGAAAAGAGAGATCAGAAGGGGATCAAGGAGCAAAATATTTTTCTTTGTTAAAGTTTTATACAACTATCCACACGTATACATCGATGTACACTTATACGTATTCTATATGTATTCATTATAATAATAGCTAACATTTACAAAGTGCTTACTTTGTGCCGGGCATTGCACTAAGGGCTTTACAGATTTTATCTCATTTGAGATATATGTATGTATAAATGTTCTATGTGTATATTATAGAGAATAGTTGACATATATAATAATGATAGCTCGCATTCATGTGGCACTTTAGGGTTTGCAAAGCATTTTATAAATATCTCATTTTATCCTACCAACAGTCCTGGGAAGGAGATGCTGTTATTAACCCCATTTTACAGTTGAGGAAATTGAGACAGAGGGGAAGTGACTTGACCAGAGTCACACAGCTAGCAACTATCTAAAGCTGGATTTGAACTCAGATCTTGTGGACTTGAGGGCTAATACTCATTCGCTGCACCACAGAGCTACTTTTCCATATCACCACTTTCCCCACCCAGTTTCCATATATCACAGGTTAGCATAAGAAATTAAATGGGAATTTGGGGGAGATTTGTGGAAGCCGCAGATGACACAGAAAAAGTTTAGAAACTCAGAAAAGCATAAAATAGATGTATAGTATTATGTAATATCAACATATTTTATCTTTTAACACCATAATAATTCAGACTTCTTCTCCAGCACAAAGGGAGAAGCCAAAAATTTTATGTGGATTTTCCAGATCACTATGGCGCCAAGTCTCTAACCTTGAGATGTGGAAAGGATAACTGTAATACATACATCATATGTGTACGTGTGTATAATATACACGTATTTAAATAAGTTAGAAATAAACTGAAGTGGTTTTATATACAATTTCATAGAATCATAGATTTGAAGCTGGAAGGGACCTTGGAGACATCAAGTCCAAACTTCTCACTTACAGGCAGGAACATAGAGCCACAGAGAGGTTAAGTGGGTTGTCC
Organism: Notamacropus eugenii; assembly: GCF_028372415.1. Taxonomy (NCBI): domain Eukaryota; kingdom Metazoa; phylum Chordata; class Mammalia; order Diprotodontia; family Macropodidae; genus Notamacropus; species Notamacropus eugenii. The sequence goes on along the minus strand of NC_092874.1, from coordinate 481,601,680 downwards.
AGAGCAACACAGCTAGTAAGCGTCTGAGATTTGAACCCAGATCTTTTCAGCTCTAGATTTAATGCCTTATGCACTAGGCAAAGCTGCTTTTCTCTCATGTTCATTTTTCTTTTTATTGTCTCCTTATCTGAATGTTTGTGGCGACGGTTACTAAGTTTACAATAAAAATACTTTAAAATTTTTTAAAATGAAGTTATGACTATATTGGCAGGATCAGAAGGATGACAGATGAGAGTTGAGAGCCATAAAAAGAGTCGGATGTCCCTCAATGAAGGCAGCACTCTCTTCTTTGGGGGAGTTGGCTGAACACTGCCACCATCCATCAGATCAAGTCAGCACATGGAGGGAACGAGGGGAAGTGGGGGCTTTCCTCTCCCCTACCCCTCACCCGCCCAGTCAAGCACACAGGAATACAGGTCATAAAGAGCTCATCATCTAGTTGGCAAGAGAAGCCCTAAAGACTGGAGGTATATAAAGTTGTAGTGCTTGAGGAGAACACAGGTGAAAATGCATGGGATGTCACCAGGCAGTGCACAATGAATCACTGCTATATAGAGCAGGCTGTGATTTCAGACAAGCAAAAGCCAACAGTGGGCTGGAGTGGTCTGAGAAGATTTGGGGAGGATGGGGAGAGGAGGGGAAGGGGAGGGGAGGGAAGGAGGATTTAACTCAGAACCAAGCCCTGAAGGAGGATAATAGTATTCATCTGTCATCCATTCATTATGTACTTATTAAACATCTACTATGTGCCATGTACTATGCTAGGCATTAAGCTTCCAAAGGTAAGTCACCATGATCCCTACTCTCAAAGAGCTTAAATTCTATTGGGTGCCTCCTGTCAGGGAGGGACAAGACTTTGAATATAGTATAAAAGGCACATTTTTGGACAGGGCCAATGTAGGCATTTCTTTTGCAGAACTGTGCAAGCGTTTTGGTTTTTTTTTTTTAATTTTGTTTAGATAGTGGTGTTCAATTGGGTGGGTGACAGTAACACATCTATAACAAATAGATGTGTTTAAAAATAATTTTAAAACTAAATAAACATATTGGAGGAAAACCCAAACCCAGATAAGGAAATACAAAACAAATCTGAAGTAATTTCTGGAGCCAGGATATATTAGCAATGAAGAGATCCTGGTACTCCATAAAGAAGAGGGAGCACTGAAGCTAAGGTTAAAGGGTGAGAAGGAGGGAAAGAAGGGTGCTCCAGGCATGGGAACTAAGGTACAAAGACAAGGCAGTGGGAGATGGAGTCAGCATCAAGGAGGTAGGTCTGACAGGAACACACAGAGCATGAAGGGGAAGGAGGGGAATGAGCAATTCGCTGGCAAAAGTCAGCCTGAATCAGATTGTGAAGGGTTAGGGTTAGGGTACACAGCAGGTTGTATATGGTCCAGCTAGGTGGTGCAGTGGATAGAGCACCAGTGCCAGACTCAGGGGGACCTGAGTTCAAATCTCACCTCAGACACTTGACACGCACTAGCTGTGTGACCTTGGGCAAGTCACTTAAACCCAGTTGCCTCATCCTGGGTCATCTCCAGGCATTCTGATGAATATCTGGTCACTGGATTCAGATGACTCTGGAGGAGAAGTGAGGCTGCTGACCTGCACAGCCCTCCCTCACCATCATTTCTCTGATGGCATGTTCTTCTTTGCTAACGAAGGACAAACACACACACAGGAAATAGGTAGCTACTGGAGCTTCCGGAGCAGGAGAGTGAACCAATCAAATCTATAATTTAGGAAAAATCACACCGGTGACCTTGTGGACACATTGGACTGGGAAGAGCCTGAAGGCAGGAAGACCAATCAGGAAGCTATATAACAATAGATCAAGGAACAGTGGAGGAGGCTGAACAGAGTGTGAGATGGGAACAAAGAATCAACAAGACTTGGAAGGCATTGGATATGGGTATGGGGGAGGCAGGGGAGAGTTAAGGAGATGTCCCAGGTGCTGAATTTGGGTGACTGGAATAATGGGGTGACCCTTTACAAGAAAAGAGAATGTGGGAAAGGGGAGCATTTGGGGGAGGAGAGATAAAAGATCTACCTTGGACAAGTTGAGTTTGCGAGGGTTAAGAGAGATCCAGTCTGAAAGAGCCAGTAGACAGCTAGCTAGCAATGTGCCACCCAGCTTCAACTCTGAGAAGAGAGGTTAGGGCTCGGTGTATAATGTGGAGCCCTGTTAGCGATAAGAGTCAAAGGTAGGAGTGGTGAGGAGATCATGGGGACAGACACAGCAGAGAGAGCAGAAAAGAGTCCAGACACCGAGAGGCTGGGAAAGTGGCAGGAGCAGGGCGTCACAAACATCCCACTGGAGTTGATGCTGCGTCCAGTGCTGCACACAGTGGGCGCTTAATCAGTGTTCACTGCTTGGGCAGCAGCGTCCAAAGCGGCACTTCTTCCTCTCAGGCTTCTCAGTTGGCTAAGTGCTCCAAGAGATGGAGAATCTCGCTGGATCTTTGCAATAAAACATGATTTTATATCCTATAATAAAACGCTATTTACAGCCCGCACTCGTCTGCCTCCCTTCTCAGCTTGCCAATATGATCTTAACATTTAAACACTGAAAGTGTTTTTTTACTATTCTATTCAATTCAGCACGAATTTATGAAGCACTTACTGGGTGTCAGACATTGGGCGAGATACTGGAGTTGCAAGAACAAAAGCGGAACCGCCCCTGCCCTCAGGGACCTTGGATTCCACCATTAGCCTGAGTAAGGAAACAATCCCTTACTCTGCACGAAGCATTAAGCTGGGCTTGTGGGGATGCCGGGACCCAAGAGTGGACTGTTTGTGCCAAAAATGAATACAAAATGAGAAGTACTAGAGCCTGGAGGATGGAGAAAGCTTTGGGGATGGTGGCTCTGGAGCTGAGCCAGTATACCAGATGAGGGCATCTCGGAGGCACAGGGGAAGAATATTCCAGGAATGGAGACCATTTAGTGACCATGAGCAAAAACCACTCAAATAAACAAAGGAACTTGGAAAAAAAGAAGCCAGACCTAAAGCCTCCTATCTTTTAAAAAAAATAATTCAATAACATATTTAAAAGGGGTCTCATTTCCCCTTCCAACCTCCTTTTATTCTTTGTCTTTTTCAGATTTTTATCACAGCTTTTTTATTGTGATTCGCTCTCCTTATTGGTGAAGAGCCGTGTGACACCTTGGACAGAGAGCTGACCTTGAATCCAGGAAAACCTGGATTCTTTTCCTTACTCTGTCATCAACAGGCTGTGGGATCCTCTCTGTTCTCTTTAAATTGTAGAGAAGGTGGCAACCTGCACTAGCAGAGGGAGTTTCCTCCTTGGGAGTTCCCTATGTAAAGGAATAACAGTCAGTGCTTCTCCTGCTAAGCAATTACTAAACCCCACAACTTTGCAGTCTTCCTATTTGTCATTTCACATGATTCAACTATATTCTATTACTTTTATGTACCATAATTTATTGAAGTATCTCCTCATGTGGAAGAGGGAGGGGATTATATTACTGGAACTAATATAGTTGAATTTTGAAGACTTATTTTTCTTTCTAATATCCATATTAGGGCACTGGCCTCAAGGTATAATCACTGGGTAAAGGTCTAATTTCCCATTTTCACATTGTTTCCTAAAATGGTGGTGCTGTATCATGGCTTAGTCAATATGTTTTCTAATCTGGAACCAAAACAAGCATCCTAATATAGGTATGATTCTAGCCTAGAGTCAGGACAATTGGAGGTGCTGACTGGATAATAATAGGTACTATCTCCATTTTACTCATAAGTAAATTGACAGAAAGGTCCCACAGAAAATGAGTTAGGGGCAGAAGTGAGAGCCAAGTCTTCTGGATTCCAGATCTAATATCTTAGGGATCCCACCAAACTGTCTCAAGAACAAAAGAAGTTTTTGCTTTAGAAAGGGATGCACAAGGAGGGGCTTCCACACTTGGGGGAGGGGCAGAAAGGAGACATCATGCACAAAATTCTTGCGATTATTATTGCTAACCACACTGAAATTAAAGCATTCTACAGAGAGTTGATCTGACACGCTGCTGTGAATGAAAAAGTAAAAAAAGGAATTGGAGTTACTTAATAAACACTGTGGCTACCCCAACATGTCGCAGATGGATGGAATCCCATTATTACAATAATAGACATGATCTTTCTTTCTTGGATGCATTCAAGTAAGGAGGCAAGGATGACTCTAAGACCTCCAAAGGAAGGGGGGGAGGGGTCATGCCTTTATTTCCTCCTTGGGTTATTGCCATGTAACCTGTTAACACACCGGCCTAATTCCTTCTTTCTCTGCTGTATCTATTCTCTGCTGGTCTTAGGAGGAGTAAGAGGTGAGTCTGTGATCTTATGAACTTGGAAAGGTCAGGGAAGTAAGCTGCTCAAAGTCTGAGAGCCATAGTTCAAACCAGAGTTTGTGGTCTTCTCATGCAGCTGGAATGAGCAACTGGGATCAGTCAAGGAGCTGATGGACTCAGGCTTGAAAATGTTGTCCTTCCAGAGGGAGGGACTTTTCCAGAGACTGTGCCCCCCCCCCCCCATCTGGAATTGAACTTAGTGGGGAAATGCTTCCTAGAAACTGCTTTAAATTTGAGCTCACTGCCCCCAGAAACCATGGGAGTACAGAACAAGGTGTGCTCCCCAGGTGTAGGGAGGAAAATGTCTCTACTTCCATCTGTTCCTGATAATCTTCTTAGGAAATTTATCTTGGTCAAAGCAATTTTCAGAAATCAAAGGCATGGAAGAGGCTTTAAAATCCTGAGCCTCATGGTTTCCCCCATTCATTTTAATTCTTCTATGTAACATGACTAATGTGAAAATGTGTTTAATAGGAATGTATATGTAGAACCCATATAACACTGCATGTTGTCTTGGAGAGAGAGGGGGAGAAAATTTGGAATTTATGGAAGTGATTGTTGAAAATTGAAAACAAATAAGTTAATAAATTTGAGGAAAAAACAAATAAAATAAAATCTTCAAAAGTACTTTAAAAAAGAGAAATCATGAGCTTAAGTCTCTCAAGTCACAGCAGGCAGAGGGTTCGGGTTGGCCTGCCATCCATGGCTACCCGCTGAGGCTCACGATTGCCCAAGATTGCACCGTGAGATGGGAGAAAGGCCAAGGCAGAACCCAGCTCTTTCAACACCCAGTTCAGAACACTGGCCAGTCTACACTGCCAGTTTCATTTCTTTGCGTTACAGCATTGTCCCCTGTTAAAACAAAAACTCTGTAGGGAGCAAGTAAGATAATAAATTCCCTCTTGGTTCTCTTGCTGCCTAACTGACGACTCCTCAGTTTCCTTTGCTATAGCATTATCCAGCCCCCTAACTGTCGGTATAGCCCAAGGTTCTTCCCTAGACCCTCTTTTTTCTTTTACTACCCTCTCTTCTTTGGTGAACCCAACAGCCAAGACCTGATAACGGATTTAATTACTATCTCTATAAAAATGAATCAACCTTTATTAAATGCCCACTCTATATTGGGCACTGTGCTAGGTGCCAAGTATGGTGCTAACTCCCGAATCTATATATGTGTAGGCCTAGTGTGTCTCTCCGGAGTTCTAATGGCACATCCCATCCTGCCTATTAGATATTTGGAACTGACTGCCCCAGGACCTCATTCTCCTTCCTCCCCAAACCACCCTTTTCCAAACTTTTCTACTTCTGTTAAGAATAGATACAGCCATCTTTCCAGTCATCTAGTTTCCCAACCTCTATGTGGTCCTTGAGAAGGTAAATGGTTCATGGAAAAGAAAAAAAAAGAAAAAAGAAAAAGGAAGGAGACAGGCTCTGGAGGGGTAGTCTATGGGAAGAGGCTGGGAGGGACAAGCAACAGCATCCTGGGCAGTTTTTATAAAACCCATCCTGATTTCCTCAAACTGGTGGGGGCGGGAGGGTTCTCTGTAATATTCTCTCAGTAGAACATGAATTCCTCAACGATAGCGGAAGTAATCATCATGGTTTGAGTCTGGATTGGTATCCTAAGCCCCTGGCACAGGGCCTGCCACATACTAGATGCTTAGTAAATATTTGGCAAATTAAATTGAGTCAAATATATTTTGTTTGTCCATTATTATAATTCAGTTTGATTCAACCATCATTTTTAGAAAAGTGCCTCACATGCCAGGCACTCTGCTCAGCCCTGGAAAAGAACACAAGAAGTACACATCTAGACTAAAATGTTCTTTTCTCTTCATTCGTTAGCCTCCCAAGTCAAGCTATCTAGAAAAACAGGATCAAGAAGAGCAGGCGAAAATGATGGTTCGAGTCCCATGTCTTCAGTTGCATGCCAAATTAGAATTACAATCAGATCAGACATCAAAGATTCTTAGCAATCCAGAAGAATAGAAAAGCCTATCCCTAACCAAAACATTTTTCTTTTTTCTCCTCTTCCACTCCACCCATTAGCACACATTAAAATCATATCTACATATGTAAAATTTTTCCCAAGACTTAAAAAAGTATGATTGTAGCAGTTAATCTTCTTTCCAAGGCCAAAAAGCTGAGATAATCCTTTTTTTTTTTCCTGTGAAAACCTCTTGGAAATGTTTTCCTTTTAGCAAAATTTATTAACTTAATAGTTTTCTATAAAAGGAGATGTTAAAAATCGAGGGAGTATTAAAATGATTTGCAGAGACTCATAAAACAATAAATCGTACTTTGTATGCTACAGGAAAGAAAGAAGGGAAAAGAAAAAACCAACACTCCCCTATTTACAGGACTTGGGTTCTTTGATCAGCATTCCCCTGGGTGTGGGCTGTCATTTCAACCCTGTGGATCATAACCCCTCATGCTTTATCAGCTCATATCATTCTCATCTTTGTTTTCCCATGCATCCATCAATGATGGCGTGCCCAAAGGGAAAGGGTCCTTCCTTGGTCCTTTTAATACTGTGTACAGAAACTCTTCCTCACTCAACTAGAATCCTCCTACTTTCCTTTCCTGGTCATGTGTCCTTGATAAGCAACATGTCAATTATCATACACAAGTAATTGGCAGTAACATGGAGTTTGCTCCCACCCACCACATCCCTCCATTTACCCGAGGGTCGCCATTTTGATTCTTTTGAGACTGTAGATTTGGGAGTTGGAAAAGTTGGTCAATCACTCCAACCCATGAAAGTTACATGAAAGTACATACAGCAAACACTTAATCAATGCTTCTTGACAGACTGACTTCACAAGTTAGGCAGGGCTAGAGATTCAAATACAGACACGATAAGCCCTTAAGCTCAAGGAATTTCCATTTGAATGCAGAAGACAACATAGAAAGGAGAACTGGGAAACTGTGGGAGTGTGAGGTAGAGGCCAAGGCCTAGATCTGGGTGAGGAAAGGAGAAGCCCGGTCCCCACCTGCTGGAGAGCCTTGTTTTGTTTGTCCTAGTAGAAGTAGTAGAGATCCTTGAGGAGAGCCTTTCAGGCTGTGGAAGGTACCCCCAATTTGGTCATGGGCTACTTTCCTTCCTTAGCAATCTCTTGGAATCCCCACCTTCCGGTCATTATCAAAGACAGATCCCACCTCCTACAAGCCTTTCCTTCTCCCTTCACTGGTCTATTTACCTCTCAGTGGAATGTAAGGTCCCTAAGCAGGACAAGTTTATTTCATCTTTGTTTCTGGATTCCCCAGCACCTTGCTCAGAGCAGTATGTGATAAAGGACCTGATCACCACCACTCCTGTTGAGCTCAGGCTTTTGCTGTGACACAGAAGGTACTTGGTAGCATGAGGAAAGTAGGTGGGCATGAGATAAAGGAAAGGAGTCCTTCTTATGTTTTTTTTCTGAATGGAAACTATCAAAGTCCCACTATGTCTTGGCTACCAATAGTACAAGCCTGGGATCTCTGGCCCATCTGGATGGGCAAAGGAAGCCTGGGGGTTAAAGGCAGAAGGACAGGGTCTTGTAAGCCCAGCCTCGTTGGGCCAAGGAATGGTTCCATATGTTCTTTCTGGCAGGGAGATGTGGGTCAAGAAAATCCTGCAATGAGCAGCAGGGAGTTTAGAGAGAGCTTCAAATAGATTGCTCAAGGTCACCCGCTGAGTCCTGGAAAACCTGCAGCTAGAACTCATGGCCCCAGAAGGTCCAAGCTGTCACTTGGCCCCCAGAATAGAGGTCCCTGTCAAGGTGGGACCACAGCTGGAGAGCAGCAGTCTCACGCTTCCATTGGGCAGGGTTCAATTGGATTTCACAAGCATTTATTAAGCTCCTGCTGCCTGCTGGGCAGGGCATCAAGACCAGACAAAAAAAAACAAAATTCTCCAGAAGTTTACCACATACAAAGGGAGACATGCAAATGAAAAAGTAGATACAATGTAATTTAAGAAGGAAACAACTTGACCAACCAGAAGAATTAGGAAAGGTGCCTCATAGAAGAAGATGCCTTGGAGGAGTCTGAAACGAAGGTAAGTGCTAAGTTGGAGAACTGAAGGGGGAGGACCTCCCAGTCATGGGGGACAGGTGTACAAAGGTAAGGAGACTGGAAATGGATGCTGAGGAATTCAGCCTCCTTCTTCTGGACCCCACACTCAATTAAATGCTCAAAGTGGGCTTTCACCAGGACAAGTCCTGGGAAGTCATCACCTACCTGCTCCTCTCTATGATGCCTCCCACAGGACAATAGCTTTGTTTGCTGCTATCACACCCATCTGACTCAGGTTGAGCCTGAGGTCCACTGGACTCTCCCTGTCTCGTTCAGATGAACCACTCTTGTGTCATAGTGCCCATCAAAGCTGACATCTGCCCCTCAATGTAAAACTTCATGTGGATTCCTCTTACATTTCATTTTATTCAATCATGTTTAACGCCCTCCGCCAAGATTGTTCTGGAATCTCTGACATTCAACCCACTCAGAGAGCTAATTTGGGTTTGTTTGTTTGTTTGTTTTGCTCTGTTTTTTAAAGTTTTGTGTCTTGTGTCTGGCAAAGCGAAGGCAAAGACAGCACCAGTGTACGGTGCCTATATGTGTACGTATACATTGTAGAACCTACTTCACAGTGTTTATAAACTGAATTATTCATTATTATTCAGAACTAACACCCAAACGTTGGTATTTCTGCAGCTTATTAAAAGTTACAAAGTACAATTTTGTACAACAGCTATTACTGCTTTGGAGCCTTACAAAGCCCTGGGAGGCCAATAAAGAAGATAGCATTGCCCCATTTTCCACGCTGTCCCCATCACACAGTGAGGATCAGAGGGGGCATTCAAATTCAGCTGTTGCTAAGCTAAAGTCCATCATCCTTTTTACATTCAGTCACTTTCTGGAGAGAAAATTATTCTACCTTCTTAAAAAAGTTGTCCTCAAGTCCCCCAAATCTGAACTGAAGATGACTGATGACTGGAAAGGAGATTGATAAAAACCCTTGATCTTCTTGCTGGCCAGAACATGAGCAAAAGCAGTAGGACCCATCTTGTAGCTAGGTGACTAGGCCTAGTCAGCAGCATCACAAACCAGCATGAATCTGGGAAGAAGGGACAGCATTGGCGGTCCATGAGATCAGAACTCAGCATGTCAAATAGGTGGCCAAGTTTAAGTCATCAAATGTGCGGGACATAACTATTTCAAACAACCTCTCGACATTTTTATGGAGAAGGAAAAGGAACCAGAGCAGGAAAGCGGCACAAAATTCAAAGCATGTTGCTCTGGTGTCATGAAATTTCTACCAGGGACCCTTCCTCCCCTGAGGATCCTTCCTCTGTTCCCCAGTTCCCATGGTAAAATTCTGCCTGCTACCAAAGCTCCTTCCAAATCCTAGCCTCCCCCACTGTCCCTTGACGCTAACTAGGGCTCAGCACAATAGATTGCAGGCCCTGATCTCAGGAGGGCCGAGTTCCAAAAACTCATTTTCAGTCAGTTGTCTGGAATGCCAAGTGCCTTTTCCCATTTGGCTTTAACCTTCAGAATGCTAATTTCTCATTAAACAATGTTATAAATGGTGGTTAAGCTCCCAGACCCACTGGCCAACCCCATTTAATCCATAAATGTAGGATCTTAGGATTTAGAACTGGAAGGAACTCTAGGTAACATCCAGGACAAACTCTTCCTCTTACAAAATGAAGCTTTAATGACTTGTCCAAGGTCACCCAGCTAGGAAATAGCAAGGCTGGGTCATGAGTCAAGGTGCTCTGACATCACACGCCAAGCTAAAGGTCATGAATAATGCCAGCCTCATCCAGTCTTCTCTTCCTTCCTGGCAGCAAACCCAAGGCTGAAACAGTCCAAGGTTTGGCCTGTTTGTCTCTGGCATCCTCCCATGGCAGCCAGACCTGCACAGCCTCATAGTCACATTTATACAGCATCTTACAGGAGACCCTGCTCTATACCCCAAGGTGTTCCAGGCTATCAACCCAATTCCAATGCATCAGAAAGCGGACTGGCTGCACGGGAGTTAAAACCCTGAGTGTGAATTTTACTTCTATCTCTTAACTCCTTGCATGACCTTGGACAAGGTCAAAGGACTAAAGATTTAAAGCAAGAAAATCATTTTGTCCATTTGCTTTATTTTACAATTAAGGAAACTGAGGCCCAGAGAGAGGAAATGACTTTTCCAAAGTCAAACATGTAATTAAAGACAGATTGGAATCCAAACATGTCACTTAACCCTCTCCAGACTGCTATTTCCCCATCTGTAAAACAAAAAGACTAGAGGAGGAAACATGAAAGGTTGCTTCTACCTCTAAACCTGTGAGCAGCTGACTCCATTTCCTGGGTGGAGGCCAATAACCAAGTGTGGCTGTTTTGTAATTCTGATCACTCTTCCATAAATAAAGTATCTTTGAAAGAATCCACTAACCCAGTGGATTGCCCAGTTTTCTGGATACCAGGCACCTTGGGTATGCATGAGGTTAGGAAGAAGGGGTATGCTGGAGCCAGCCCTGACCACCTGAGGAAAGTCAGTTGCTAAACCTTTCCCAGCATACCCCAAGTAGGAAGACAAGTGACTTTATGGCAATGAATTCTTATCTTTTCTTTGTGATTCTCTAGGAGCTCCACAGTGTTGATTTGGTGGCAAAGACCCCAATGGGTCACAAGCACAGCAAAAAAAAAAAAAAAAGCTGCAGCTGCTATGGTAAAGGTAGGATCATTGAATATCTATGAATTGCCTGTATGTTAAAAACCAACCAGACATATGCAATTCAGTGTCCCAATTTACAAGGGATGAATAATTGTCGAAAAGGAGTGACCCACAAACTGCCTTGGGGAGCCGTTATCTCTAGTTCTGACATGTATAGATTTTCATATGTGGTCTGTAAATGTCTGGGAGCAGGACTTTTCATTGTACTTAGCCCAGAAGCCTACCATATCGTTAGGGAACTGTACTGAAAGGGCCTAATCAACAGGCTGAGCAAAATGGTAGTAAGAAACCACTGGTATAGCATGGCATGTGCTTTATCCAGGGAATTTGTAAGAGGCCTGCATGGAGAAATCTTGGATATTTAAGACAATGGAGGAAAAATGGCTGAGGCACTTGAGGAGATTCGGAAAAATAGTAAAAGACAGAAGAATCTAAGATAAATAAATAATTGAAATTATTGACATAGAAGTATGAGAGGTGAGAATTACTTTCAAGTAGGTCAAATAAAGTACTTTTCTAATCAAAGAATTACATGAAAGGAAATAGATTTAAAACTTCAAGGGGAAGATGGGTGTAAAAGTTGGTGGTGACAAGGGTTACCATGCTATAAGAGAGGATCAAGAAAGGGTATTCAAACTGAGGACTAGAGGAACAGAAAGGAGACAATTTTGCAGGAAGATTTGAGGGCTGACCTCCATGATGGACAAGGACGACGTCAGAGATTCTTCTTGTCATATCATTTGTTGGGTTTCTTGTGGGTTGGTCTTATCTTCTCAAAGGCATTATAGAGAGCATGGCTGGTGGAGAGAGCTTAGCATTAAGACCCAGGTTCAAACTATGCCTCTAATGTTTACCAGCTGGGGGCTAGGTACCCAAATGCTCAAATCTCACTTTTCTAATCTGTGAAGTGAGGCTAATTAAATTTCCTATAGTATCTGCCTTATGAGGTTGAGAATGATGTGCACTAGAATATAAAGTGCTGTCCCAGTGTCAGTTGTTAAGTTTAATAAGAAGAAGAAATTCCAGAATTTCAAGGTTGCAAGGCCCCTCCATGAGCACCTAGGTTATTTCCTGGCTGAACAAGAATTCCCAAGGAGTGAGCCACCCAGCACTTGCTTGAAGACATCCAGGGAAGAGAACCTTCTACTTCCTGAAACAACTCCATTCCACTCTGGATTAACTCTGTTAGAAGGGGTGTTGAATTTTTTTTTTAATGTTTTGTCTCTTACATCAAGTGTCTTTGTATCTTCCATCTACTCCCCTTCATCTTGTCCGTAGGGGTCAAACAGAGCAAGTTTTCTTCTTCCCTTTCAAGTACCTAAAAACTATTCTGTCCACTTATGTCACCTTCCCTCTTCATCCAATGATCCTCTGACATAGGCTCAAGACCCTTGACCATTCTAGCTGTCCATTTCTGGTCACTCTCCAGATTATCGATGTGCTTCCTAAAACATGGTACCTAGAACTGAACACAACAATCCAGATGATGTCTGAGCAGGGCAGAGGATACTTGGACTATCCATCAATCTAGACATGATTCTTCTAGATAACATAGAGTCTTTGTCTATTGCTTCCTCTCAGTCTTCAGCTAAGAAAACTGAGGTCACCCAGGTGGGTCAGTATTAGTGTCTAGAGTCTAACCCAGTTCCTGGGATTTCACATTGAACACTTTTCCTATACTCCCTATTCCTTCATTACAGTCTTCAATTTCATGAGTCTAAACCTCATTTTTCTCACCTGACCAAATCTCATGATATGATTTCCTCACAATTCTAAGCACTCATCAGGGTCTCCTCTTCCCACAGAACAGAGTTCTTGATCATGACCCATCACATGACCTTCACAGAAAGTTTTCCTTTACAATCCAAAGAAATGTCAGCAGTCTTGAAGGGGAAAATTGTAGACAGAGAGTGACCTGTCACCCTTTTCTAAAAGTTCCTTCTTCAGTCCCACCCGTCATTACCAAATAACTCAGTGGAACACCAAGCATTTGATCTGTTTCATATGTATGGGGCTTTCCTGGATCTCATGACTTGGGAAGCAGGGGCCCAGAAGAGATGGCCCCATCTCAGCCACACAAAAGGGCAAGTTTTCAGGAGAGGGAGAAGAATGGCCCCAGTAAAGGAGCTGAGCCCCAAGGCACAGTCTTGGCAACAGGCAAGTTTGCCAGAGCTGCAAAGCAGACCAGACCTGTGGGCAGAGCAGGCTGGATGCTGAATCGCCCCAGTCCTGGCTCTGGCTGCGGGTTTGCTCATACTTCCTAATTGTTTTCCTTTGGGGCTTTTCCTCCTTGTGGATTTACTATACACATACTTCATTTAAAAAAAAAAAAACCAGTTCAAAGGAGCAACGGTTCTTAGAGAGTTTTCCCGCCCAAGGGCCAGATACATCCCACAGTCTGAGGTAAAGCATAACTACCCACCTCCAGGACAAAGCATGAGATCAGTTATTAAAAATACAATATTGGGTTCAAGAGACACACACATAAATATATAATGTTCCCTAAGTCAAGAGGCCACTAAATTTTCTCAAGTCTTTATTACAAGGGAAGTCCCACTAAGCAGGGAAGGAGGGATGCTCTCCCTGCAAATGACTCAGAAATTTAAAAAAAAGTCATCAATAAAGCCTCTTAAAAAGAAAAGAAACAGCCATGCAAAGAGAGAAAGAGACAAACACGTACAAGAATTGAGTCCCTGAGTCTGCCTTGAGTTTGCAAAGAATTCTGTATTAGCCTTGCCTTCTTTATACAAGTCTGCCAAAGGCTCGGGATTGCTCCCTTCCCCCAGGAATTGCCTCTGGCATTTAATTTTCTATGTACAGTCTGTTTTCTGCCAATAGGGGATAGAGGATGAGCTCCTCACTGGGCAGGGTCAGGTTTGGGGAAGGGGGAAGTCAGGAGTTGTTTTTGCGTGTGACACAGAATGGGTATTGAATAAATGCCTGTTGTTGAATGGAAATGAACTGGTCTGTGTGAAGAGATCCTGGAGTGAGAATTTCCTTTCCTAAGGCAGACTATTGCCCATCTGAATGGGGCACCTTCACTCCTCACCCCGAGCCCTTTTTACATTTTTGCCACTTTACATATGTTAGCTGATCTTCCCAAGGATGCCCAGAGGTGAGCACTTCACAAGTATTCCTGCCATTTTCCAGATGCCCAAAAAGCTGTCACATAGGAAGTATCAGAGGTGGAATTTAAATGCAGGTCTTCCTGACTCCAGACCCAGCACTTCATCCACCCTGTGGCTCAGAGGCAGCTTGGACAGAGCCCTGGCTCTGGATTAGGGAAGACATGGGTCAAATCTGGCCTCAGACACTTGGGAGCTGTGCGGCTCTGGGCAAGACAGGCTGTCATCAATAAATATTTCTTAAGGCCTAGGCAGTGTGCTAAGTACTGGGGATCCAGTCCCTGACCTGAAGGAGCTGACAATCTCATGGATTAACCTCTGTCTGCCTCAGTATCCTAGTCTGTGAAACGGAAATAATATGAGCACCTAACTTCCAGGGGTGCTGAGATAACATTTGTAGAGCACTTTGCAAACCTTAAGGCACTACTTGAATAATAATAGCTAGCTGTTATTATATGCTTTCCATTCTCCACTCATCCTTCCCTACATTAAATATATAATTTACAAAATGCATAATATGGCATGTGTAATATATTATATATAACATGTACATCACGCGGAATATAGGAAACATAACGTATTATGTATATTATAGGTAATATGTATGTTAGATGCAATACATATGTATGTGCGTATGTATACTAATAAACTACGTCCATCCAAGACTAACCTTATCCACATTAAACGCTTTATCTCCTGAATTAGAATGTAAGAAAGCCGTTTTAATGGCTGACACCACAGATGATGTCTCTGGAGTTTCCATGGCATTTACCCAAGACCTGGCTGAGCACATAGAAAGGACCGGGTAAATGTTCATAAATTCAGCTCTTTTCTTTCAAGCCTCTCCTAATGAAAGCTGCTGTGACCGGCCTTGTCCTGAAAGCAGAATCATGCCACCAGGTGGGGAGACTTCGCACAAGTATTTGGTGAGCACTGCCCTGTGGAAGGCAAGGGGGTGGGTCAGGAGGGGGCGGTTCGCTATTGGAGTTGTTCACTCCAAGAACACTTCCTGGCCTTGGGAACAAAAAGACCAGATGAATTGGCCAGGGCCAAACCACAGAAAAATTAGAGAAAAATCAGCATAAACAACTGGATGAAGAATCTGAAGTATCAAAGTTAATAGTTCGAGTTTGATCTCCGAGCCATCAGGTAAATATGCAGTTCATCACATGAACAGAAGGAAAAGCTTAGCACATTAAAGATCCTAATCCAGCCTCCTTTCAGGTGCCTGCTGGCTGGGACAGAAATCTATGGTCTATGCTTGGCTCTTGAGAGGGACAATTTAAGGCAATCGCAAAAAAGCACATTCTGTTATTACTATTTCATAACCGAATCCTTTGAAATTAGGGAAGGGGGGAGCAAAAGCCCATCCAAGCTTCATCAAGGAAAACATATGTACCAGATTTGAAGGTTCTATCTGGAATTATACAAACTATTTATGACTGGTACAACTGAAAAGTAAACCACATTTCTCTTCTCATTTGTAAATACTCCTTCCCATTTGGGAAAGCTTTCATTTCTTTGGTCCTCCCTAAAAAGAAGAGCAGGCTGTGAGGGGCAGAAAGATGTGACCCTGAGACTGACACAGAGTGAAGTCAGAGAAGAGACAATTGCAGATGATGAGCACTGAATGTCCAGTTCTCTTCCTTGACCATTGTTTGGTTTTTTTTCTTGGATCGCGTTCGTCCTTCATTGCCGACGAAGACCATGCCATCAGAGAAATGGTGACATGACTTGCACTTGACTGTGTTTTGAGCGAGGGAGGGCTGTGCAGGTCACCAATCTCACTTCTCCAGAGCCTTCTGAATCCAGTGACCAGATATTCATGAGGATGACTGGAGATGACTGGAGATGCACTGGGAGACTGTGGGCCCTTTAGGCCAAGGTCTTTGCAGATACTCACTTAGGATGAGGTAACACTCATTCATTAAATTCCCAGCTAGCTGGGTAACTCAGCTCCTCCTCTCCTGTATTCCTCCCTCTCCCCTCCCCCTCCCTTTCCTCCCCAAAGGAAGGTATGAATGGCCAAAATATGACCAGCTGACTTGGGCCTTATTGACTCCCCTCCTTTCTCTCCCTTTGTTCCCTTCCCTTCCCTTCCCTTCCCTTCCCTGTTACTCCCAGCTGAGCATCACATGCCAGGAAGCCCCTTCTGGTGGACTGACTTTCTCTACTTTTGAGCAAAAGCTATTCCTAATTTGTGGCATCTGGACATGTTTACACAAGTTCAAGATACCTTATCAGTTCCCTGAAGAAGGATTTTTAGAGTGACCAAATTACTCTAAAATGAGCCATTCATCAATTCCTCAATGTCCTGTCACTTCTTTGATGACCAATTCCTTCTAAAAGTCACTGCAACCCTCCACCACACACACACACACACACACACACACACACACACACACATACACACACACACACACACTTCAGAGGGTCCTTGGTGGTTGCTTAAGGCTCAGAGTGGCTAAGTAATTTGCCCAGGGTCACATAGCCAGTAAGCATCAGAGGCAACATCTGCACCCATGTCTTCCTGGTCCAATGATGGCTATGCCAAGATTCCTAAAAAAACGGATAAAAGGAAAAGTGATGTATAATAAAAAAAAAAGATGGATTTGATCTTGAATCATAAAAGGGAAAATGGTCAGCATCTATCTCTCTAACACTTCTAGAGAAAAGATCTGAGCAGATGATACATGACTTACAGAAGACACCTGAGGACCTTGGACTCATTCTATTACAAAGGGAAAGCAAAGTGAGCTGTAACTTCAGTGATATGTTAGCCCAGTTAGGAGACAGCATGCACACTTGAATGAAGACAGTGAATAATGTTGAAACACTTGCATATGCTTATAAGGATATGCAGCTAACTCAGCGAGAGAAGGAGGAAGAGGAAGATTAGAGCTTCAAAGTATGCAATGTTCTTTTTACAGAACATCTCAAGCCTCATAACAGACTGATGAGGGAGGTTGGGAAAAGCAACATCATTCCCAATAGGAAAGTGAAACTTAGGAAGGTTAAGTGATTTACTTATGGTTGAATGGTGTTAGAAGCAATATTTTAATTCATTTATTAGGCTCAAATGATCATAAATCAGGAGCCAGAAGGAACCTTAGAGGCATTTCTAACTCCTCATTTTATAAACAAGGAAACTAAAGCTGAGAAAGGTGAAATGGGGGAAGGAGCTAAACATTTCAGCAGTACCTACTACGTACCAGGTACTGTGCTAAGTGTTTTACCAATGTTGTCTCATTTGAAGAAACTTACTCAGGGTGACGCAACTAGTGTGTGTCAAAGGGTAGATTTGAACCCAGGTCTGTCAAATCCCAAGTACAGCACTCCATCCACTCAACCCCACTGTGTCTACTTATTACCATGAGCAGAGTAGGAAGGTTAATAATGAGTTGTATCTGTGTGCCTCCTCAGAGTAGTATTTGCATTTTCTTGTCAAATTGGATGGTAGATGGGCTCTTCCAGCGCTGACATTCTATGACTGAAAGCCGATTGGGTGCTTTGATAACCCACTAAAATGGGAATTTGGCTCCTGTTTTCAAAATAGACAAGGGTTGTTACTGCCTTCAAGCCATCCTCTCGGGCAATCACATATGCGTGTCACAAAAACATTTGGCTAAAAAGTGAAAAAGCCCGTCAATCGTCTGGATATTTTTGTCCCCATGACACTCGATCTCAGAATGTTGGGAAACATTCAAATGATTGACGGAAGGTTTCACTTTCCATGCAGATGTCAGCCAGTATGACTTTGTGCTGATCATGCACTTTTTTGGTTTCTTAGACAATGAGAGCATGCCTGTTGTGTTGGATTTTCCAGTAGGGGTGATTGGATCCATTAAAATATTCTCTATGTTCTTCATGAGTCCTCCACCAGCCAAAAGCAAACACATGGAAATCATTGGTTAGGAGTAGGGTCAAAGATGATTGTCCCTCGGCAGAGACACTGTATATCCCCCTAAAGCAGAAGTCAATAGCTGTTCTCCAAAGGGTCAGGGTATTATTTGTGAAAGAAATGCTCATATCAAAAATATGGCATCCATGACTTTACGTTGTAAAGTCATGCTGGATATCCGCTCAGCCTGATGCACATACATAATGATGTCATTGACCTGTCTTTCACACAACCTGGCTTTTATTTTTTTTAATCCTTCTTACAAATGAAAAGTGTTCCATAAGCTTGGGCAGGGGGGTGTATAGAGTGTCAGGAGGAATTAAGCAGTTCCCTTGCCTCTCTAGATTCACTTATCACCCCTTTCTTTCCCCACCATTGCCAACATCAGAATAACAGAATTTTCTCCCCTATATGGTTTGAAAGGATACATTTCTTACACATGGCCTGGTGGGAATCAGAGAATTGGGCTAAATGCCCAAGCACTACATTACCAAAAAAAAAGCTCTCTAAAAAGACAAAAACTAAAAATACATTTAAGAGTTTTCCCTACTTCCAAAATTATAATTTGGAAAATTAGGAAACAAAATTTTTGTTGAATCATTCCATGTGGCTATTATCTAGGACATGATTTCTAACATATAAGGAAAATAATGTAGAAACTCTGCCCCAGTATCCCTGACAGTCTGAGGGAAGAAAGCATTACCATTCCTATGCATTTTTAAAGAGACAGCAATATTTTGGGAAGCCCAAATTAGTTTTTTGTGTTTTCCATTGAAGCAGGTGGATTTCTTTTCAAATTTATTTTTAGGAGTATTTTTGTTCATTGTCATCATAAAGTTATCCTAGGAG